>NC_134689.1:59555872-59908872 GCF_050947455.1 Rhinoderma darwinii
TCACTCAGCATCAGGCGTCACTGCTTTATTACACACATTTGTTCTATATCCCCTTTCTCCTGGGGGTGGGTACATGTTATCACACTTTTATAAAAGCACGTATCACTGTAAGTCTCTTGTTACTTGTGTCATCCTTGGATAGGTTCACCCTTATCTGGTCCTTTAGATATGTCTTCATAGTTCATAGTTCGTTCATACCAGGAAGTGACTTGTTATTTTATTAGTGCGTAGTCCCTGTTCAGGGGCCATCTTGCCACGTATACTTATCTAATCCTACTATTGCTTCATCACAATTATGTACACAACTCTATAGTCTATATTTTATTAAAGAAAGAAAATTATTATAAACATTAACTTCTGTCCACTCCATCCTTCACAGTCCCCCCTTTTATCATTATTTTCTTCATTTCTTAACCTAAGTGTGTCCGTGCTCTGGGAAAGGGGAGTAAAAGGATTTTTTCACCAGTTTGAGACGAGCCTCCCCTATTAGGAGACCCCCCTTTGTAGCTGGACTTAAAGAGTCGGTGCACACCCTACACTATCTATTCATCTTCAGAACAATAGTCTCGATAAAGGGTGGTTGTTTTCATGGATGGAGTTGGTAAAAGTCCTTCAATTTCTGAAGAAAACATAAAAGTGGGAGTTACTTCAGTTATAGTTTTAGTCATTAATTTCTTTATACATGGTAATACACAACAAGCAATAACTGCGAAAAGCACTAGAAAAATTAAGATTACAATCCCAATTTGGGCCAGAATTTTCTGCCATCCGGTTAACCATGAGAAAGACTGATCCCATGGGTCTGTGAAACCTGAATTTCGTTTTAATTCCTCGGATAAAGAAACAATCTGTTTGATTGCCATGGTTACTTTGCCGTTTGGTCCTGTGTTATCTGGAATAAAAGTACAACAGGTAGTACCTATCATGGCACAAACGCCTCCTTTTTCTGCTAGTATCATATCAAGGGCCATACGGTTCTGGAAAGTCATAGTAGATGTGGGTCCTAACTGGTCAGCTAGACCTTGTAAAGCGTCCCTAGTATAGTTAACAAACCGTTGCTGGTTGTAATAGATATAATTTATCCAATCTACATTTTTGTTAGCTGTGATCATAGGGATTAATGATTCAAATCCAGCTGCTACCTGATCCCGGGCCTTGAATTCATCTGGGACCCCCCTTGGGACTCCTATAGCATCTATATACACATGGGGGTCAAAACTTCCTTTCAGATCTCTTTTTTCCCTTGTTAATATGTGACTATTTTGAGAGGTGGTCTCTTGGGTCTCAGAGAGTATATGAAAAGGCATGATCGCTTTCGCCAGGGTGCATTCTCCCTTCCAGTTCCCTCCGATCCGAGTTCTAATTTTCATGTCCCCACAGATCCAATATATATCCCCTAATGACTGGAACTGGTTCTGAAGGAGGCTTCCATTTATTGAGCTATACGTCCCACACCACTGGTTACTAAAGTTTCCTACAAATCTCCCTTCTCCCTCATAATTTACATAACAGGTGTAGTTCCCGGGGTATATAGTAAGTCCCTCTCGATTCTTGGGGTTCTCAGTTATGATAGGATATTCTTTCTTCCAATTTTCACACTCATTTTGTTCAGTAGTAGTATTGGTGAATAAACTAAAAAAACATGGCTGAATTTGTTTTGGGATTTCTAAGGGTACCATACCTAAATGGGGTCTAGCCCCAGCACAAACATAGCAATTGCTTTTGTTTACTTTAGTGGCGGAATATTTCATCCATTCCAACCATAGATTTGTATTCCCAAATCCAGTTTCCATAGCCATAGTGTCTTCGAATCCTGGGTTCGCGATTGCAACTATTTGTGAGATGGTTCGGATCCTAGGGGCAACAGGGTTTGGCTGTTCAATAATCAATTTTTCCCATTCTGTGGGATTTACCATATCATAATTCTAAATGGACCCTCAGGTCCCACATAGCCGAGACTCCCTGTATAAGACGACAGCCAATACTGTCCCCCATCTGTGTGTTTGGGATTTTCTATAGTTAGAATCAGTGGATTACAGCTACCTACATTTTGACACTGGCTACGAAATGGGGTCTTAGTAAGGGTCATCCTAGTTATTAGAGATTTTCCGCTATCATCCTTTTTGTTTAAAGCGCTAGGGGGTTGATATCCCCAATCTCTTCCAGTGTTCCATCCCACGGAGCCCCAGTATTTACCCTGAGTTCCCCAATTATCATCCGTAACACATATATATTGTTCTCCTTCTCCTATGGTTTTGATCCAGTTTCTTCCCCAATCATAGTTCAACCCGTATTCCCACTGTCTATGGTTACAGTCTATTATTTGACAATAATCGAATGTGTAAGTGGCTACATGGGTGTTGCTTGAATTAAACCAGAGGACAGTCATATCGTCGATCTTAGTGACCGCTACCTGTCCGGTTACTACCCATGCTGTACCACACAAAAGGATATACTGGATCATTTCGGAACTTCCACTCGTTTGCAATGGGAAGCGTGAATCCAAGTAGGGCGACCCTCAACTTTCACAGCGGTAGGGGTGGTCAATATGACTTGGTATGGGCCCTCGAATCGTGATTCTAGAGATCCTCGGACATGCTTCTTGACTACCACAAATTCTCCAGGTTTAATGTCGTGGGTGGTAGTATCTGCTTCCGGATCTGGAAAAGAGGAGTATACTGCAGAATGTGTTATTGTCAGTTCCTTACATAATGCAATTACAAAGTTCACTAGATTGTCATTTCCCATGCTAAGCTGCTGGGGGTAGTAGTGGCCTAACCTTGGGGGACCACCAAATAGTATTTCATAAGGCGTCAATCCTGTAGGGGCTTTAGGGGTGTTCCTAACCGAGTATAATGCTATAGGTAATAGTTCTGGCCATGCCATGTTCAGTTCTTGGCTGGCTTTCAAAAGTTTGTTTTTTAGGGTACCATTAAGTCTTTCTACTTTCCCGCTACTTTGAGGATGGTATGGAGTATGTAGTCCTAGATCAGCCCCGACTAATTTCCAAATTGCCGATGTGATATCTGCAGTAAAGGCTGGTCCTTGATCGCTTTCTATTACTTCTGGAATTCCGAATCTGCATATTACTTCCTTCATAAGTTTCTTTGCAGTAGTCCTGGCTGTCATATTGGTGACCGGGTAAGCCTCGGGCCATCCTGAAAACATATCGATTACCACTAGTAGATATTCGTATTTGCCACTTTTAGGCAGTTGTGTGTGATCTATTTGAATTCTTTGAAACGGATAGGATGTCCTGGCGAGGTGTTTTGCAGGAGTGGTCATAGTCCTTCCAGGGTTGCATCGATTGCAGATTATGCATGTCCGGCAATACTGGGTGACAGGGGTGGATATTCCTGGGGCCAGGTATAGTTTGTTGATTGCCGTTACCATCTGGTTTTTCCCTCGGTGGGTAGGACCGTGTGCCCACTGTACAATTGCTGGGTACAGGGCTCTCGGGAGGGCAACTCGTTTGTCCTTTCTCCATATTCCTTGTTTATCCACACTTGCTCCTTCCGTCTGCCATTGCTGTCTGTCCTCAGGGGTACTATTGTTCTGGAAGATGGTAACTTGGTTGATGGCGTCGGTCCCTTCCACATTTGGTATCTGTTCTCTGGCCCGCGACCTAGTCATAATCTGAAGGTAGCTTGTTTGATCCGGACTCCCTTCTGACTCTTTTCCGTAAGTTGCTGCCCACTTTGCTGTCTCGTCTGCCAGCTTATTTCCTTGTGCTTCTTCTGTTTGGGCTTTTCCATGGGCTTTGGTCTTGAGTATGGCCACTTTTTCTGGACGAGTCAAGGCTTCAAGTAATTCAGCCACAGCTTGCGCATGCCTGATTGGGGTACCAGCAGCTGTTGCAAAACCTCTGATTGCCCAGATCTGTCCAAAGTCGTGAGCCACACCGAAGGCGTATCTGGAATCCGTATATATGTTAGCTGTGTGGTTGGCCGCTTCGTGGCATGCCTCTGTGAGGGCTTTTAATTCAGCTTCTTGTGCAGATTTGTGGGGTGGCATCCGGCCTGCTCGGATGGTTTCATGCAGTGATACCACAGCGTATCCAGTGTGGAATTTACCTTGTTCATCAGCATAACGTGATCCATCAGTGAAAAGAATGAGGTCCGGGTTGTCAAGTGGAGTGTCAAATACCGTGGAGGGAGATGTTGCTTGCTGCTGCATAAGTTGTAATCAGTCATGAGATTGTGCATGATCTGATTCCGTATGGGGTTCTTGGTCTTGATCCCCCCTTACAAGGGGCAGAAGGGTGGCCGGATTGAGCGTATGGCAGCGCTGTAAAGTGACGTTGTCTGGAAGGAGAAGAGAACATTGAAGACGCATACGTCGTTGTAAGGAAAGTTGTTTTTGTTGACTTTGAAGTATGATTGCGGATAAGTCATGTGGAGCTAAAATGGTGACTGGATGTCCGAGAATAAAGGGTGCTGTTTTGTCCAGTAATATCTGTGCAGCCAGCACAGCTCGTAGGCACATGGGTGCGGCTTGCGATACAGGGTCCAGTTTCGCCGAGAAGTACCCAATAGGTCTAGGTTTTCCTCCATGTGTTTGAGTGAGGACCGCAGATGCATGGCCTTGGTTTTCTGAGATGTATAGTTGGAAAGGTAGTTGGTAGTTGGGGATGCCCAGGGCTGGGGCTGTAGAAATGATATGTTGTAGTTCACGGAACGATTGTACAGCAATAAGGGGGAGATTGGGCATCCAGGAGGGATCAGAAACGCAGGCGTATAGAGGATGCATGAGTTGAGATGCGTTGGGAATCCATTGTCGACAGTAGGTTACCATTCCTAAAAAGGCCTGCAATTGCGTAAGGCCAGTAGGGAGAGGTATGGCAAGAATAGTAGAGACTCGTTCCAAGGTGAGATGTCATGATCCTTGTGAAATACAGTGTCCTAGAAAGATAACTTTGGGGGCACACCATTGCAGTTTCTTTTTGGAGATTTTGCAGTTAATTTGTGCGAGAAATCTGAGAAGACTTAGAGAGAGAACTGAACACAAGGAGGTGTTTGGTGCTGATAGGAGTAAGTCGTCAACATATTGGAGAAGGGTGGCTTCCGGATGTGCAGCTATCCATGGTAGAAGAGAAGACGTGAGGGCTTGAGTGAAGTGATTTGGGGAGTTCTGCGCACCTTGAGGCATGACAGTCCAAGTGTACTGGGCGCCTTGATGAGTGAAAGCGAAAAGATACTGGGAGTCTTGATGTAATGGTACACTGAAAAATGCATTGGCTAGGTCAATAACGGTGAAGGACGAATGTGAAGGGGGAATGTCACTGAGGAGCGTGTGTGGGTTAGGCACCACTGGAGTTTCCATGATGGTTACTGCATTGATAGCGCGTAAGTCTTGAACTAATCTATAAACAGTAGGGTAACCCGGTATTGATTTCTTTTTGACAGGAAAAAGTGGAGTGTTGGCTGGTGAAATACACTGGACTAGCGCACCTTTGTCCAGAAGGGCTTGGATTTGTAGCTGCAGAGATGTTTCTTGGTCACGACGTAAGGGGTATTGGGGAATACGAGGCGGGGGCACCGTAGGATCTTTGAGAAAAACACGGACAGGAGGGACAGGTAGCTTGCCTATATCGTCAGGTCCGGTAGACCAGAGGGAGGGGGGTAAAGAACTGGCTACATCCGGTGGAATATCCGAGGTTGAGGAGTGTGGTGCCGGTTGAGATAAAAACAACGGTACAGTTCGGAGGAGACAGGTATCTTCGTCCGTAAGAGAGATACTGGTAGAAAGGTGCATTCCCAATTCATCGTATATAATATGGGCTTTGAGCTTGTGTAAGAGGTCGGCTCCTAAAAGGTTCAATGGGCAAGTCTTTGACACTATAAATTGAGAGACGTATTTCTGACTTTTCCCAATAGGTAGAGGCTGCGTAAGACGTGACGTAGTGGCGACTCCATCGACTCCAACGCAGGAAAGAAAGTCTTCAGAAAGAGCACAGGAGGAGGGTAGGTCAGAAGTCTTGATTACGGAGGTGGCTGCACCCGTGTCTACTAGAAAAGGAAGCTCATGGCCGTCTACAGTGAGATAGACGGAGGAAATGGGTCCAATACGGGGGTTGGTTAGGGCCATGAGTTCTGCGGGCTTGCCTTTATCCTATGGTCTGTCTGGCTGTAGTGGTGGATGCCTATCTGGTCCGTTAAAGGTTGGAGGTGGACGAGGATACCTAGGTGGTGGGGGATGGTTGCGGCTTGTGTCTTGAGTTTCTCTAGGAGAACGGCATTGGCTACGGAAATGTCCTGGTCGCCCACAATTGTAACAAAAGATATCACCCCGTCTTCGGGGTGAGGGGCGATGTTCCTGCAAATATGGGTAATTCTGTAATGATGGGCGAGGAAATTGTGGTGGTGGATGAGTATACATAGGGGTAGGTACTGACGAAAAGGGATGGGGACCGATGTCCGCAAGCATAAGGGGTCCGGGCTTGGGTGTTGGGTGTTGAAAGGAAGCTTGTAGTTGTCTATCTATAGCCTTGGCAATGAGAAGAACTTGACGGGGTTCCATGTCGGGGTATTCTGGGCGGGTGCTGCAAAGTTTGGTTTTTACAGGATCTCTGAGTCCTGTAACGAAGGATGATACGAGAAGCGTCTTCTGTACTTTCTTCTGCATGTCATATCCTTGGTCTTGAAACAGCATTTGGATACGTGTAAAAAACTTCTCGACAGATTCTTTCTCTTCCTGAGTGCAATCGGATATATTGGTGGTAGAGTCCCCAATTCTGTCCTGCGCCCAGGCTTTTATTTGGCGGGTGAATTCAACACCGGAGTGGTACGTACAGTCGTCACCTACTCTATCGGTGTCTAGAGCGGAGCTAATGATTGGCCAGAACCTATCCCCGGCTTTAATACTGGATACGTGTAGCAAATCTTTCCAAGTGGGGGAATAAGTTTGCTGCATTTGGCGTAGCTTTC
This sequence comes from Rhinoderma darwinii, assembly GCF_050947455.1. Lineage (NCBI taxonomy): Eukaryota > Metazoa > Chordata > Amphibia > Anura > Rhinodermatidae > Rhinoderma > Rhinoderma darwinii. The sequence continues at coordinate 59,562,799 of NC_134689.1, forward strand.
GGTAAAATCCCATAGGATTTTTCTCTGGGTCTTCTAGGATTGCACATATGCTTTGGACTTGGGGTGGGGTGAACGGGGCATAGGTCGTTGGGGGTAGGTGATTGAGAAGGGGGACCGGGGATGCTCGGGTCAAGACACCAGGTTTAGGACATTCGGGGGAGGTAGGTTCGTGGGCTAGAACTGGAGTATCACAGCGATTAGAAGGAGGGTCTACGGGTAGAGATGGCGAAAATGGGGATTTAAGGGCAGTTACTGCGGCCGCTATCGCTGAGGGGTCAGTACTAACGATTCGGATTTCTTGAATGGAGCGCACGGGGGCGTGTTCTTTTATTGTGGTGATTATAGTCTCGGCACACTGATAGAGGGGAAATCCAAATATGCCTGCACCAAGGAGTGGCAGGGCCAACGTAGTGAAAACTTTATTTTCAACAAGGTCAAGCACTGAACAGACACTTTGTTTTAACAAGGCTACACATTCGGAGTGTTTAGCAGGGTTGTACAGGGGCCCTACTGCATGAATAATAACTTTACAGGGGAGAAGGCCCGGACCCGTGAGAACAGCGTGTCCTGTTGGGAGTGGCCCTACAAGCTGGACAATGTCATCACAATCGGATTGAATGGAAGCACCGCCATGTTCGATGATGGCTCTTGCCAATCCACCCCTATGTTGTAGATTCATATTGGCAGCGTTCACTATGGCGTCTACCCTTTGGGTGACCATATTCCCGTGTCCCACTGTTAAAAGTGAATTCCCTTCCCATATCATACGCTGTATCTGGGGATTCCATTGTTCCGGAAAGGATTCAGGGGGTGGCGCTGGCCATTCTGGGAATTGTGGTCGGGGGGCCACGGGTGGCCGTACAGCCAGAGGGAGGGGTAGCGGACGACTAGGGGGAGGCGGTGACTGTGAAGGAGGTATAGCAGGCGGGATTGTAATTGTAATCTATTCCCCCCATCCTCCCTCCGAATGTTCGGATTGGGCATCATCATTAGGATGGATACATCTCCTTCTGGCCGCTAATTGATGGGCGATGGGTTTAGTGGATATAAGGGGGTTGGCGCTACGGGTGGTCACTGGCATTAGAGGAACGTCAGCTGTGACCTTATCCTCCGGAGGTGGCTTATAAAATCCACCTTCTTGTGTGAGTACCGGATATAACGGAACAACAGGTTTAGGTGTACCAAGATGGCCTCCGGGGGCGGGGAGTGGTGCCGAAGGCGTGGCATATATGGGAGGATCGGGGCGTGGAAAGTGACATGATACACAATATTCAACTTGGGGCGGGTTCTGTTGACCACAATTGGGACACTCCCACGCAGTTAGAATTCCACCGTCGCCATTATAGGGCGGTGGCTGGACACGTTCTTTGTAATACACATATTTGATGATTTTACCCTTTCTGTCTCGTATTTCTTGCTCAGTAAACTTGTCTTTAGTTATGGCTATGGCTGTTCTTTGCCAAGCTAATGCTTCATCTAACTTTCCTTCGTCACTTAATCTTCCCTTGTTTTCCCTAAGAGCTGCAGCCCATTCTCCTGGTTGTAACCTTCCATCTATAAATATGCCACATATGTGCATAACTTTCTTACTATTTTCTACATTCTTCTTGCCTTCTCTTTTTTCTACTATCTCTTTTGCGGTTAATGAACCACATTCCTTTGCCTGTCTCTTTGTTTTAAACACATTAAACATACTGTTCTATATTTAACACCGTCCTGAGAATGAAACCTTATTCTCGATGTTTCTGAACACAAAACACAATTATAACTGACTGTCTGTATCTGTCGTCTTAATGGTATCAAACTATACCCTGCGACTAATTAAATTATTACACTTAACACCTGTCGTCTTAATGGTATCAAACTATACCCTGCGACTAATTGAATTATTACACTTATACTTATCACCTATGCCGGCGAGACGCGACTATCTATACTATGATTCTTGGAGCCACACAGCGGGTTAACTCTCTGTCGCTGAGAGTGTGGCCGGGATCGACTCCAAATACCTCGGTATCTTATCACCTGCTCACTCTCCCACACGAATAAGAGCCAATATTCATAAACATGAACTTAACCTTACCGTGTTTTATTTGAAGCTGATCAGACTTCCTGGGAGCGTGGCTGGCGATTCAATGTTGAGGCGTCTGGGGGTCGTCGATCACGGACACGGCTTATCCCTCGAGTGTGGCCCCACATTGGGCACCAAATTGTTCGGGTTCTAATCAGTCTCAACCGGCAGGGATAATACGCTGAGTTCGTACGAAAGGAATCACACCACACAAAGTCTGGTACAAAGCTCCTCACTCAGCATCAGGCGTCACTGCTTTATTACACACATTTGTTCTATATCCCCTTTCTCCTGGGGGTGGGTACATGTTATCACACTTTTATAAAAGCACGTATCACTGTAAGTCTCTTGTTACTTGTGTCATCCTTGGATAGGTTCACCCTTATCTGGTCCTTTAGATATGTCTTCATAGTTCATAGTTCGTTCATACCAGGAAGTGACTTGTTATTTTATTAGTGCGTAGTCCCTGTTCAGGGGCCATCTTGCCACGTATACTTATCTAATCCTACTATTGCTTCATCACAATTATGTACACAACTCTATAGTCTATATTTTATTAAAGAAAGAAAATTATTATAAACATTAACTTCTGTCCACTCCATCCTTCACACCATTAACCATCACTGAAGTTTTAGCACTACGGTTAGCATTTTCAGTGTGTAACTTTACAGCGTCTTTTTAGATTATACAGAATTCTATTGGGAATGTTTTTATATCTGTAAATATGCTTCTGGGTAGATAATAATGGAACAGTTAATTGACCCCAGGTATTTCAATAGACTGGGGGTCAGTTTTTAAGAATGTTAAAGTTAGTTCTTATAATTTTTCACACTGAACCACTCAACGGTTAATATTGAACAGACTACACTCTCCACCTAGCAGATTGGCACTAATGGGCATTAGAATGTTCAAAATGCTTTCCTAGTAATGCAAACCTTATACACTTGTATTGGAGATGTCCAAAGTTGTGGCGCTATTGGGTAAAGACTATGAATAAGATTAACCGTATATACGGGTTAAAAATCTCTATGGATTTCAAATTCTTTTATTCTTGCTGATAGAAGCAGTATCAAGATTTGTGGTAATGACAAAATAGCGGCTCCTAAGCTGCTAATGATAGCCTGAGTGGTGTTGATGCAATATTGGATGTCTCCGCAAATCCCTCCCATTCCTTTTTGGGCAAAACGGGTGTCTGGTAATATAGGGTTTGAAAATAATATTTATCAATCGAGGAAATAACTGGTTAAATTTAATTAAATATGGGATAAATGGATTTCCGCTCGTGTAGCTAATTATGTGAAACAGAGACTGGCATGGCGCCTCGATGGGGTTAGAAGTTATAACTTCCCAAGTTAAGCAGATTGATATTTTTTATCTATTTTTCTTTTCCTCTCGCAGCTTACTGGGTGGGGGTTGGGAATGGGTCTGCTTTGGAATTTATAAAGATGTATGTTAAAATATTATTTTTAAAGAAAAAAAATATATAATTTAATTTAAAAAACCATTAAAGAAACAAAACTTTACAGTGTCACTACCTAGAACATATAAAAGAGGTTTTCCCATGAAGGACATTTATGACATAGCCACAGCATATATCATAAATGTCAGATAGATGCAGGTCCCACCTCTGGGACCCGCACCTATCTCTAGAACGGGGCCCTCTAATCCCCATTCAAGCTTTTTGTCCTCATGCTGACTCCCGGCCACATACTGATGACATGGTTGGGAGTTACGGAAACAGCGTAACTTGCTGAGCTATGTTGTTTCAGTAACTCCCATAGCAGTGAACGGCACTTACAGAAGCAGTGTAGCATGCGAGCTACGCTGTTTCCATAACAACTATTCAGTTCTATAGTAGTTATGGAAACAGCGTAGCTCAGCGAGTTACGCTGTTTCTGTAACTCCTTACCCTGTCTTCAGTAAGTGGCCGGGAGTCAGCGTGAGCACAAAAAGCTAGAACGGAGTTTAGGAGTCCCCGTTCTAGAGATAGGTGCGGGTCCCAGGTACACGCATCTATTTGACATTTATGACATATCCTGTGGATATGTCATAAATTTCCTTCATGGGAAAACTCCTTTAAATGTGAAATATGCTGATTAATCTGATAAGCCAAACACAGGAGTGCCTTTCCTTTATAATTTTCCACATATTTGGCTTCACTCCTGTGTTTGGCTATAAAAAACTGCATGTGATAATCCAGCCTTACTGTCATGTGTGAATGAAGCCTTACACTTTAAAGGCGACCCATCACTTCGGAGAGAACCTCAGAAAGTGAGCAGGAATTAAAACGACTTTTTCCAAATATGTTTAACCCCTTCACGACAGCCATATGGCTATATACATTCCAAGTGCCAATGCACCATGCAAACGTTGGCAGCCCGGAACAGGGTTTAATGAGTGCATTGCTGCTTCATTGTAAGCAGCGATGCACTCTCATGTCTGCCAGGGATTTTGGTTCTGTCTAGGGGGTGCTATTTACAGGGGGTGTGACACTATCTACATGGGCACTGTGGCACTATGTGGGCACTACCTAAAGTGTGAACTGTGGCACTATGTGGGCACTAGCACTATCTACAGGGGTATTGCGATACTATCTACATGGGGACTGTGGTGTTTTCAGGGCGTTGGGACAAAAAGAAAAAAACCTAAAATTCATTATTTTTTTTTAACACCCATGAAAATCGGATGGCAAATGGCGGTTGAAAACGGTCGGACGGCTGGGAAATGGATTCAATTTTGAGATTTTGATGCAAAACAGCCATGAAAAACTGATAGATATGCGCCACCGACTCTTCACCACACGCTGCACAGGTGCGGGAACGCCCTTCATCTCAGAGTACGAACGGCCTTACAGATATGCTGGCGCAGCCAAATAAAACCCCTGCTACCCTGCAGATAAACCAATTCTCCCTGAATGGAGAGGGGAGCTCACCCTCACCAACATGCTCCGATGGTGTGGTTGATCCGCCTCTGCCCAAACGGGGGAGCCAGTTTCCCCATCGCGCCTGCTCGTGTTGATAGCGGATGTTGTGTCTCCTGCCTCTACTCCCAGTAGCCCACACGCATCGGTCACAAGCCCAGTGAAACAGCGTCAGAGACTTTCTGCTCCTAATGACACGTGATAATACTATACCTCTGGATATACCGGATACTTTCTCCACATTCCAGACCTCAGACAAAACGGTGTCTGAATCCACACTCAAGGCCATGCTTCTTGCATTAAAAACCTCCCTCCACTAGGACTTCTCTAAATTTATATTGCCATTTCAAGCCACTGTTTCAGATCTGGGGGACAGGGTGGGAGACAAAATGGACGCCTTTGCATCAGCTCATAATGCGGTGGTGGATTCCCATAACTCTCTGGAGGACAAATTCTCCAAGCTGCAGGCCAGAATAGTGGACTATGAAGACAGGAATCAGAGAAACAACATAAAATTTAGAGGGATACCAGAAAATATTCAGAACACAGATCTCAAATCTTAACTGCAACAATTTATTCCATGTATGCTTCCATCCTGTGCTGAATATGAACTCAGCATCGATAGAGCTCACTGGGTCCCTAAACCCAAAAACCTACTAAAGAGCTAAAATATACAAGTGACAAACTTGACATCCACTCCCAGGGCTGGATCTCCACTACGCTGCCTGAACAAAGACTGGAATGTAGTCAGCGGCACTTGATTATTGACTACTCTCCTTATATTACTTTGAGTGAGTACCATGTACTGTTCTGTATGGGAACTCCAGATAGTTCTACTTCCCCCAAACTATTGGTACAATTTGATATCAGAGCACCATGGTGCGGAAATATTTGTGTTACAATTTTTTGGTAAAGTTGTTTTCTATTTGTGTTATTGTTTTAATGTGCTCACCTTGATACATACTGATTTTAGATCACCTAGGCTTTGGATGAGACGTCATAATGTTTATAGGAGTGGTAGACGCTCTCTATCTTTCCTAATAACCATTTATATGGCGCATGTCTCCCTAATACTAACTAATGACCCTTAAAATGATATCTCTAAATGTCAAAGGCCTTAAAGGGAATGTGTTGTTAGCAAAAAATGTATATTTTTTTTTAGTTAAACAATTAGTGTGTGGGTGATTAAACATTGTTCTAATTTTTTTATTTTTTTCACGAGTCAATTCCCAAAATTGCAGCATTGCATGTGGTAAAGCAACCACGTTGCTTTATGCTGCAAAATTGGGAAAAACTCACTCGCTCTAGTGAGCTCTCAGAATCCCCCCTCCTTTATCCTGGCTTGTGCCGGGAGAAACGAGGGGATTGAACGGTCAAACCTCCTACACTGTGTGTCGCCATTTTTTGAGCTAACACACAGTGTAGTAGGTTCACATACAGTAGTAAACACACACTGAAACACGAACATACATAGAAATCACTTACCTGCTCCAGTCGCCGCCGCTCCCTCCGGTCCGTCCGCTCCGTCTGCTGCCGCTGCTCCATGTGCACAAGTCCGGAAGCCGCGACCGGAAGTAGTAATCTTACTGTCCGGCCGCGACTTCCGGTCCACAGGAAAATGGCGCCGTACGGCGCGCAGTTCAACTTGGACTGTGTGGAAGCGGCGCATGCGCCGTTCCCACACAGACGGCGTACACCATAGTGGATGGAACGGGCCCCGTTCGCATTCACTATGGGACTGGGGCTGCCGTACTCCATGTCTGTATGTGTCGTTAATCGACACATACAGAAATGGAGTAAAAAATGGCAGCCCCCATAGGGAAGAAAAAGTGTAAAAATAAAAAAAAGTAAAACACAAACACACAAATAAATATAAAAGTTTTTAATAAAAGACTAAAATCAAACTGATGTTAAAAAAAAAAAATTTGTGACGTTATTCCTTTAACAGCCCCTTTAAAAGATCCACCATGTGGAAAGAAATGTCCAAGCAACACTGTTATATCGCCTGTATGCAAGAGATCCACATCTCAAGTAATAGGATAGAGAGCAAAAACCACGGCGCCACATGGTATAGATCAATAAGATAGGCAGGCAAGGAATGATAAAACCATGCTCACCATTTAGCCATAGGGAGTTCGCGTTTAAGAATCCATGGGTGCTGCTGCCAGATCCGAACCGGTTAGTGCAGATAACCGCCTGGTAGATGAATAGATAGATGAAAAAGTAGGATCTGTGGTGGCGCTGCTGTGTGGAAGGACGAGGAATATGCTCGTGGAGTCGTTTCTATATAACAGATATTTATTCTACAAGGTGGCTACGCGTTTCAACGCCAAACTGGCGTCTTCATCAGGCATGAAGAACAGAGGAAAAGGTATCAATATATACACAACTGGACTGGTCTCGATTGGGCCAGTTCAGACATGGTAATTAACAAAAAAACCGCCAAAAGCAGGCAGGTGACAATTCAAAAAGTGCATATACATAATAACAATTGGATACATATCCAGGGGCGGTTAAAAGTTAGTACAAAGTAATATGGTAGAACAATTTGATTAAAACTTAAAAGAATGAAGAGAATAGAGCAGAGAGGGTTTATACATAATTAGCATAAAATCACGTATGGATGGCAGAACAGTTCCTAAATTATGTGTTCAAACTGACACTATAGTGGAGATGTTGAGTTAACACTATATATATGTGTTGGATTCGAGTGGTTTATATCCATTAAAAGGATAAAACGAGTCCCTGTGTTGTAAACAATGACCGTAGTCAAGGGGATTGTAAACAATACGGAGGCCGATGGGGTCCAAAAGAGGAAATGGAACGCATGGTAACCCGCAGGATACGAGGAATCGCGGAGCTATACCCTGGTGAGACAGAGGAACGGAAACACAGCTGACAGCAAGAAGGTAAGTGTAAATACGGACAGAAGATGTATATAGAGGGTATATTTCATATTTAAAAATTTTACTCATAAACATTGCCAGAAGGAATAGAAGATATATATATGGGGATGATAGGTTCCTAACTCGAGGGACTTATTCATAAAGGAAATTTATAAAGGAAATTTGTTAGACTTCTGATTGCTGAAGGATAAAGCACCAAAACGTCCAGAGGAGTCTGAGGGGAAAACCGCACCCGACGTTGGGTGAGTAGCCCAAGATAAAACGCTGAGTGTGTATATGGTTGATATATCTAAAGGTAACTAATAGTAAATTTAAAAAACGAATGTGTTTGATAGATCGTTCGTTTGCGATCTACATGGGGAAGAAGAAATTTATTTAATGGTATAGGCATGCAGAGAGAAATAAATGTCATGTCAGTAATAAGAAAAGAGGAGAGATCTTTTGGATTTTATTGAGGATTAATAAGTCAATCTAGTGCAGACTCTGAGATGTCGTTGAGGCCCCCTGGGTGTAATGTATTCATTTTGAATATCCAGAAATTTTCTCGCTGTTTAAGCTTGCTAAACCTGTTTGGGACATCTGAAGGGATGTTCTCAATGGGTGTGATCTTGATTTTGTTGAATTGGCAATCATGTGCCTGAGCGAAATGACGGGACACACTATCGTTAAACCGATGTTTGTTGACTCTCGTTCGTAGACATTGGGTAGTCCTGCCTAGGTATTGCAGTTGGCAAGGACAATAGGTAGATAACATATGAGCTACCACAGTTCAGGAAGGTTTTAATTGTGAATGATTCGTTAGTGACAGTAGATGTGTAGGTGTATTTTTTGTGATTTATGGTATTACAGCAGAGGCACCGTGAGTGTCCACATTTATAGGACCCATTAAGGCTTGAGAGGAAATTCGTATTTGATGTTGTATGCTTTCTTATTCTGCTGGGTGCCAGGATATTTTTGAGGGTTAGAGACCGTCTAAATGTAATGCTCGGTTTTTCTGGTATTATATCTTTCAGATACGGATCATTCCTTATAATATGCCAGTGTTTGCATAGAATGGCTCTGATTGTTTTGTTTCCTTTCCTATCTTGACGAAACCATGAGAATTCTAAGTGACACCACCTTTTATCACAAACTTACCACCAATCCACTTTCTGCTTATACATATGATTACCAAACCCTTATAGAGTCAGCTGCCAAAGAAGGACTACTCACCAAAAAAGAGAAACTTTTTCTGTCTGTATCCTTTCCCAGTATGCCGTTTATCTATCACTTGCCAAAAATCCATAAGTCACTAATAAACCCGCCTGGACGTCCCATCATTTCTGGAATAGGCTCACTCACCAGCAACCTCTCCCATTTTGTGGACCTTCATCTCCAACCACTAGTACTTTCTCTACCATCCCACTTAAAAGATTCCACGCAACTAATTAGAGATCTGAATGACCTTAAAATAGATACCCTGACGTCCCCAATTTGTTTTCTGACAGCTGATGTAACCGCACTATACAGTAATATTCCACACAATAAAGGTCTAGAGGTAGCCCACTCATTTTTGTCATCCAACAACTTAATCCCTGAGTTACAGGTCCGCTTTTTAATCCAGTGTATCGAATTTATACTTCACCACAATACATTTAGCTTCAATAAGAACTTTTATAACCAAATCAAAGGGTGTGCGATGGGCACCCGATTTGCACCCGCATATGCCAATCTATACATGGGTGCCTTTGAAAGGACGTATATTTACGGTGAACACCCGTTCAAAAATAATATACTATTATTTAAACGTTACATTGATGACCCGTTCCTGGTATGGAAGGGCAATGAGGATGAAGCCTCCCGGTTTATTGAGTCCCTAAACACAAATGACTATGACCTATCATTTACGCACACATTCTCTTCTACGTCCATAGATTTGCTAGATCTCAGCTACGATATTGATAGTAACAAATTTGATACTAAAACACATTTCAAAATAGTAGACGTCAATAGCTACATCGACTTCAGGAGTGCACACTATCGCCCCTGGCTTAAAAATATACTCTTTGGTAAGTTCAGGAGAGTCAGAAAGAACTGTAGCACAGACGAAAACTTCAAAAAAGAGTGCAATGTTCTAGAAAAAAGGGTTAAAGATAAACCTTTCTCTTTAAATCTTATAAAAGGTGCAAGATGTAAAGCAACGGAACTCTCACAGGATTCCTGTCTCAACCCCTCCCTTAAAGATACCGAATCTGCCAATAAATATAACACCAACTTTATCACCACCTACAATAAAGGAAACAAAACAATCAGAGCCATTCTATGCAAACACTGGCATATTATAAGGAATGATCCGTATCTGAAAGATATAATACCAGAAAAACCGAGCATTACATTTAGACGGTCTCTAACCCTCAAAAATATCCTGGCACCCAGCAGAATAAGAAAGCATACAACATCAAATACGAATTTCCTCTCAAGCCTTAATGGGTCCTATAAATGTGGACACTCACGGTGCCTCTGCTGTAATACCATAAATCACAAAAAATACACCTACACATCTACTGTCACTAACGAATCATTCACAATTAAAACCTTCCTGAACTGTGGTAGCTCATATGTTATCTACCAATTGGAATGTCCTTGCCAACTGCAATACATAGGCAGGACTACCCAATGTCTACGAACGAGAGTCAACAAACAACGGTTTAACGTTAACACTGGTTTTCTTAAACATAGTGCGTCCCGTCATTTCGCTCAGGCACATGATTGCCAATTCAACAAAATCAAGATCACACCCATTGAGCACATCCCTTCAGATGTCCCAAACAGGTTTAGCAAGCTTAAACAGCGAGAAAATTTCTGGATATTCAAAATGAATACATTACACCCAGGGGGCCTCAACGACATCTCAGAGTCTGCACTAGATTGACTTATTAATCCTTAATAAAATCCAAAAGATCTCTCCTCTTTTCTTATTACTGACATGACATTTATTTCTCTCTGCATGCCTATACCATTAAATAAATTTCTTCTTCCCCATGTAGATCGCAAACGAACGATCTATCAAACACATTCGTTTTTTAAATTTACTATTAGTTACCTTTAGATATATCAACCATATACACACTCAGCGTTTTATCTTGGGCTACTCACCCAACGTCGGGTGCGGTTTTCCCCTCAGACTCCTCTGGACGTTTTGGTGCTTTATCCTTCAGCAATCAGAAGTCTAACAAATTTCCTTTATAAATTTCCTTTATGAATAAGTCCCTCGAGTTAGGAACCTATCATCCCCATATATATATCTTCTATTCCCCTTTTATCTTCATGGCTCTCATGGCTTTTTATGAATCGTTTTTAAAGTAAAAAGATACCCCTGACTTTTATTAATTAATTATATACACTATGTACTCCCCGTTCCAGTTGTACCACATATTGCCTACCACTAATGGCTTTTTCATAACGTAGCGGATATCCCACAGGGAAGAACCTGGGCCCCCTGATTTGCGATATTCCTTCTGGCAATGTTTATGAGTAAAATTTTTAAATATGAAATATACCCTCTATATACATCTTCTGTCCGTATTTACACTTACCTTCTTGCTGTCAGCTGTGTTTCCGTTCCTCTGTCTCACCAGGGTATAGCTCCGCGATTCCTCGTATCCTGCGGGTCACCATGCGTTCCATTTCCTCTTTTGGACCCCATCGGCCTCCGTATTGTTTACAATCCCCTTGACTACGGTCATTGTTTACAACACAGGGACTCGTTTTATCCTTTTAATGTACATAAACCACTTGAATCCAACACATATATATATAGTGTTAACTCAACATCTCCACGATAGTGTCGGTTTGAACACATCATTTAGGAACTGTTCTGCCATCCATATGCGATTTTATGCTAATTGTGTATAAACCCTCTCTGCTCTATTCTCTTCATTCTTTTAACTTTTAATCAAATTGTGCTACCATATTACTTTGTACTAACTTTTAACCGCCCCTGGATATATATCCAATTGTTATTATGTTAATGCACTTTTTGAATTGTCACCTGCCTGCTTTTGGCGTTTTTTTTGTTAATTACCATGTCTGAACTGGCCCAATCGAGACCAGTCCAGTTGTGTATATATTGATGCCTTTTCCTCTGTTGCTCATGTCTGATGAAGACGCCAGTTCGGCGTTGAAACGCGTAGCCACCTTGTACAATAAATATCTGTTATATAGAACCGACTCCACGAGCACATCTCAAGTAAGGGCCCACCAAGGCTGCAACACGGGGACTTCCCCACCATCATTCACTCCTCCTTTCCTAAAAAGAAGAGTGGAGTCCTCGTTGCCTTTCGCAATGTTCTTACTGTCACAATCTATCATTCGGTAATAGACCCCTGAGAAGATATATCCTAGTCCATTGTTCTGTTAATGCGATGGGATACCCTGTAGTGAATCTGTATGCTCCGAATTGCAACCAGCATAGATTTCTGCACAAATTACTGAAGACACTAAATGCTATTAAGAAGGGTCTGTGATTATGTGTGGTGACTTTATCGCTATTTGTGACACACTGCTTGACTCCTCCTCCTCACCCCTGAGGAGAAGCACACTGAACTCATTACGACAGAGGGAAAGCTTTTATGACCAATAGCGTCTGCTCCACGAGAGCACGAAATATTTTACATACTATTCCGCTAGACATAAATCATACTCAAGGATAGACATGTTTTGGATAGACCAAAGATTAATAGACTAGGTGTCAAAGGCAGATATACAGTGAAGGAAATAAGTATTTGATCCCTTGCTGATTTTGTAAGTTTGCCCACTGTCAAACACATGAACAGTCTAGAATTTTTAGGCTAGGTTAATTTTACCAGTGAGAGATAGATTATATATATTAAAAAAAAAACAGAAAATCACATAGTAAAAATTATATATATTTATTTTCATTGTGCACAGAGAAATAAGTATTTGATCCCCTACCAACCATTAAGAGTTCAGCCTCCTCCAGACCAGTTACATTCTCCAAATCAACTTGGTGCCTGCATTAAAGACAGCTGTCTTAAATGGTCACCTCTATAAAAGACTCCTGTCCACAGACTCAATTAATCAGTCTGACTCTAACCTCTACAACATAGGCAAGACCAAAGAGCTTTCTAAGGATGTCAGGGACAAGATCACAGACCTTCACAAGGCTGGAATGGGCTATGTAAAAGGGCTCACTTTATATATATATATATATATATATATATATATATATATATATATATATATATATATATAATGAATACTCACTACACACTCACCCACGTGTGTGCAAGGGCTGGTATAATAGCTGGGTTTCACCTACTTGGTCGCCCACTATTACTACCTCCTTTATAATCAGGGTCACTAGGGTTATGCCTAGTTCCCCTACCTTTTCCTTATACTAACGTCTACTTGCTTTGCTTTTCTTCTACGGAATAAGACCGTACAATAAATATAATTGTATAGTAAATAAAGGGTAATATTTATTACTAACAATAATCACACTTACATATAAAATACACCAAACACAGAACACATTAACTGATCACAGTATAGTATCAGTATACCCCAATACACATAACACGTTAATATATACTGAGTATACTCACACTATACGTAGTACAGTATAAACACGGTATCCTATGTTATGCCTCCACCCACATACCTAAACATACATATGTATACAGTTACGTTACAATCCAATACACGCTACCTAATATCACTTTCCCTATCCTCTAAGGGTTCAGCAATGGGTTATCAAGGGGAATGGGTTGCTGTGTAAATGGTGGGAAAGGGTTAAACAGGTACAGCAGGGCTAGCAAGTTACTCAGGGCAGCAAGGGTAAACAGGGACTCAGGGCTACAAGGGTTGAAGTAAGGAGGGGGAGAGAATAACGTGTAGCTGCTGTTACACGTGGATACTTAGCAGTCCATGTGGTACAAGTTTGTGTGGTCTCTCAGCAAGGGCCATGAGCCAAGAGCAGGCCAGGAGGGAAGAGGAGACCCTTAGTGGTGCCAGGTAGCAGGAACAAAAGAGAGAGAGTTTTGGGAACGTTTGCCCTATTAAACATCCCCGTGCACACCTGTGTGACCTCACAAGCTCATGCACGTGAAAGGGAGGGGCCTGGGCCTCATGGAATACCATTATCTAGTAGGTGAATGGGTATACACCTTTCTGGAGGGACAAATCTATATATATCTACACTCACATGTATATAGATATAAATATATAAAACACTTCCCTTTACAGGCTACAAAACCATAAGTAATATGCTGGGTGAGAAGGAGAGAACTGTTGGTGCAATAGTAAGAAAATGGAAGACATACAAAATGACTGTCAATCGACATCGATCTGGGGCTCCATGCAAAATCTCACCTCGTGGGGTATCCTTGATCCTGAGGAAGGTGAGAGCTCAGCCGAAAACTACACGGGGGGAACTTGTTAATGATCTCAAGGCAGCTGGGACCACAGTCACCAAGAAAACCATTGGTAACACATTACGCCGTAATGGATTAAAATCCTGCAGTGCCCGCAAGGTCCCCCTGCTCAAGAAGGCACATGTACAGGCCCGTCTTAAGTTTGCAGATGAACATCTGGATGATTCTGAGAGTGATTGGGAGAAGGTGCTGTGGTCAGATGAGACTAAAATTGAGCTCATTAACTCAACTCGCTGTGTTTTGAGGAAGAGAAATGCTGCCTATGACCCAAAGAACACCGTCACCACTGTCAAAAATGGAGGTGGAAACATTATGTTTTGGGGGTGTTTCTCTGCTAAGGGCACAGGACTACTTCACCGCATCAATGGGAGAATGGATGGAGCCATGTACCGTCAAATCCTGAGTGACAACCTCCTTCCCTCCACCAGGACATTAAAAATGGCTCGTGGCTGGGTCTTCCAGCACGACAATGACCCGAAACATACAGCCAAGGCAACAAAGGAGTGGCTCAAAAAGAAGCACATTAAGGTCATGGAGTGGCCTAGCCAGTCTCCAGACCTTAATCCCATCGAAAACTTATGGGAGCTGAAGATCCGAGTTGCCAAGCGACAGCCTCGAAATCTTAATGATTTACAGATGATCTGCAAAGAGGAGTGGGCCAAAATTCCATCTAACATGTGTGCAAACCTCATCATCAACTACAAAAAACGTCTGACTGCTGTGCTTGCCAACAAGGGTTTTGCCACCAAGTATTAAGTCTTGTTTGCCAAAGGGATCAAATACTTATTTCTCTGTGCACAATGCAAATAAATATATATAATTTTGACAATGTGATTTTCTGTTTTTTTTAAATATAATCTATCTCTCACTGGTAAAATTAACCTAGCCTAAAAATTCTAGAATGTTCATGTCTTTGACAGTGGGCAAACTTACAAAATCAGCAAGGGATCAAATACTTATTTCCTTCACTGTAGGTACGATACAATGTTCTGATCATGCCCCCACACTGTAACACTGAATAAACTATTTCCCCATGTTTCAGATGTGTGTCATGATCCTGGGGTATGTGGACCCACTAAGGCGCTCCGCCGTAGCGGAGAGGCAGCTGACCAACTCACAGTCTACGCACAAAGTCTATGGTAGGAGTGTAGCAAATGGGTAGCTGGCATAGTCCGGATGGCGGCAAGGGCTCTGGCAGAGAAGGGGCTGGAGGTGGTCGGTTGCGCCAGTTGTGGCGGATGGTATCCAGAAGGACAGGCAACAGCCGACGTGGAGAATTCTAGCAGGCAAGGTACGGCTCAGGTACTATACAGGCTCAGAACAAGGCACAGCACGGGATACAGGATATAGGAGGCTGGACAAGGGAAAGCTGGAAGCAGGAAAACGCTAAAACACTAAGGGACCGTTTTCAATACAGACATGGGAAAACGCCAACACTCAGGCAGGGAGTGGAAGGGCAGAGCCATGCTTATAGTCCAGGATGGGCAGGTGTTGATTAGGGAACTTTAATCATGTGCGTGCACTGGCCCTCTAAAGCCAGGACCGCGCACACCTTACCAGTGAGAGCAGGACCAGCCGGCCGCTAGTGTTGGCATCTTTTAGGAGGGAGACGCCTGCAGGAAGACTGTGGTCGCGGGCGTCGCCAGATAAGGAACGACGTCGGTCCGTGACCACAGCCGTGACATTATGTATGGCGAGCCAACTCCTACATTATTTCCCATGACTCACTCGCTATAGAGTTACAATCGGCACTCACTGAATACTTTTAATTTAATGACACCCCAGATATTAATGCATTTACACTTTGGAATACTCCTAAAGCATGTATAAGGAGAACCTTTATCCGTTTGGGCAGCAGACTTAAACAACAGAGGGATAAGGATATCCGAGAAACCCTAGAAGAAATCTGGACTTTAGAAGCCCAAAATAAAAAGAAGCATTAATTTCTTGCCACCACCGCCTTGGCCGATATAAGATTCCACTTAAAAAACCTGCTTATCCAAAAACATGACAAAGCCTTGAAATTAGTGAAAACACGTAACTATTCCCAAGAACTAGAAATCTGGAGCACTACTCGCCAAAAGACTCCAATCAATTACACAAAAATCTAGAATACCACTTATTAAACACCCTCTCACCGCCCAACCCATAATCACGCCTAGGGGTATTGCCAATGCATTTAAAGATTATTACCAATATCTATACAACTTAAAAGATGATAGTACAACTCCCCACCCTACCCAGACAAATATTGAATCATTTCTAGCTAAAACACGACTACCCTCTATTTCCCCAGAACAACTTGTCACATTAAACCTACCAATAACTAAGGAGGAAATAGCAAGGGTGGTCAAATCACTTTCCCTCCACAAATCCCCTGGCCCTGATGGACTATCTAACGACTACTACAAAGCCTTTGTGACTACTTTGATTGACCACATGTTACCAATGTTAAAGGGAAGGTGTCATGAAATTATTATTTTTTTTTTATCCAATTGCTTTTAGTATGATATTAAAATAAATTGTATTTATTTGTGTTCTTGTGTTCTACTTTTTACTTCTTTCTTACTTTTACTTCTCTATGGGGGCTGCCATTTTTTTTTCATCTCTGTATGTGTCGATTAACGACACATACAGAGATGGAATACGGCACATACAACTCCATAGAGAATGCGAACGGGAGCCGTTCCATTCACTACAGCGTACGCCGTCTGTGTGGGAACGGCGCATGCGCCGCTCCCACACAGACCAAAAGGAAGGTCTTTGGCAGAGCAAAATCCGGCGCCATTTTCATGTGGACCGGAAGCCGCACCCGGACAGTAAGATGACGACTTACGGCCACGGCTTCCGGCCATATGTTCAAGGAAGCGAAGGCGCAAGGAATAGCGGCGGAGGCGGCAGCGGCGGCAGGAGCATGTAAGTTATGTTCGTGTATGTGATGTGTGTTTTACGTTCGTGTATGTTTGTGTTATACTGTCTGCTGAGCACTGTATCTAATCCTCCTACACTGTGCAGTCGCTCAGAAAATGGCGGCACACAGTGTAGGAGGTTTGACGATTCAGACCCCCTCCTTCTCCTAGCACTAGCCAGAATAAGGGAGGGGGGTTTGTGTGGATTGTGTGAGGACACTAGAGAGTGTGTCTACCCCAAATTTTCAACATAAAGTAATGAGGTTTCTTTACCACATTGACCAATTTTGGGAAGTGCTCCCCCTAGTGCCCAGCACATGGAAATGTTATAAATTAGAATCTATTTTATAATATTTCCTGACTTGTGAAAAAATTAAAACCGTGTGTAATCACTCAAATAATAATTGCTTAACTAAAAAAAATCAATTCTAGCGACACATTCCCTTTAAACCTGGCAATATCAACTGGATCTTTTCCTAAAGAGATGCTTACAGCTCTTATGGTCACATTACCTATATCAAGGAAACCAACAGACTCCACCTCCAATTATCGCCCCATCTCTCTATTGAATGGTGACGTGAAAATACACGCTAAACTACTGGCTAATAGATTGTTGTCAATAATCCTTACCCTTGTTAAAAATGACCAAACGGGCTTTACCCTGGCATGCAAGCTCCAGACAACACCCGACAACTTCTCTCTATATTCCAGATAGGCGGAAAATCCCTTTCTCCCACCACATTCCTCTCCCTGGATTCTGAGAAGGCGTTCAACAGGGTGAGCTGGGAATTCTGTCCTTGCAAAATTTGGATTCGGGGACTATATATTCCACAATCCATTCTCTATACTCCAATCCAGCCGCTAGAGTCTATGTAAATGGCACCCTGTCGGATAGATAGGAATGCCCTGTCTCCCTCATATTTTTTATTTTATCCATTGAACCCCTAGAGGAAATGCTACACAGTCACACCGATATCTCTGGAGTCAGGGTGGGTGGGTCCACACATACATAAGGTAGCACTATTCGCCGATGACGTTATGATGGTGTGCACGAATCCCCTCATCTCTCCCACTGCAACCTTTTGCCGTACTGGAGCAATACAGTCAAGTTTCATATAACAGATTGAATAGGGACAAATCCCAGATACTACCTATACATGTTCCCCCGCTCTACTTTCCCTTTTGAAAGATAAATTTATACTGGATTGGCGCAGCGAGGAAATCTCTTACCTAAGCATTCATTTGACCTCTCCTTCAACCAAAACATACCAAATGAATTTCCCTCCCACGTGAAGATATTTCAAAATATTTTAAATTCGTTATATCCTGGTTTGGTAGAGTGGCAGCATATAAAATGTTACTCCTACACAAATTGCTTTATCTCTTTAGGACTCTACCGATCCACATCCTACATTCCTTCTTCTCACAGGCTCATAAAAATCTTTTACACTTTATATGGTGCAATAAATGCATAGGAAAGCTGGAGGCATTGGAGTACCTTATATTAGCGTCTATTACATGTCTTTTATTCTTGACCAACTATCTGAATGGTGGAGAAACCCTGGGGACAAACACTGGGTGGATATTGAGACGCATATGTGTGGGAGTAAGTCTCCACAGTGCCAATACTCAATACTCTATGGCAACGCGAAAATGACCCTGCGTGCTTAATTTCTATCACTATTACCAACAATATATGACTTCACGTTGCATCTACTACCCCACAGGACTCGCCTGTCCCACTGAAATATGTCCCTCTTTCCTTCATAGAGGATCAGATTCTGTCTCTAGACCTATCCAAGTGGCGAGCGGCGGGTATTTTTTTTCGATCCAAGACCTATATGATAGACACAACACACTCCATTTCCAACACCTTACAAACAATTTCAACCTTCCTAGCAGGGAATTCTATAAGTTTCTTCGGGTGAGGGATTTCCTCCCGCGCTCCATTCCTCTTTCCAATTACATTGCGGGGGAGGTTGTTCGGCACCTCACCTCCTCGATTAGGAGATGTGAAGGCATCTCGTTTTATTACAACATACTAGGGGATAAATGCTAATTTACTAAAACTACTGCCATGCTTAAATTGGAAAAAGGTCTAAAACTATCTTTCTCTGATGATCAATGGAGGGAAGCGTTGGACAGTATTTATAAATTACTGCGCTGTACCTCATTCCAGGAAGCAACCTTTAAGATTTCACACCCTACAGACTCCACCTGATGTTCCCAGTGCCCTCTTCTTCTTGCTGGAGGAAGTGTGGAGACCCAGGACCTCTCTTGCACATTCTGTGGGTATGTCCGACTATCAAACCATTATGGATGGCTGCCCATCATATCGCACAATCTGTTACGAAAATTATTTTTCCTCTTATAACTGACATGGCACTATTGTTAATAGGCCTAGGAGATTTCCTGTCCACCTCACGTTCTATCATAGCACATATTTTCATGGCTACGAAGTTGGTGCTAATGAGGCTTTGGAAAGCTTACGCCCAACCCCATGTACAGGAAATCATTGGTTCGGTCAACCTTACTTGTGCATATGAGAAATTGATCACGTCTCAATATCTTCAATCTTCCAAATTCACAAACAATTGGTATGACTGGACCCATAGTCCGTACTACAAGGATTAATGTTCACATCCTCATGTTATGCTTCTTTATTCACAATGAGTGTATCCTGGAAGGGGGTCGCCAACTTGTTCTGTTCGTGGGTGCTGAGGGTAGTTGGGTTGTCTTCTTTTCCTTTTCTTTTTGATATTATGAATCTGACCTTGCACAGTCTGCATATGTAATATTGTAATCTCTACGGCCTGTATTGTATCAAATGTCCGCACATGGTATGTCCTTATTATTTTCCTTGTTGCCTTTCTTTGATGATACCACTACTTTGTTCTGTGAATATTGTCATGTATTATGCATATCCTCATAATAAAAATAAAAACTCTTTGATTGAAAAAAAACAACAACTGATAGTTGATCTGTTGTTAACTGCCCTTTTTTTCACGTTGTGTGTGTGTGTGTATATAGCTTTAAAGCCTTCTTCACTTTTCCCTTTACAGCGATCCAGGCTGATGGAGAGAGTAAATGACTAATTGTTACAGAGCTGCAACAGCGTATATATAAATATATAATCTACATAAATATATATAAAAATATTTATTTTTCACATTTTTAGTGATTTGTCTGCTCATAATAAAATTGTAAAACATGGAATTAATTAAAGTAATCTAGAAAATGAAAGTAAAAATAATTGTGATTATTCAAAGCGGTTGCAAAGATATTATAATTTAAAGAAGTTCATATCAAAAATGGAAAATTTTATCTGGGCGCATCAATGACCCTTGGTCATGAAAGGGTTAATTACCAAAACCGAATTTACCCACTGCTAAATTCAAAGTAAAACTAAAGTTGGCCATATACTTTGTTCGGACAATGATTGGATGGGATTGTACGAACGATCCCACCAGCAAATGTAGGGACTAGACTGTCCAATCATAAATGATTGACTGAATTCAGCCAACCATGGACGAAATTTTTCAACTTCTCTATTTACATTTAAAGCAGACAGTAGTCTACTGTCTGCCATCTTAAACAATCTTTTTTTTAAATTTTTTAAACGATGGTTGGCCAAAATGGCCGCAGTCAGCCATTTCAGCCGACTTTTATCTCGAGTATGGCCAGCTTAACTCTCAGGAGATGTCCTACTCATCTATGACTGGGTACGAAAAATAACCATTTCTGCAATGTTCTCTATAGAAGAGATAGATGAAACTTTGATTCATGTAAGCAGCATAAAGTATCTCTGTACATCATATAGCCTGGCTAGAGGAATTAGAAACCTGTTTGTAAGGGGTTAGCAGTCTCTTACTAGTAAGTGCAGATCCTACATCCTGGGCTCTGTATGTTTATCTGTTCCATGAAGTAAAGTTTTATCTGTTGTCCAGTGATGGCAGGGCTGTTTCTGTAGAGAAAGTCTCCCCCTCCACAGTCCATCCTGGAGTTGGCTCAGTACTTGACACGACATTTGACCTACATGCACATCATAGTCAAGAGAGAGGTGTATGGAGCTGGATCACAGACTAAGCCCTCTAGATACATGGCAGGTGTCACTGTATACTACAGCGGACAACTCGCATTAACAACTGAGATTGGAGATCACTCCGATCCCGGCCATTTTACCACTTAAATTCAGCGGTCAATAGCGACCGCGGCATCAAAACCGCTCCCCCCACACCCGGCAAAGTGATCACAGTGATCGCAGAGTACCGATGATTGTCATGGCAGCCTGGGTGCCTAATGGAGGTTAGACCTCCAGATCTGTCATCTTGCTTCTCCTAATAAGCCCTGCCAGATGCGGGGAACACTCAGAGCATGCTAAAAGCACTATACATGGCAAGACATAAGTATTTCAGTCTATTGTAGCAGCGATCTAACTGTTTTGTTCGGATCTTAATGCCAGAGGAGGTTTATACTCTGCAGTTATTAAGTCAGCAGAGTGTTGGCGACTTATATGCACTCAGTGACCCACTCTGTAACTTTACATTATCTCCCACTTCATGGCTGAGATGTTGCCACTTTGCAATAATACCACTCACACTTGATGGTAGAATATCTAGGAAGGAAGAAATTTCATAAACTGAATTGGTGACAACGGTAGCATCCTATTACAGTACCACACTGGAATTCAGTGAGCTCTTTACAACGACCCATTCTTTCACAAATGTTTGTATAGGAAGACTGCATGGCTGGGTACTTGATTTTATACACCTGGGGCAATGGGACAGAATGAACACCTGAATTAAAAGAGGTGTGTCCCAATACTTTTGCCCATACTGAATATCTTAGCACCTGCATGGTGCTGCGGCTTTTTTAACTCCTTAATGACATCCGACGTAAGGTTACATTGTTGTCGGCAATGACTTCACGCAACTCAATGTAACTGTACGTTGTGGTGATGGTGCGGGCTCAGAAGCTGAGCCTGTGCCATCAACAGCGGGTGTCAGCTGTATATTACAGCTGACACCCTGCAGCAAAGGCCAGGACCCGAGCTAGCCTCCAATCTGGACAATTGACCCCGTAAAGCTGCTCAAATGCGAGCGCTGCATCTATAGGGCTACTAGCTGATCGGTCACTGATGACTGCTTATGTAACTGGAGGACTAACAATGGCCTCTTGTCTGCCAAGTACAGAATCCTGTTAGACCCCACCCAGAGGCCATCAGCTGTGGGTGTCAGCTCTATGTTACATTTTTCACCCTGCTGTAATGGCTAAAGAGATCACAGCATCTTAGTGGTTTGTAGCTGATCTGGATTGCAGGGGTGCCGATTGTTGCTTTGGCATCTGGAGGCCTAACAATGGCCTCCTGGTCTGCCATGTACGGAAGCCCATTAGGCCCCACCCAGAGGTGGAGCCTAATAAGCTGGCTGTCCGTGTATGACTGACAGCTCTAATGCATTGCGCTACATCGGTAGTGCAATGTATTAGAATAAAGATCGGAGGTGCAGACCTTCCCTAGTGGGACAAAAATAAAAAATTAAAAAAATGTTGTACAAAAGTGTAAAAACAAATCTTATAAGGTAAAAAAACAAACTGCCTTTTTCTTCTATAATAAGTCTCTTATTAAAGGAAAAAACTGAAACCATTAAAAAAGTACACATATTTGGTATCACCGTGTTTGTGATAAAACTGTTATTGTTCCCGCATGGTGAACACCCAAAAAAAAAACAATGCCAGAATCTCTATTTTTTTGGTCACCACCCCTCCCAAAACATAAAAGGAAAAAGAGATCAAAAAGTCGCATATACCCCAAAATAGTACCAATAAAAATTAACCCGTCCCACAAAAAACAAGCCTTTACACAGCCTTTTTGACTTAAAAATGAAAAAGTTATGGCTCTCAGAATGTGGCAACTAAAAATGGACACCATTTATCAGTGCGACACTGGCCACACATCTGCAGATTATTATTTATTTACCCCATTATTATACCCTCTTCTTATACACAGATTACATATCCCCCACATTATAAACTGAAATAGCAGAATCTGCGCACCAAAAGCCAAATGGCACTCCCTCCCTTCTGAACTGTACAGTGTACCCAAACAGCAGTTTATGTCCACATATATGGCATCACCATACCCAGGAGAATCCGCTTAACAGTTTGAGATATTTGTCTTCCGTGGCACAAACTGAGCACAACATATTGTGCACTAAAATTGCATATCAGTGGAAAATTGCAATTTTTACTTTGCACCTCCGCTGCACATTAATTTCTAATGAAAAAACACCTCTGGGCTCAAAATGCTCACTACACCCATTATAATGTCATAAAGGGTGTAGTTTCCACAATAGGGGTCACTACTTGGGGGTATGTTTTACTATTTGACCTTGGAGCCCTGCAATTATGGGCCAATGCTGTCAAAATCATTAAAATAGGCCTCAAATGCACATATTGCTCTTCACTTCTGAGCCCTGTCATATGCCAGGCAAATGATAAATGCATTGACGGGTGTAGTTTACAAAATGGGGTCACTTCTTGGGGGCTTCCACTGTACTCTGCTACCTCAGGGGTTTTGCAAATGCCACATGGCACCCAAAAACGAATCCAGCAAAATCTGCATGCCATATAGCGCTCCTGTCGTTCTGAGCCCTGCCGTGTGTCTAAACAGCAGTTTATGACAAAATGTGGGGTATTGCCATACTCTGGAGAAATTGCTTTACAGATGTTGGGGTGCTTTTTCTCTTATCTCTTGTGAAAATGAATAAATGTAACATTTTAGTGGAAAAAATGTTAATGCTCATTTTTATGGCCTAGTTCCAATAATTTCAGCAAAAGACCTGTGGGGTCTAAATGCTCACTATACCCCTAGATAGATTCCTTAAGGGCTGTAGTTTCCCAAATGGGGTCACTTTTGGTGGGTTTCCACTGTTTTGGTCCCTCAGGAGCTTTGCAAATCCGACATGGCCCCCGAAAATCATTTCAGAAAAACTTGAGCTCCAGAAGCCAAATGGTGCTCCTTCCATTCTGAGCCCTGTCGTTTGTCCAAACAGCAGTTTATTACCACATATGGGGTATTGCCGTAAACGGGAGAAATTGCTTTTCGAATATTTGGTTTCTTTATCTTGTAAAAATGTAACATTTCTATATTTTTTTGGAATATTGGAAAGAAGTGTAGATTTTCCTATTCACCTCCTAATACACTAAATTCAGCTAAATAAAATAAAACTGTGGGACAAAATGCTCCATATAAAATATTCTTAATAAAATCCTTGAGGAGTGTAGTTTGCCAAATGTTGTATTTTTGTGGGTGTATCTATTTTGGCACCACAAGACCTCTTCAAACCTGACTTTTTGCCTAAAATATGTTCTAATAAAAAAGAAGGCCCCAAAATCCACTAGGTGCTCCTTTGTTTCTGAGGCCTATGTTTCACTCCATTACCACACTAGGGAGGCACGTGGGATATTTCTAAAAACTGCAGAATCTGGGCAATAAATATTGAGTTGCGTTCTTCTGGTAAAACCTTCTGTGTTACAGAAAAATATGGATTAAAACAAATTTTCTACAAAAAGAAATGAAATTTAAAAAGGTTTTCTTCACTTTGCTTTAATTCCTGTGAAATTCCTAAAGGGTTAAGGAACTATCTAAATGTCATTTTGAGGGGTGCCTTTTTTAAAATGGGGTGATTTATATGGGATTTGTAAATTATAGTGCCCTTAAAGCCACTTCAGAACTGAACTGGTCCCTGAAAAAAAAGGAACTTATTAATTTCAATGGCCCCATGCACATGAACGTGCTTTTTACTGATCCGGGCTAGGCCGTGAATACGTGCCGCAAAAACCTTAGGACATGTCATTATACGGTCATGTGCAACAGTGGAAATTGCGGATACCATACTGGTTGGTATCCGTGTATATCCGCAGTTGCAGATGGGTTGCCCAGCGACGCAAGGGACTTTTCAAGTTGTAGCCATGAGGTCTAGACACAAGGCAAAGGCAAATCATTTTATGCACTGTTCAGAAGAAACTAGAGGACAGGAATCATGTTTTTGGGTGCTCAGCAAGTGGAAAAGTTAATCACCCTGGTGCATGAGCGCCTATGCTTTTGGGACAAGCACCAGGGTAGTTATCACAGAAATGTAAAAGACTGCGCCTGGGAAGAAGTGGCTGATTAACACCATCAAGAAGAGTGTGAGAAGGCGACAAGGGCACAACACAAAAACACAAAAATCTGTGTAAGTATCGCCGGAGCCTATGAGGGGGCCCCCTTTGCAATCATGTTGTTTTTTTTTAATGTGGTTTTTTTATAATGTTTTTTTTTCTAGTGGATAAATTAAAGGCCCGATGGAACACCTGTCGGCATCAGTTCCGTTGGGTGCTCAAGGACCAGGGTAAAATACACTAAACCGCTTATGCTCCCTACTGATGTGATGGAGGTTGGTGCATAAGTACATGTTACATATACTTGTCTAGTGACGCATGGAGCTATGCTAGGTAGCAGGGACCAGCCTGTTACCTAGCATACTTCGATCCTTCACTGTATGTTGTGTGGATTGTGTGTAGGGCCTACTAATAGATCATAGGTATACAAGACACAGTTTAAAAAGATTAATGTTTATAAATTTTCACTACATAGAACT
This sequence comes from Rhinoderma darwinii, assembly GCF_050947455.1. Lineage (NCBI taxonomy): Eukaryota > Metazoa > Chordata > Amphibia > Anura > Rhinodermatidae > Rhinoderma > Rhinoderma darwinii. The sequence goes on from NC_134689.1 coordinate 59,588,678, forward strand.
AAGGACAATCTTCTTCAAACTGACCCAGAAGTGTACTCGGACTAAACACAGCTGGAAGCAGGTGCTGTGGAATCATTCTCACCCAGCAATACTGTGTCCACTGTTGATATTCACCTTGTCACCTACCAACCGCAGGAAGATACACCTCCCTCCAGACCACCTGTGCGACGAAGAGCACGGAATGTACCACCCACACCTGACACTGCAGACACAAGGGCAGAGATAGACGAACAGGTGTTACAACATCTGAGGGGCCGGAGCCCTGATACACAGGACATGTTCTGCCGATGTCTGGCACAACTGCTCAAGACGTCCCTGAGGAGGGTATATTTTGGTGCCAGACTGCCGTCTTGGGGGTGGTGGAGTTCTTCAAAACCAACCCTGATCCAAGTGAGCTGTTCCAGGTATTGGTGTTCTGCCGCAGAAGACCATTGGCACAAGCACCACCACTGCCACCACCACCAAAGCCTTACCTCCAGGAATTATACCTGCCTAGTGCTCACTATGGGCAGTACTACCAGACCCCACAACACGGACATGCGGTGTGGGGACATCAGCAGCGCACAACCTGCCTTTTCCTTCACCAGGGAATGGCTTGATTTTGTAGGGTTTTTTTTCTTTTAATTTATCGTTTTGAGTATTTTATTGTATTAAAATGTTTCTACATTTAAGTCCTGTGTTTGTTTTTTCAATAATGTTGGTGAATGTCTTCATAGTATGTGTGGGTTGTTTGATTGTAGTGTACATGTCAAGAAACTGTAAACATAAAGGGTTATGTTGCAATTAATTCACACAGACCATAAATGACTGGCAGCATTTTTTTTAAAAAAAACGTTTCTCCTGGTTTATATATTTTCCTTTTAGTTTTTACACATTATAATGAGGTATTAGCAGGTATTTCTGCCCACAATGCCAACCTTACAGAAAATTTTTTAAAACATAAAAAAGTATTTAGACAGGTCCTCATTGTCTTGTGAGTCCATACTCTAACTAAAGGAACCAAAATAAACTAAACTGGAAAGGAAATAGTTCAGAATCACATTTTCTAACGGATAGCATCCATTTGCCATGGAACCGCTTCCGCAGCTAACGTAACATAGTCAGCATGGAGTTCCCGGATTGCCAGTCCTGATGATCCAGGCATTCCATTCTGGTTATGTTCCTGAGGAATGGAGATGTTGGCATGTACTGCTGCAACTCACCGTCTAACCCAGCATTGTGAATCCAGCGGAAATTATGGAGGATGACACTGGCTTGGATAACCAGTGTCACATTGTCCAGACTCATCTGCAGAGAGGACTGCAATACCCGCCACTTGCTCCTCAGAATCCCAAAGGCGCATTCCACTAACCGTATCGCACGGGTAAGGCGGTAATTAAAAATGCGCCTCCGGTGATCCAAGCCACGCCTTGGGAATGGCCGCATCAAGAGAGGGGAATGTCCAAAACCTTCATCAGCCACAATGAATATTGGTGCTGGAGGTCCAGAAGCCATTCACCCATTCCAGAAAGCCCTAAAGATGCTCGCATCAGCAGAGCTCCCATAGGCCCCTATATCCACAATTATAAAACGGTAGTCGCTGTCAGCCAATACCCATCTTTTTTTTTTATTTTTTTAAATCCGTTTATTAACAGCTCAAAAGAAATGACATCCATTATAAATTAGCAGTTTCTTTTTACATACTGTGTGTCAATGACATTAATTAAACAATCATAACAATTTGACCGTACCGTAATATCCCCCCCTCCACCCCAGCACAGCCACATAACCCATTTTCCCTCTATTTAGGTATTCCATGCCCTGCTCGCTTTGTCATGTATTATATCTGGATCCTCCCTTCTACTGGAATCTCATATGGCATTAGTCAGTTCAGTTCTCAATATAGAGCCTCTGGTATGTCTCCCCTAAGTTAACGTTCTGAGTCTAAGCAGTTCTTCTGACGCCAACCATGGATTTTCAATCCATCTATCCCATTGTTTTTCAAATTTCCTAATAGTCACCCTTTTCATGTATACATTTCGCTTCATCAGAATGGTGTGGTTTTTTTGCACCAATAATTTGCCTCTTAGAGGGTGGTTCCGCATCCAACCAACGTATGCTTTCCATACATGGTATAGAATCTTGCCTATGGCTAGATGTTCCTGCCGTATGTCACGGAACGAGTTAGTGGACCCACTAGGCCGTACCGCCGCAGCGGGGAGGCAGCTGGCCAAACAACAGGACACCCCAGAAATACAATGTCCCGCACAAGGGTACCTGAATAGTCCAGATGGTGGCCGCAGCTCTGGCACAGTTGAGATGGGTGCAGCACATGGCGCCAAACGTGGCGGATCGCACAGGAGCCGCAAGTTGCGCCAAACGTGGCGGATTCCTCCGGACGTGGCAGATAACACAGGACGTGGCGGATTCCTCCGGACGTGGCAGATGACACAGGACGTGGCAGATGACACAGGACATGGCAGATGACACAGGACGTGGCAGATGACACAGGACGTGGCAGATGACACAGGATGTGGCAGATGACACAGGACGAGGCAGATGACACAGGACGTGGCACGACTTGATACTAGGGCAAAGCACGGGAAACAGGAACGGGGAGCAAGGTACGGGTAACAACAGGAACGGGCATCGAACTAGGGGGCTGGACCCCTCTTATAGCCCAGGGTACTCACTGGGCAAAGGTCGTTCAAGATGTCCGGTGCGCACGCTGCTCCTTTAAGAGCAGGGACGAGCGTGTGCGCGCACCCTGCGGGCTCCGGCGGAGGTGAGTGGATGCGAGCGCTGGCGTCTCCTGAGGAGGAGGCTGGGGCCAGCGCTTGCCGACTCGTGGCTGCGGCTGTCAGCGGGAGGCTGGAGCTGACAGCCCGCAGCCACGGACATTACACCGTAATCCCTGTCATACCCAAGAAGCTGTACTCTTGGATCCTCCTGAAGCCGCACTCTGTATCCTCTCTGTATCAAGTATGTCACATCCCTCCATAAGTTCCTGAGAACCCCACAGTTCCAGAACATATGGATAATATCCGCTATATCTTCCAGACACCTTGGACACTTCAGTTCTGACTCCCACCTTCCTCAAAACCCACAGAGTCTGCGATATCATTTTCGACCCAATGTTCTTTGGGCAAGGGTCCTACATTCTGTTCCCATTTCACTCTTATAGGCTCCATGGGATCTCCCAGATGTTTCCATAACATACTCCTATTTGCCATATAAATCAATCCCTTAGAAGTAGGTGTCCTAACTATATTATCCATCACTCCCAAAGCATTAATTAATCTACCGAATTTGTTCGTGTCTGTATGGCATGACGTATCTGCAGGTACTAGTAAAACATATGTAGCCTGTTCCAAGTTAAATTCTTCCTTTAGTTGCTGTAATGATTTCAGGGCTGTTTCTTCAAATAACTGGTATAAACTCTGTATTCCGTTCTGCTCCCATCCCTGCATTCCTTCTAACTGATATAATTACCATAAAACATTTTATTTCCCATAGCGGAGTATATTTAGTGCATTCCCCAACACCCAGTATCTGTTTACACTGCCACCACACCTTGTTTTTTAAGAGCAATGTCGGTTTGTTTCTGGCTATCCTCTTATATGTATGTGCTTCTAGTCCTGCCAGTGGTTTTCCCACTCCCCCCCCCCCAATAAGACAGTATTCGCACAATGGACCCCCATTTTTCAGTATCACCCCACCCAAAAAATGTTGGCACCGTCGCAAAATAATAGATCCACACATTAGGTAAAGCTTGGCCCCCTTCATCTTTTGTTAATTGTAATTTTTCCATCCTAATTCTAGACACTCCCTGTTTCCACACTGTGTCTCTAAATAAATTATGTAATCTTCTGAGCCAGTATTTGGGAATACACATTGGTGCATTATGAACCACATATAGCACCTGGGGCATAAGAATCATTTTAATCAAATTGGTTCTTCCTAAGGCTGATAGAGGCAACCTGTTTCATGCGTCCACTTTAGTTTTAATCTTGGGTAACATTGGTAAAACATTAAGGGGTTAATAGTCCGACACCTTTGCCAACACCTTAACCTCTAAGTATTTAAATTCAGCCACCACCGGTAAAGAGACTCTATCACTGACTTTGGGAATTCCAACCGTTTATCGGCATAATAGCTGATTTCATCCAGTTAATGGATAATCCAGAGAAATTTCCAAATTGTTTTATGACGTCCATAACGATCTGAGGCGTAGTTTCCGTTTCTGCCATATATAGCAGAATGCCATCTGCATAGAGGGCTATGCATTTTTCTACCGTTCCATATCTTAGGCCCTGTATTTGCCCATGTTAACGCACTGCACATGCTAATGGCTCCACTGACAGGGCAAAGAGTAGTGGCGAGAGCGGGCAGACCTGTCTTGTTCTTCTAGCTAGTGAGAACTGCCTTGACAAAGCCCCAATTGCAATTATACTAGTAGTCGGGGTCAAATACAACACTTGTATCCATTTTATGTAGTTAGGGCCAAATCAAAATTTTTACAAGATAGTCCACAGATAACCCCACTCAAAACTATCAAACACTTTTGCTGCATCCAGCGTTAATATTGCTCTTCCAATTGGGTTATCTGGGACTATCTGCAAATTAAAAATTAACTGTATAAGGTTTACAGCTACTGATCTGAGGGTATGAATCTCAATTAGACCCCATGTTCCACTGAGCTCACCACCTTAGTTAACCTATGCGCCAGTACTTTTGCTAATATTTTTATATCGGAGGTTAGTACATCCTTCTCTTCTTTTGGCAAAATCACTATTATCGCTTCATAGAAAAAGTTTGGTGACCTCCCTCTTTCAAAACTATTGTAAAGGATCTGCCAGACACAACTTCTGTGTCGACGCCCATAGGTAATCAGTCTGCACCTGCTTCTATGTCTGTGAGACTGACTCCATCTTCCACCACCCAGGATGGCAGGCTTAGGAGTGGGAGAGCCTATCAAAGCCTGGCCAGATGGAGCTAGCTCCCGCCCTCTGTCTATTTATATCTGCCTTTACTGTTCCTCCTTTGCTTGTGATTCTTCTCTGCTGGTTTCCTGGCCCTGCTGCATCTTCTTGAACTACTGATCCTCTGCTTGTGATTGACCTTGGCTTTACTCACCACTCTTCTGCTCTGTGTTTTTGTACCTCGCTCATCTCCTGGTTTGACTCGGCTCGTTCACTTCGCTTGTTGCTCACAGTGTCCCCGTGGGCAACTTCCCCATTTCCCTGTCTTCTTTGTACCCTTGTCTTTTTGTCTGTAGTGCACCTATTGAGTGTAGGGACCGTCGCCCAGTTGTACCCCGTCACCTAGGGCGGGTCGTTGCAAGTAGGCAGGGACTGAGTGGCGGGTAGATTAGGGCTCACCTGTCTGTCTCCCTACCCCGACATTACAACTATCTGTTGATTTGTACAATAGTTGTGGTAAAATCTCCTCCCCATAAACCTTATATATTTCTACCGGGAGTCCATCCGACCGCGGAGCTTTTCAATGAGATAGACTCCTCTAGTCCAAGTGGGGGCAGTTGTATACCTCCCAAGTATTTCTCTAGCTGTTGTGACGTATATTGCACTTTAGATGAATACAGGTTAGCTTAAAACCTTTCAAATACCTGCAAAATATGTCCCATGTCTGTCTCTGTAACTGTGCACCTCCCAGTCATCTCTCTCATCATAGTTGGTGGTATATCAGATAAATTAGACAGTTGTTCTAAAGTCCTTTTCAAGGAAACACTGGAATAAGGGGGAGGAATATATACAACCACCAGTATGCATTCCCAATGGTACAGAGTGCAGTGTACTCCCACACAACGTCCCTCTCCATCTGTAAAGGAGGAATGACATACAAATGGAAGAGCTCTATGTATCACGAGGCTCACCCCCCTGGAGTAAATCGTATGATATAAGTGGAAACTATGTCCAATCTATACTCTCTGCATTAGCAATACTGAATCCCTTGTCATATGTGTCTCCTATAACCCTATCACCATAGCAGATTGTTGTTTGATACATTCATATATCATGTGGCTTTCTAGCCTCCCACATTCCCCGGACATTCCAGGACATACATTTAAGAGATCCCATCATAAACAAGTACGTACATATTCACATTTAGGACTCCAGTATATTTCCCTGAGAAATTAGGCTGTGCAACGTTCCCTCCCTCCTCTCCCCTCCGTAAAACTCAGGGCGACCTATACTGTCCCCACTAGCAAATGCAAGTGTATTTTCGCAATTACACAATGTATACATTTTTTACATCTGTACCGGAACTTTTGCGTACATATCCCTTCCTGCTATGGCAGTTACTCCCGCTGCCATGATCAAATTATTAATATATCCCGCTAAACCATTGTACAAAACAATTGAGAACAATTAACGTCATCCATCCGCTAGATTGTCAGTCTTCTAAAAGGAGAAAAAACACATGGATAATAGCCACGATAAGCAATACAAGAAATGTCAGTCTTGACTAAAGCCTCACTGTATCGGCGTATTCTTTAAAGCCTAACTCCGCAGAAGTCCTCACTCTCCCTCGGATCCTGTCCAGCCATCTCACGGCCTCTCTGCTTGTCTCGAAGAATGAGGTAGTCCCTATTGCAAGCACCCAAAGTTTCGCTGGGTGTATCATGGAGAATTGGATGTTCAAGGCCCTGAGGCACCTCTTGACATCCAGGAATTACAATCTTTTCCTCTGTACTTTCATAGTAAAGTCTGGAAAAAATGATACTCTCCATTAATGGAAATATCCTGACGTTCGTAGTATCCGATCCCTGTCCTTATAGTGTGGGATCTTGATGAGTATCGGTCTCGGTGAACGTCCCAGAGAACCCGGTCTAATAGGTCGTGTGGGCCCTCTCAACTGCAGAGAGGGTTCAGTTCCTCTTGGCCAAATGTGTCAATCAACCATTTCTCAAAAAAAAAGTCCGGGTTAGTGCCCTCCTCTTTCTCCAGCACACCCACTAGGCAGACATTATTACAGCAATATCTGACACTATTCCCTCAACTGCTGTGGTGCGTTCTGCAACTCTCTGTAAGTCATTTCTAAATAGGACAATGTCCTCTTTCAGACACCCAATCTGACATGTCAGTGTAGAAAGTGCAGATGAATTCTGTTTCACTGCTGTTAGTATCTCCGCTAGAGTAGGTTCTAGTTTGCGTCCCCTCTTAGGGCTCTGTGACCCGCCATCTTGAGACATTCCTTTTGTGGGCCCGTTTACATCCTCCTCACTCACCATGTTGTCTTCCAACATTGAATATCGTGAATCAAACAAGGGGCTGTCAGCATTCCCTCCTGTAGATGGTTTCAGTTTATACAACGCAGAGCCCCCTGCATATGCGGGCGAATCTCTCCAGCCTCTCTGCTGTATCTGTCTGGATACCTCTGTTCCGGCTCTCCTTCTCCCCAGCGCCGTCTTGTACTCCGGTCTCGCCGACAGTGTTTTCTGCTTCTTAGACAAGTCATCACGGTGATGCACACTGTCTGAGTCTCCAAGCCTTACAGTCACTGTGGGTATGGTACCTGCCTGGCTCAGTGGAGTTTGCGATGTAAATCAGGATGTGCACAGCGGGAGCTCCTGCCACACACGTCCACCTACATTCACACCTAGGCCATGCCTCTGACTGCCTTGGTCTTAGTCGTGCTCTCCTCCCATCTGTCCAAAGCTGTTTTTAATTAAAGTGGAATAAAGCTGTTTCCTACGTACCTTGAATGTATAAGCCCAAGAGAGAGGCGAGTTCCCTATTGTACAGGTAGAACAATATGCAGCAAAAATTAACCATATATACGGTGCTGCTAAACATGAAATCAAGGGAGTTTGAGTTAATGATAGATATAAATTTAATAATAATAATAAGTCTATGCATTTCAACGATGGACCAGTGTCTTCCTCCAGCCATACATAAAACAAACAGTGATGCGCCTTAAGTACACTGAGATATTTGAAAAAGAACTGCCAATGTATAGGGGTCAAAGAGCGGCCATAATGTCATTGCAAGATGAAAACAATATAAATAGCTGTTCAACCGTCACATTGATAGAGCAAAACATCAAAAGTAGTAGACAAATATTTGCATGAAATGAATACAACCAAAAGTAAATAAAATCTCAAAGATATAAGTGCCAGAAATTGGGAAGATAATAGTGCGTACAAACTTCATAGCGCTATTAGAGCGCGATAAAAAAAATATACTATATAATATACATAACCGTTATAATGGTATTGAAACAATGCCACATTACTCACAACCCGGAATGAAAAGATCCAAAAACAGAAGAGCGACAATCCTCCGCTGGCTGCTCGTGTACACAGGCGATGCCTACGTAGCGTCCCTGCAGTCAAGGCAACCAAAGAGGCTATGGAAGTTGAGAGAGGACAAAAACAGCTGCAAGACTGGTAAGTAGCATAAGATTTATCAGAATATATATAATTTTTTTTAAGGTAGTTAAAGCGCAACTGACATATGGATCATAGTAATAAGATGACCATCAAAAAAAGTACATTGCCATTTTCAACTAAAACACATTTCAAATCTGATCTGTGGATGTAAATAGTTACATTGATTTTAGAAGTGCTCACTACCCTCCTTGGATAAAAAAAATATACAGTTTGGCCAATTTAGAATGGTGAGGAAGAATTGCTCATCCCCAAAAAACTTTAGAACTGAATGTAATATCCTGGAAAAATTTGATTAAAGGGGCCCATTATAAAGCATCAAACCTGACGCAAGATTTTTTAACATCCTTTAATACTGGGAATAAATCTGTTAGATCTATTGTATTTGAACATTGGCACGTTCTCAAGAATGACCCGTTTTTAAAAGACCAATTACCTGATAGGCCAAATATCACTTTTAGATGGTCACTGTCCCTGAGGAATATCCTCTCCCCGAGTAGAGTACGTAATCCAGAACCATCTATTCCTAAAATGTTCCCAAGATTACATGGTTCTTTTAAATGTGGTCACTCACGATGTTTGTGTTGTGTAAAAATGACACACAGGAAGGATACCTATACCTCTTCTGTGACCACTAAATCCTTCCCAATTAAATCCTTTCTTAATTGTGGAAGTGATTTTGTAGTTTATCTCCTTGAATTTTCTTGAAACCTGCAATATATAGGTAGGACCACTCCGCTCTTACGTACCAGAATTAACAAACACAGGTTTAATGTTAATAAAGGTGTTCCTTAAGCACAATGTCTCACATCACTTGACTTCCACTCATAACTGCCAATTTGATATAATTACTATTACTCCTATTGAACAAATCTCTCCTGACACTCCGAATAGATTTAATAAACTTAAACAACGTGAGAATTATTGGATTTTTAAGCTCACCGCTCTATATCTAGGAGGTCTGAATGATATTTTGGAATCTTTGCATGATTAATGAGTCAATCCCCCAATCAATGAATGAATGAATCAATCAATCCCGTTTGTTATGGATGCATTGTACACCACTTACCAGAATCATACTCTGTATTTGCACACTTATCAATTTAAATTTTATCTTGGAGCAATTCTATTTTATTTTTTATTATATTATTCTGGCTTTCTTGATTTTAGATCTGTTGCTTTTAATTTGATGTTTAGGCTACGTTGCTATATGCTAATCTATATACCTATTTTTCATATCACTTGCTGCTGCAATGTACTTTTTTTTATGGCCACCTTATTACTATGATCCATATGTCAGTTACGCCTTAACTATCTTCAAAAATAATTTGTTTATTTTTATGACTCTATATACTGATAATTCTTATGCTGTCATGGTAGTTGGGAAATAGGGTTTTCTGCCAGTTGGCATCCATTTAGTATATATGTTGTTATAGTGCCCGCCAACTACCAGGGTCTTTTCTCTCTTATTGTGATTGAAGTTAAGCATGCAGGGTCATTTTTGCGTTTCCATAGCGTATTGACAAGGTGGGACTGTAAAGACTTGCTACCACACAAATGCATCTCAATATCCACCCAGTGTTTGTCCCCAGGTTTTTGCCACCAGTGAGATAGTTGGTCACAAATACAAGCCCTGTAATAGTCTCTAATATTAGGTACTCCAATGCCTCCAACCTTCCAATGCTTAGTTAGAAGTGTCGCTACTATACGGGGGCATTTATTGTTCTATATGCATTATATGGTCCTGTATGAAGAAGGAATGTTGGATGTGGATCGGTAGGGCCCTAAAGAGATACAGCATTTTGGGTAGAAGTAACATTTTATATGCTGCCACTCAAACTAGTATATAATTAATTTGGAATATTTTGAAATATCTTCACGTAGGACCTCCAACATGGGAGGGAAATTAGTTTGGTACGTTTTGGTGGAAGGGAAGGTCAAATGAATGCCTAGGTAAGAGATTTCTTCACTGTGCCAATCCAATACAAATTTATCCTTCAACAAGGAAAGTAGTTTCGGGAGAACATGTGTAGGTAGAATCTGGGATTTGTCCCTATTCAATCTGTAATATGAAACTTGACTGTATTGCTCCAGCACGTCAAAGGTTGCAGCGAGAGAGATGAGGGGATTCGTGCACACCATCCTGACATCATGGGCGAACAATGCCACCTTATGTATGGACCCTCCCACCCTGACTCCAGATATATCGGTGTTACTGCGTAGCAATTCCACAAGTGGTTCAATGGATAAAATAAAAAATATCGGGGAGGGGGCATCCCTGTCTATTACCGTTGCTGATATCTAAGGCGTCCGACAGGGTGCCGTTTACATAGACTCTAGCGGCTGGGTTGGAGTATAGAGCATGGATTGCGGAATATATTGAGCCCCCGAATCCAAATTTTGCAAGGACAGAAAACGTATATTCCCAGTTAATCCTGTCTAACTCCTTCTCAGCGCCCAGGAAAGGAATGTGCTGAGAGAAAGGGATTTTTTAGTTATCTGCAATAGTAGTCTTCTGGTGTTGTCTGGAGCTTGTCTACCTTGAGTCTACCAATCCTATAAGCATCATGAGGACTCATCCTAGTCCTAGGTGATCTAAGAGCAGTATGCATTAAGGTGAGCACATTACAACAACACATATAGAAAACAACTTTACAGAAAAATTTTAACTAACATTACCGCACCGTGGTGCTGTGGTATCAAATTGAACCAATATTTCGGGGAAAAATAACTGAAGTTCCCGTACGGAACAATACTTGGTACTCGGTACTCACTCAAAAGTAATATAAGAAAAGTAGTGAAGAATCAGGTGTTGCCGACTACATTCCAGTCTTTGTTCAGGCGGCATAATGAGGATCCAGCCCTGGGAGTGAATGTCAAATTTGACACTTGTATATTCCAGCTCTTAGTGGGTTAATTCCTTCTTCAGGAAAGGAAACAACATGGATAGCACCTGCATGATTAATCAAAAGCTTAGTAGGGAATCCCAATCTATATTCAATCACATATTTGCGTAGTGGAGCAGTAATAGCTGCCAGGTCCCATCTGGCTCGAAGAGTCGCAGCTGATAGGTCCGCGAAGAGCTTAATGTTGGCATACGGTGCTGGAAGTGGTTGATATTTCCTTGCCTTTTCCATAAGGCAGTCTTTGGTGGTGAAAAAGGTATAACGGTCTTGAACATTTCTGGCTATTGAGTCCGGAAGTTTCTTGGGCTTAGGGACCCTATGAGCTCTATCAATACTGAGTTCATAATCTGCACAAGACAGAAGCATACCCTAGGTAAATTGCTGCAGATAGGATTTGAGATCTGCGTTAGGAATATTTTCCGGTATCCCTCTGAATTTGATGTTGTTTCTCCGATTCCTGTCTTCATAGTCCACCATTTTGGCCTGCAGCTTGGAGAATTTGTCCTCCAGAGTTATGCGAGTCCACCACTGCATTATGAGCTGATGCAAAGGAGTCCATTTTTTTTCTTCCACATGGGAGACCCTGTCCCCAGATCTGAAATTGTTGCTTGAAACGGCAATATAATTTTAGAGAAGTCCTTGTGGAGGGATCTTCTTAAAGAGGCTCTGTCACCACATTATAAGTGACCTATCTTGTACATAATGTGATCGGCGCTGTAATGTAGATTACAGTAGTGGTTTTTATTTAGAAAAACTATATTTTCACCAAGTTATGACCTATTTTAGCTTATGCGAAGGACTTTCTTAATAGACAACTGGGCGTGTTTTTACTTTTGACCAAGTGGGCGTTGTGGAGAGAAGTGTATGACGCTGACCAATCTGCGTCATACACTTCTACCCATTCATTTACTCTGCACATAGTGATCCTGCGTTGTTCACTATGTTCAGCCACATGCTCACACATTAACTTTACTGAAGTATCTTGACAGTAAATAGACATCGCGTCCAACCAGGACGGGATGTCTATTCACAATCCCGACACTTCGGTAACGTTTGTGTGGGATTTACAGCACAGCAACTGTAAACTCGCGAGATCTCGCTGCAAATGACAGCACAGCGTGATCTCGATGTGCTGTGTGAGTAAGTCACACACAAACGTTACCGAAGTGTCGGGATTGTGAATAGACATCCTGGTTGGACGCGTTGTCTATTTGCTGTCAAGACACTTCAGGAACGTTAATGTGTGTGTATGTGGCTGCACATAGTGAACAACGCAGGATCACTATGTGCAGAGTAAATAAATGGGGAGAAGTGTATGACACTGATTGGTCAGCGTCATACACTTCTCTCCACAGCGCCCAATTGGTCAAAAGTAAACACGCCCAGTTGTCTATTAAGAAAGTCATTAGAATAAAGCTAAAATAGGTCATAACTTGGTGAAAATAGATTGTTTTTCTAAATAAAAAACACTTCTATTATCTACATTACAGCGCCAATCCCATTATGTACAAGATAGGCCACTTATAATGTGGTGACAGAGCCTCTTTAATGCAAGAAGCATTGCCTTGAGAGTGGATTCAGACACCATCTTGTCTGACATCTGGAACGTGGAGAAAGTGTTCAGTATATACGGAGATACGGTATTATCAGCCGTATCATTGCGTACAGAAAGTCTCTGCCGCTGTTTCACTGGGCTTGTGACTGGTGATTTTGGGCCACTAGGAGTTGAGGCAGGAGACACATCTGCCGCTATGAATTGTGGGCCCGTGCGAAGGTGATATCAGCTTCTTCCCACCCCCCCCCCCCCCCCCGTTTGGGCAGATGCAGATCAGCCACACCATCGGAGGATGTCTGTCAGGGTGAGCTCCACTCTCTCTGTTCAGGAAGAATTGGCTAATCTGAGGGTAGTGGGCGTTTCATATAAATGCTTTGGCATACCGGTAAGGCCGTTCGTGCTCCTCTGGGATGAAGAAGGGCGTTCCCGCCCTGTGCAGCGTGTGATGGAGAGTCGGCGGCGCCATCTTTGGTCCCACCGTCTGAAAATAAAAAATGTTTCAGAGGTCTGGTGGACCCAGATTTCTGGGCCTTTTTCCTGCCCACCTCGTTAGACAGAACTCGTCAGGGAGATAGTTTGGCCGCTAGCAGTCGCTTTGAAGTAGCTGGGCTAGCTCCGATGTACCAGAGCACAGAGCTTATGCAGCCACTAAGTCTGCGGTCCAAACCCTGTCCCCCTCCCTTTCCCATTTTTCTTCTAAAGTAAGATAAAAAATAAATGAAACAAAATTGGTAGTTATTTTGGTCACCTCCGCTCTTAAAAAAATGTTTAATAAAAAGTAATCAAAATTTATGTAACAAAAAATGGTACCAATAAAAACTACAGCTCATCCCGCTAAAAATAAGCCCTCACACCTCTCAATCGACAAAAGAAAACAAAAAACTTATGGCTCTCAGAATGCGGTAAAACAAAACATTTTTTTTTTTTTTTAACAAATAGTTTCTTCTTTGTAAAAGTAGTAAATGATAAAAAAAAAACGATATCGTTTTGGTTTCGCTGTAATCGTATTGAGTCGCAGCATAAAGTTAAGTTGTCATTTTTAACGCACGGTGAAAGCAGTAAAAACGAAACCCAAAAAGCCATGGAGGAATTGCAGTTTTTTCCAATGGCATCCAACAGAGAATTTTTTTTATTTCCCAGTACATTATATGGTACTTTAAATAGTGCCAATAGAAACTACTAAGCTCTCACACCACTCCATTGATGGAAAAAATAAATAAGTTATGGCTGTGGGAGTGAAAAACAAAAACGAAAAAAGGTTTTGTCCTGAAAGGGATAAATGAATCCATAAATTCAATGTTTGCATGTATTTTAGCAACAGCAGAGTGCTGCTTCTACTCTGTGTTTGTTTGCTAGAGGTACTGGCAGTGAAAAGTCTTGTGTCGTTGTACTATTGGCTCTACAGCAAACCATCTGAAAAAAGGCATGCATAGGACTCTTCCTGGCAACGTATCCAGTGGCATCACAATATATGCAAATGTCCAAACTATTGACCTGTAACTTTGCATGGAATCTACTACTTGATCTGAATATGGCAAATAGATTAGAGGGCATGGACCTTTCCAACTTTCTGAATATGTTGTTAAATATTTCCACAATATTGCTGTTTGTTTTAAAACATATTCCTTTTTTAAATAGGAAGCAGAAGTTACCTTGCAAAATAGAAATGAACAGTTAACTTTGCTGCAAACTAAATCGGACCTCGTGGACTCAACAACAAGGGCATTGGAAGACAGGTGAGAATTGTTTAGGATCACATAAAATTCTTTTTTTTTTTTTTACATATTTTAAATTGACTTTTCTTTAAAAAAAATATATATATATATATATTTACATTTTATCCTTTATACATAGAAGCTGTATAGTTTTGTGAAAACTGCGGCCATCGGTTCAGCTGAACTGGCAGCTCGATTGCGTGTACTTTGTGTCTCTGACACACAGAATACCAATCACATCTAAGTAGATGTGCTCATTATTAGCTCGATCCTGTATGTCAGAGATGCAAGAAGTCGAGCCGTCAGTTCAGCTAAACTGATGGCCGCGGCTTTGACTGAACTATACAGCTTCTATGTATAAAGTATACATAGAACCTGTATCTTAAAAAGTTAAAACATTTTAAAATAAAAGTAAATTCAATCGTTGTTAGAAATCACATGATTCATTTAAAAAAAAAAATCCTTTCAAATGTCTACATAGCCCTTAAAGGAACAGTGTCATCACAAATTATTTTTTTATATGTTAAAGATGTTAGTGCTTTATTAAAAACGTTTATATTTATTTGTGTGTTTGTGTTTTACTTTTTCTTATTTTTACACTTTTTCTTCCCTATGGGGGCTGCCATTTTTTGTTCCATTTCTGTATGTGTCGATTAACGACACATACAGACATGGAATACGGCAGCCACAGTCCCATAGGGACTGTGAACGGCTCCCGTCCCATTCACTTGTGTGTACGGCGTCTGTGTGGGAACTGCGCATGCGCCGCTCCCACACAGTCCAATTTGAAATTGGCGCCGTCCGGCGCCATTTTCCTGTGGACCGGAAGTCGCGGCCGGACAGTAATATTACTACTTCCGGTCGCGGCTTCCGGACTTGTGCACTTGCACCAGCGGCAGCAGACGGAGCGGACGGGCCGGAGGGAGCTGCGGCGGCAGGAGCAGGTAAGAGATTTAAATGTATGTTCCGTGTTTGTGTGTGTTTACTACTGTATGTAAACCTACTACACTGTGTGTTAGCTCAAAAAATGGCGACACACAGTGTAGGAGGTTACACCGTTCAAACCCCTCGTTTATCCCGGCACTAGCCAGGATAAAGGAGGGGGGATGCTGAGAGCTCACTAGAGCGAGGGCTTTTCACCCAATGTTGCAATGCTGCAATTTTGGGAATAGCTCCATCTAGTGACCAGAATTGGGTAATATTATAAATTAGAATTAATTTATAATATTTCCTGACTAGTGAAAAAAATAAAAAAAATTTGAACAATGTTTAATCACCCACACACTACATGTTTATTTTTTTTAAAAAAAACATGTTTTTCTGGCAACACATTGCCTTTAAGTGTCGTCATTACTTTTTATAATTTTTTTTATATAAAGAATTACAAGGAACTTTACACTAGTTTAAACATTAATCATTTTGCAGGATAACCTGGCAACTTGGAGTTTGACCCTAGGAGATAATATTCTTCCTGTCTGCAAGAGGGACAAAGGTTTTCCCTGGAGGAATGTCCTTGATCTGCAGCGGAGTAAAAGCTATTATGCGTGAGGGGTCAATGATGTACTGTAGATCCTCTTTATGGTCGGTTGTTTTAAATAGGCGGGATAGAGCGTCTACCTTGACATTTTTGTCCCTTGAACGGAAAAGTAGTTGAATAAATCTGGTAAAGAAAAGCGACCACCTGGCTTGATATGGGTTTAATTAATTTAATCAATCGTTGTTGTGATCTGTGTAAATGGCAACTGGGTGTGCCAAACCTTCCAACAGATGTCCAACAGATGTCTCCACACTTCTACAGCCATCTTGATGGCTAGAAGCTCATGATTAGAGATGAGCGAACCGGGACAACCGAACCCGGTTTCAGTCCGAACATCAGGAAAAGTTCGGTTTGCAGCGAATCCGAACTTCACCGGGTTCGGCCGAACCCGTTTTGACCGAACCCGGCTACATTTTGGCGCCTGCCACATGTTAGATGTAAAATGGAGGATTTCACAAGATCACCTGACATCAGGCTACCCCATAATGCCTTGCAAACGGCTCTCCCAGCCAATCGGGAGGCTGCATAGGGGCGGGCTCAAGCCTGCAATAAAAATCTATGCACGGAGCTCAGCGGCCATTTTACAGACAGGAGCTGTAGGGATAGCATCTCTGTGCAGTTAGGGAAATCTTTAGGAATCTAAAAGCCAGGAATCCAGCAATCGAAGGGGCTCATCCACTACTCACTACTCAGCCAGTGTGTGAATACGCTTTTATAAGGGGCTTATCCCTGTTGCATCCAACTTGCAATACAGGCAGGCTTTGTAGTAGTAATACAAGGGCCAGCATTCCCTTAGTGCACCGCGGCGTGGCTGAGAGAAATTCTCATTCATTGCCATTTGCCAAGCCAGTGTCAGTGTGAATACGCTTTTAGAAGGGGCTCATCCCCGGCCGTTAACATAACGAAATAACAATCCAACTTGCAATACAGGCAGCCTTTGTAGTAGTAGTAGTACTACAAGGCCCAGCATTCCCTGAGTGCACCGCGGAGTGGCTGATAGAAATTCTCATTCATTGCCATTTGCCAAGCCAGTGTCAGTGTGAATACACTTTTAGAAGGGGCTCATCCCCGGCCGTTAACATAACGAAATAACAATTCAACTTGCAATACAGGCAGCCTAGTAGTACTACAAGGCCCAGCATTCCCTGAGTGCACCACGGCGTGGCTGATAGAAATTCTCATTCATTGCCATTTGCCAAGCCAGTGTCAGTGTGAATACGCTTTTAGAAGGGGCTCATCCCCGGCCGTTAACATAACGAAATAACAATCCAACTTGCAATACAGGCAGCCTCGTAGTACTACAAGGCCCAGCATTCCCTGAGTGCACCGCTGCGTGGCTGATAGAAATTCTCATTCATTGCCATTTGCCAAGCCAGTGTCAGTGTGAATACGCTTTTAGAAGGGGCTCATCCCCCGGGTTTTGATTCAACTTGCTGCACTCCAGCAGTGAAATGTCTGGTAAAAAAAAGGTTGTGAAAGGACGGGGCAGAGGAAAAAACACCCATGCCGTGTCCTCTTCCAGTCCAAATGTTGGATCTGTTGGTGCCAGACCCAGTACCAGCATTTGTGGCACAAGACATGTGCCCAGTTCCACTAGTAACAGCAGCCATGTGCCTGCTGGTAGTAGTAGCAGCAGTATCAGCAAGCCAGACTTGTCCATCTCCTCCGGTGGGCGGGTTACTTTAGACAATACGGCCATTGTGGACTGGTTGGCTGGCTCGCGGTCATCTCAGCAGGAAGACTCTGACGATCTGGCTTCAAGCCAGGTTTCGTTGGATTCCAGATCCTCTACAGTTCCTTGGCACAGTGACAGTAGTAATATAGGTATTTCTAGCGTTTCCATTCCATCATCTATGTCTTCACTCCCCCTTCCTAGCGGGAAGCCATCTTTCCTGAGAGTCCTAAGAGACATCTCCTCGGGTGCGAAGGAAGATACTGAACAACATAGTGATGATGATTTGTTTTCTGCGTGTCAGCCAACGGAGTGTGTTGCGGCGGTGGTGGAGGTGGAAGCGGTGTCCGAGACGCATAGCTGCGGTAGTGGGGGTGTTGGTGGTGGTAGCCGTGGTGGCAGACACAGTAATGAGGAGGGGCATGGAGCCCGCCATGATGTCACATCACATTCACAACGCAGTGACAGAAGTGGCAGGGATGATGAGGAAGGCTATGATGTTGTTTTAGACAGGACGTGGGAACCAGGTGACGAGGTGATGACGGCGTCAGAGAAGGAGGGTAGTAGTGGCGGCACTGGCCGTGATCAACAGCCAAGCTGAGGTAGGGGCAGAAGTCAATCTGCAAAACGTTGCAGCGGTAGGGTCAGCTCAGGAGCCGGTGATGGTGACACTGATACTGGTGTAGGCTCCCGAAAAAGGAAATCGCACGCTGGCTGTCTCCTCTGAAACTCACACTGGGCAATGTTGTCTCTGATAACGGGAAGAACGTTGTGGCTGCACTGCGTCTAGGTCACCTGACACACGCTCCTTGCATGGCACATGTGATCAATCTGGTCATAACACGTTTCTTAAAGTCATATGTTGGTTTTAAGGGTCTGCTGGCCATGTCCAGGAGGGTTTGCATTCGCTTTAGACGTTCGTATGCATTTAAGCACGCCCTCCTGGACTTGCAGCGTCAAAACAATCTCCCAGAACACAGCCTGATTTGCGACGTTCCAACACGCTGGAATTCCACCCTGCACATGTTGGACCGTCTGTATGAACAGCGGAAAGCCGTGAATGATTTCCTGATGCAGCAGACGGGCAGCGTTTGGAGCCAGTGTAATTTCGAGCTCAGGCACTGGCAGCTGGTTAGAGACGCATGTCGCGTTTTGAGGCTCTTTGAAGAGGCCACACGATTTGTGAGCCGTGACGCTAGCGGAATGAACGATGTTATGCCGCTGATATTCATTATGGAGCAAACGCTCACAGCGATGATTCAGCAAAGGATGGTGGAAGGATCACATCTGGCTATGGATGTTGAGGAGGAGGAGGAGGAGGAGGAAACAGGACCTGAAGAGGAGCTGGATTTGGAGATGGAATCACAGGAAGGGATAGGGGACGAGGCAGCCGCACAACATGACAGTGATGGTGGTGATGACGACTTTGACGACGACCTTGATGATGGACAATCATTGCAGTATGGGGCGGAGATGGTACCAACCGGGCCCTCTGAAACGCTGGCCAGGATGGCGAGCTGTATGCTTCGTTACTTGCGCGCTGACTGTCGTCGTATTGTTAGCATGAAGCAAAGAGATGAGTACTGGATAGCCACACTTTTAGACCCTCGGTATAAAGCCAGAATGGGGGAGTTTTTTGCGCCTTCCGAGAGGGAGGCAAAATTGGCTTATTATCGAGAGAAGCTATGCAGCCAGCTTGTCACGGCTTTTAAACGGCAAACACCTGCTGCAAGCATGTCTGACCGGGGGGCCACTCTCCGCTCCCCACTGTCTCATCGTTCCACCGCCTCTGGCAGAGCTACCTCTGCAATAGGCGGCAGCAGCAGCCAATTCAGTTTGGAAAATATGATGACAACATTTTTACATCCAATACCCCGACCTGACACACATCGTTGTCACCAAAGGGATGTTCACCATCACCAGGTGCAGCACCTAAACAACCAGGTTCACTCGTACCTGGACTGTGCCCTTTCTCCGTCAGAAATGCTGATCCCAGACCCCATGGACTTCTGGGTCAGCAGATTGGATCATTGGCAAGAACTGGCCCAGTTTGCCATGGGTGTACTGTCTTGTCCACCCTCCAGTGTAGCGTCAGAGAGGGTATTCAGCGCGGCAGGGGGCTTCATCACCCCTAAGCGAACAAGATTGTCCGCCAACAGCTTGGAAAATCTCACGTTTCTGAAAATGAATCAAGCGTTGATCGGTGAGGATTTTAAAACCCCTGTGCCTGATGCCACTGATTAGATCTGACATTGCTGCTGCCGCTGCCGCCTGCTACTACCGCCTGCTACTTCCGCCTGCTACTACGGGATTCTGTCCTGTCCACTCTTTTTTTAATGTGCCGCTGTTGGTGCTGCTACTACTTCTACCACCAATCCACCCCCAGTGCCGTCTGCTACAAGCAGGCCTGCCCCACCACAGGGCTTTGTCCTGTGACTGTCGTCCAGTCTCTTTTTTTTTTAATGTGCTGCTACTACTACTACCAGTCTACCACCCTTGCTGTCTGTGTTGGCTACCTCTACTACCACCAATACACCTCCCACTGCCGTCTGCTACAAGCAGGCCTGAGGCCTGCCCCACCACAGGGCTTTGTCCTGTGACTCGTCCAGTCTCTTTTTTTTTTAATGTGCTGCTACTACTACTACCAGTCTACCACCCTTGCTGTCTGTGTTGGCTACCTCTACTACCACCAATACACCTCCATCTGCCCTTCTGCTACAAGCAGGCCTGAGGCCTGCCTCACCACAGGGCTTTGTCCTGTGACTGTCCAGTCTCTTTTTTTAATGTGCTGCTGCTACTACTACTACCACCCTTGCTGTCTGTTGGCTACCTCTACTACCACCAATACACCTCCACTGCCGTCTGCTACAAGCAGGCCTGCCCCACCACAGGGCTTTGTCCTGTGACTGTCCAGTCTCTTTTTTTAATGTGCTGCTGCTACTACTACTACCACCCTTGCTGTCCGTTGGCTACCTCTACTACCACCAATCCACCTCCACTGCCGTCTGCTACAAGCAGGCCTGAGGCTTGCCCCACCACAGGGCTTTGTCCTGTGACTGTCCAGTCTCTTTTTTTTTATGTGCTGCTGCTGCTACTACTACTACTACTACTACTACCCTTGCTGTCTGTTGGCTACCTCTACTACCACCAATACACTTCCACTGCCGTCTGCTACAAGCAGGCCTGCCCCACCACAGGGCTTTGTCCTGAGACTGTCCAGTCTCTTTTTTTAATGTGCTGCTGCTACTACTACTACTACTACCACCCTTGCTGTCCGTTGGCTACCTCTACTACCACCAATACACCTCCACTGCCGTCTGCTACAAGCAGGCCTGAGGCCTGCCCCACCACAGGGCTTTGTCCTGTGACTATCCAGTCTCTTTTTTTAATGTGCTGCTGCTGCTACTACTACTACTACTACTACCACCCTTGCTGTCTGTTGGCTACCTCTACTACCACCAATACACTTCCACTGCCGTCTGCTACAAGCAGGCCTGCCCCACCACAGGGCTTTGTCCTGAGACTGTCCAGTCTCTTTTTTTAATGTGCTGCTGCTACTACTACTACTACCACCCTTTCTGTCCGTTGGCTACCTCTACTACCACCAATACACCTCCACTGCCGTCTGCTACAAGCAGGCCTGGAGGGCTTGTGAAAAGCCATTGCTTGTTGCTTTTACATCCATGTATGGATGAACCCCGGCAGGCATCTGCCAATAAAAAGGGTAAATTTTTGGAGGGCTTGCACTCAAAAGCCATTTCTTGTTGCTTTTACATTACATCCATGTATGGATGAACCCCGGCAGGCATCTGCCAATAAAAAGGGTAAATTTTTGGAGGGCTTGTGAAAAGCCATTGCTGTTGCTTTTACATACATGTATGGATGAACCCTGGCAGGCATCTGCCAGTAAAAAGGGTCAATTTTTGGAGGGCTTGTGAAAAGCCATTGCTTGTTGCTTTTACATCCATGTATGGATGAACCCCGGCAGGCATCTGCCAATAAAAAGGGTAAATTTTTGGAGGGCTTGCACTCAAAAGCCATTGCTTGTTGCTTTTACATCCATGTATGGATGAACCCCGGCAGGCATCTGCCAATAAAAAGGGTCAATTTTTGGAGGGCTTGCACTCAAAAGCCATTGCTTGTTGCTTTTACATCCATGTATGGATGAACCCCGGCAGGCATCTGCCAATAAAAAGGGTCAATTTTTGGAGGGCTTGTGAAAAGCCATTGCTTGTTGCTTTTACATCCATGTATGGATGAACCCTGGCAGGCATCTGCCAATAAAAAGGGTAAATTTTTGGAGGGCTTGCACTCAAAAGCCATTGCTTGTTGCTTTTACATCCATGTATGGATGAACCCTGGCAGGCATCTGCCAATAAAAAGGGTACATTTTTGGAGGGCTTGTGAAAAGCCTTTGCTTGTTGCTTTTACATCCATGTATGGATGAACCCCGGCAGGCATCTGCCAATAAAAAGGGTAAATTTTTGGAGGGCTTGTGAAAAGCCATTGCTTGTTGCTTTTACATTACATCCATGTATGGATGAACCCCGGCATTCATCTGCCAATAAAAAGGGTACATTTTTGGGGGGCTTGTGAAAAGCCATTGATGTTGCTTTTACATCCATGTATGGATGAACCCTGGCAGGCATCTGCCAATAAAAAGGGTAAATTTTTGGATGGCTTGTGAAAAGCCATTGCTTCTTCTTTTACCACCTTATATGTATGAACCCTGGCAGGCATCTGCCGCCAAAAATGGTTAATTTTTGTACCTTTTTTAACAATGCATTAAGCATACAACATGCACAAGTGCAGTGGTTTCTGTTAGTTATCACCGTGTCCCATCCGTTTTCCTATAGCCATACATGTTGGCGTAACTGTGACACTAACTTTGCCTTAAAGACCGCTCAAAAGTACTTGTATACACTCATGGGTGACCTAAGAGTGTAATACAGGGCTTCTAGGGCTTTTAAACAGTGTTATACACGATTTTTAGGGGCTTTCTTGTATTACAGGTTCGGTCAGAACTAGTTCGGTCCGAATCCAACTTTTTCATGATATTCGGCGAAACTGCCGAACCGAACTTTTCATAAGTTCGCACATCTCTACTCATGATCTCCAATAGAGTAGTTCCTCTCCGCTGTCGATAAGAGTTTCAGAAAAAAGCCAGAGGAGACAGCTTTTCCCTTAGAGTTTCTTTGGAAGAAGTGTGCTCCAGCACCAATGGAAGAACGACATGTGACGGGATACATCTGGATTGTGTAGAAAGAAGGCAGAAGTGAAGGACCTCTTAAGAGCAGAGAATGCAAATTCCGCTTTTTTGCCTT
This sequence comes from Rhinoderma darwinii, assembly GCF_050947455.1. Lineage (NCBI taxonomy): Eukaryota > Metazoa > Chordata > Amphibia > Anura > Rhinodermatidae > Rhinoderma > Rhinoderma darwinii. The sequence continues at coordinate 59,611,776 of NC_134689.1, forward strand.
TTTGGTGAGGGCAGAGATGGGAGCGGTGAGGGAGGAAAAGATAGCACGCAGATCTTGAGGGCAAGGCCAATCTAGAAGGGATTTTACTTTCTCTGGATTCATCTGAAGTCCATAATCGGAAACAGTATAGCCCAGTAAAGGCAAGGAATTTTTTTCAAAGATGCATTTCTCCAATTTAGTGTAGAGGTTGTTCCCCTTTAACCGCAACAGGACTTGGCAAACATGCTTCTGGTGTGTCATCAGATCAGGTGAGTAGATCAAGATGTCATCCAGATAAACCACCATGCAGACATACAATAGATCCCGGAATAGATCGTTCATGAATTCCTGTAGCACAGCTAGAGCATTACACAAGCCGAAGGGCATCACAAGATATTCATAGTGGCCATCTCAGGTGTTGAATGCGGTTTTCCACTCGTCACCCTTGCATATACCGATCAAGTTATAAGCCCCACGGAGATCAAGCTTAGTGAAAATCTAAGCTCCACGAATAAAAAAAGCTCAGAGATAAGCGGAAGGGGTACTTGATTTTGACAGTGATCTTATTTAGACCACAATAGTCAATGCAGGGCCAGAGGGATCCATCCTTTTTCCCTACAAAGAAAAATCTGGCTTCGGCTGGAGACGTTGACTTCCTAATAAACCCACTTTAGATGTTTTCCTTGACATTCACCCCCATTATCTGGGTCTCGGGCAGAGAGAGTGGACACAACCATCCACGAGGAGGTGAAGTCCTAGGAAACCACTTTATTGCAAAGATGTATGGGCGACTCAGAGGCAAGGTCTCAGCCGCCTTCTTGCTGAACACGTCTGTATAGCAGGCATATTGCGGAGGTAGACCAGGGAGTGACTGAGGCACCGGAGATTGAACAGGATGAACCTGAACAGACAGTGGTGTAGACATTTAGATTCCCACTAGAGAATTTTGCCGGTATTCAAGTCGAGGGCAGGAGCGTGTTGGCAAAGCCATGGTAGTACTGGCAGGATTGGATTGATAACCTTAGGCAGCACATAGAAGGTTATTTGTTCAGAGTATAGAACACCCACTTGAAACCTCAAAGGTACTGTGATGGAGAGAATTGGATCTGGCAATGGTTGACCATTCACGGAATCTACTGCCTTGGGTGTCTCCAGAGGAGTCATGGGCAAGTGGAGATGGTTTATCAAGGCCTGATGAATGAAGTTTGCAGCCGCTCCAGGATCCAGATAAGCAGAAACAGAATGTGATTCTTCACCAGAGGTAATTGTTACAGAAATAGGGAGTTTAGGAGAGTTTTGCAGAAGGCATTGGTCCACCTAGTGTAGTCTTTACGATCAACCCTAGGTGCTGGAGTTTCCCGGCTACTGGGGACATTGGCACACATAATGACCCTTGCAGCCACATTACATACATAAGTTAGTAGAACGTCTGCGCTGTTGCTCCTGGTCAGACAGTCGACTCTGTCCACCTGCAAAGGTTATTCAGGGATGACAGCAGAAGAAGGTAGCAGGGGTCTCTAAAAATTAGGTGCTAGTCTGTAGGACCTCCTTTCTCGAAGAACCTCCTGGGGGCACTCGCGGAAGCTCATGCATGTAGCCAGAAGTATCGGAGCATCCAGAGTAGAAGGGAGATCACGACTCACCAGTTCATCTTTGACTCTACTGGCTAATCCCTGCCAGAAGGTTGCCACGTTGTTCCAAGAGATCTCTGCTGCCAAAGTACGGAACTGTATAGCAAAGCAACAGCTGAAGACGTGTGTGGCCCGGCTCCTCAAAGACGTTATGGAAGGTATCCAGGTGTCCAAGAGCTGTAGACTAGTGGAATCTTGTCCTTCACATTCCCAAAGGGGATTCGCCCATGCCAAGGCCCTGCTAGACAACAGGGAGACTATGAAGGCTATTTATGTCTGGTCTGATGGAAACAGATGGGAATGCAATTTAAAGTGGATTTGACATTGATTGAGGAAGCCTCGACAGGTTTTGGAGTCCCTATCATACCGAGGTGGAAGTGGCAATTGAATTCTGGCTCTGGAGCTGACTGGAACTATGGCTGGCTGAGGTGCAGATGGAGCTACAGCTTGTGGAGCTTCTGGAACAGGAACAGAAGCGATGTCCAGGCGACTGGAGATTGTATTATCAGCGAATCCTTTCCTAATCGGAGGTCTCGCATAGCATATTGCATAACCTGCACCACTGTCCTGGGTTTGCCAGTTGGGTCCATGGCCTGAGCAAACAGTCACATCCACTGGAAAAGTGGACCCACTGGGCTAAACCGCCATAACGGAGTAGCTGCAGGCCAGACAAGTATCGGACAGTCACTGGTCGATGGTACCTTGATGGCAGTCTGGTGCCGGATTACTGGAGGTATTCTTGTTCTGGATAGCTGGGAGCAGGATTGTGTTGGATTACTGGAAGCTGGCTTGTGCTGTATTAGTGGAAGCTGCCTTGTGCTGGATTATCGGAAGCAGAGCTGGACACGGACCCTGGACTCGCCACAGACCCTGCATTCGTCACGGACCCTCTAGTCGACACAGACTCTGGACTCAGGATACAGGACTGGACAACGTGTACTGGATAGTCACGGACACAGATTTCAGGGAACTGCATGCGGAAGCTACGCAGACTTACTCTGGGTTATAACTAACATTGCTCGGGCACTGAGGAAGCGGGAAGAGTTCCTTAAATAGTCCAGGGTGTGCTGGGATTGGCTGGGGATACTACTCCCGGTGTACATACTGGCCCTTTAAGAACTGGGACAAGCTTGCATGCACCCTATGGGCATAGGGCAGGGAAGGTGCAGAGCTCAGTGCGTACCGGCCTCCCTGTGCAGAGAGACGCTGGCGATGAGGCCAAGTAAGCTGGAGGGAGTGAGACCCACGGCCACCGTCGCTACAGGTGTAAAGCATCTGTAGAGTATTGTTGGGCCGCTGCCTTCCTGTTGGCGTACATACTGTGTGGTTCCCCTTCACAAAGACTGTGAAATTTGTGATAATCAGATTGAAATTCCTATACCATTCATTGGCAAGTTAAATTGGACGCGTTTTAATGACATTAGTCGCATTGTGGCCTTTTTTTACTCATCATCTTATTTAATGGCTTTAATATAGTGTATTTTTAATGTTTTATACTAAAGTAATGAACTGAAAAAAAAATTATATACCAATATTCTAATATTGTTGAATGGGCAGATTGGTGAAACAAAGGTATCTTGTTATGAGGCACTAAGTTACCTCATAACAGACTTGAATAGAAGTTACAGATGCAGGGACTAGAGGAGAATATATGGGCAAAAAAATCCCCAAACCCAGCAATTAGCTGTTAATAGTATAAGTTATCAGCAAAGTACAAGAAGTTTGTAAATTGGTGCCAATCCGTTTTAATTGTTTTATTAATGTGTTTTTCCAGTTTGGACAACCCTTTACACAATCACTGGTCCCCAGACAATGAGCTTATCAGAGGGTGTACTATTGCTGGGACTCCACACAATAAGCTTCTATAGCTTTGTTAAAGAGACTTTGTCACCACATTATAAGTGCCCTATTTCCTACACTCCTCTGTACAATGCCCACTTGGTCTAAAGTAAAAACACGCCCACTTGGGCATTAAGAAACAAATTAGCATAAAGCTAAAATTGCTCCTAACGTGGTAAAAATAAATAGTTTTTCTAAATAAAAAGCACTGCTGTCACCTACATTACAGCGCCAATCTCCTTATGTAGGCGATGGGGTACTTATAATGTGGTGACAGAGCCTCTTTAAACACTTGGCAAGTGCTCATTTGAAGCATTACGCAGCAGCCATCAAAATCAGTCAACCTTATAATGCACAGATGAGGCAGGTCCTTTAGAGGGAGATTCATTCTTTATACCAGTTCTCCAATGGTTTAAAGAGGGGGACACAAGCGGTGGACTCCCCTTATTACATCCTTATTCCTTGATAAGGCATATGGAAAGGAATGATAAAATTCTGGCTGCCTACTTCCACCACCACATTATGTAGTTTAATGGACATGTAGGAGGTGTGGCAAGAGGCAAATTATTGAGTATTTTAGTTCTCTCTTGCGTTGTATCAGAGGTGTATTCTGCAGCGAAGAGTGCAATGGTGGCCTGGGTGTATAGGTGTGGCTGGGGAGGTTGCCATGAATTCCGTTGGTGGTGGTTCAGGAGAAGACAAGGGTGCGTCGGCGTGGAAGGTGCCAGGGTCCACGGTATCCCATAAACTAGGCCAGTGTTGCTTTGGAGTGACTTGCTAATTCAAACATGAGTGTTCTAACTGCGAGGGATGGTCATAGCCAATTCCATTGCTTCCATCACTGTAAAGTGATGACTGGAGAGGCTCACCAGAAGAGAGACAATGCTGTTGATTGTAGAAGAGATTCCATAGTATACAAATAGGGAACCCAGAGCGGTGGCAGCCTTTTTGAGGGAGGCAGAATCCAGATGATAAGGCCAAGAGGTGGTGTTAGGAAGATGTGTTTACCGATCCACAATGACTGTATTTACGGGTCTCCCTCTTAGATGTAATGGCTAAAAAAAAAAAAAGATACAGTAAATTCTGGCTCATCCACCATTTGTCCAACCTGGCTGAATACTGTGAACGATGACATTGACAAAGGGTTCTTCTCGAGCGCCTATGTTTCCTTTGATAATGGCGTTGGTGCATCGCCGTGGGGCCGTTGTTCTCATGTACAAGTAGGATATTCAATTCACCTCCTGGCTCCTCTTGGTTGTACTGGAACGCTTCCACCTGTTGGTACCAGTTTGATGAGCCAGGATGGAATGCACCTGAACGAGTTTGATAGTCTGTATTGAGTAGGTTGCCAAAGTGTGGCAGGATTCACATGTATAATGAGTCATGCATGCTCAAATTGTAAGTTAGGTGATCTTCAAGGGCATTTATTAGGAGGGGTTTTGGGTCATGTCAGAGGTATGTTGACCAAGGCTACAGTGTTGAGTGCCTTGGAGAAGCGTGGTAGTGTCTCCGCTGGCTTGAGATTCGGGCAACATGTAATAGTTCTACAGCAGATGTCCTAGCTAGGGTAATGTTAGAATAATTCTCCACTAAGACCTCCTCTTGTGATCTAAAGTTGTTATTGTATTATATTTATTACAGTTAAAGAGTTACAGCTTTGTATGTTTTAATTTATTTTAATAAAAATGGCTGTTGTGACCCGTATTTTGCAGTGTCACACAGCCTGCAAGCTGTTTCTGGAATAGAAGTGGGTTGGTTGTAAATAGATGATAGAGTGGGGTAAGTGAAAGGGCAAGTTTTAGCTAGAGCAAGCAAACTCTACAATACCCACAGTCAATAGAACAGGAGCTGTTAGTGGTGGCCCAGAACATGACTGGCAGAGGGAGATGGGACCTGAGGACTGTGTTAGGAAAGAGTGGGAGGGTAAATGAACAGTTAGCCAAAAGGTGAAGTTCGAAATTAAAAGGGTTGTCCGGTTTCAGCAAATGTAATGTTATTTTTTGTATAAATAAAAGTTATACAATTTTCCAATATACTTTCTGTATTAATTCTTCATGTTTTTCAAGATCTCTGCTTATTGTTTTTAGTGGGAACGTGCATTGTTTCCGTCCCGTGGATAAAATTCTCTCCATAGTTATGTGATGGACACACAGGTGCTGGGATCGTTACAGTACAGATGTAGCCATCTTTAACCTAATTCTGATAATTTCCTGCAGCGTGATATTACACAACAAATGCCATTGAAAAGTCAGAGATATCTAGACATTGTTTATTTAATGCATTAAAAGTCCAGGTAAATACAGCTACATCTGTTTGTGTATCAGAGCTGTGTCTTTTAACGATCCCAGCACCTGTGTGTCCGTCTCATAACCATGAACAGAATTGTATCCACTGGAAGTAAACAATTAAGGTTTCAACTGAGTAACAACAAGCAGAGATCTTATTGGAAAACTGTATAGCTTAAGCTCCTTAATAACCCCAATTCCATCTTTTAAAGGCAGGTGGTGCAGATGCTTCTTCTACAGTATCGTTGTTTGGCATCGCTGTAGATGAGGCTGATGAGCGCTCCTGTGTAACTTGCAGCTCCTGATCTTAGAGCAGCCTGCTAAACACAGCTGGGATCGGAAAACATTCTGATCTCAGCTGTTTAACCCATGACCGCGGCATGATCAATTGGAACTCCCCTATTTGATTGCGTCACTGGAAACCCAGTGACCTACAAAGGACCCCAGGGCTGTCTGTTCAGTATGCCTGCTGTTAGGGCACACTATGTGCTGCCCTAACAGCAGCCTGTTTTATAGTGACAAAGTATAATGTTTTGGCATACAAGAGTATGCTAATACATTATAAGTAAAAAAAATAAAGGTGTAAATAAAGTTATCCCTTAACCCCTTAACGCACCATGACCTAACTGTACGTCAAGGTGAGCAGTAAGTTCGCGCACCTTGACGTGCAGTTACGTCTGTGCCTTGACAGTTAACCGCCGCGCGGCGCTACACGGCAGCGGCGGTTAACTGTGCAGGGTGTCTGCCCTGCATTCCCCGTTGCCGATCAGCGGCCTATCGCCGCTGATATCGGCAGTTAACCCCTTAATTGCGGCGCTCGATTTTGAACGCCACAATTAAGGTGTTTAGCGCCGATCAGCAGCCCCCACGTGAAATCACGGGGGCTGGCGATGGTACCCATGGCAACCGGACGCCAGACAATGGCTTCCGGGTTGCCATGTACAGAAGCCTATGAGGACCACCTGGAGGGTGGTCGTCGTAGGCTTCCTGTCAGTGTGACTGTTACGTCACAATGACAGTTGGAATGCATTACACTACGTGTGTAGTGTAATATATTCCAGCAGCGATCAGAGCTGCAAGTCTAAGTGTCCCCTAGTGGGACAAGTGAAAAAAGAATAAAAATGTTTTAAAAAAAGTGTAAAAATAAAAGTTATAAGTGACATAAACATGAACTGCTTTTTTTCCTATAATAAGTCTTTTACTTAACACGTGAACATGTAAAAAAAAACTACACATATTTGGTATCACCGCGTTCGTAACGACCCCAACTATAAAACTATAATATTATTTTTCCCGCACGGTGAACACCGCAAAAAAAATAAGCGAAAAACAATGCCAGAATCACTATTTTTTTGGTCACAACCCCTCCCAAAATATGTAATAAAAAGTGATAAAAAAGTCGCATGTACACCAAAATAGTACCGATACAAACTACAACCCGTCCCGCAAAAAACAAGCCCTTACACAGCTTTTTTGACTGAAAAATAAAAAGGTTATGGCTCTCAGAATACGGTGACACAAAAAATAAATTATTTTCTAAAGTTATTTTATTGCGCAAACGCTGCAAAACATAAAAAAACGATATACATATGGTATCGCTGTAATCGTACCGACCCACAGAATAAAGTATAATAGTCATTTATAGCCCAGGGTGAATGCTGTAAAAAATAAATAATAATCATTGTCAGAATTGATGGTTTTTGGTCACCTGGCTTGCCGAAAAATTTAATAAAAAGTGATCAACAAAATCGCATGTACCCCAAAATGGTACCAATGAAAATTACAGATTGTCCCGCAACAAATAAGCCCTCACACGGCTCCGGTGGTGAAAAAATAAAAAAAGTTCCGGCTCCCAGATTATGGCGATGCAAAATGTACAGAGCGTTCCAAAAGCAGATAGGATCGGGTGCCATTTATAAGTGCGACACTGGCCACATATCTGTGGATTATTATTTATTTACCGCATTATTATACCCTCTTATTATGCCCTGATGTACTCTGCCCAGTCTACATTTGCCCCCCACATTATAAACTGAAATACCAGCAAAACGCCAAAGCTACTACCAAGCAAAATCTGCGCTCCAAAAGCCAAATGGCGTCCCTCCCTTCTGAGCCCTACAGCGTGCCCAAACAGCCGTTTACGTCCACCGATATGGCATCGCCATACCTGGGAGAACCCTGTTAATGTTTTATATGGTATTTGTGGCACAAACTGGGCACAACATATAGTGCACTAAAATGACACATCAGTGGAAAATTTTAATTTTCAATCTGCACCATCCGCTGCGCATTAAACCCTTCGTGCACCATGACTTAATAGCATGTCGTGGTGTGTGGGGGGTGATATATGGAGCATCTCACGCGCTGAGCCCGCGCCATACGCTGCGGGTGTCAGCTGTGTATTACAGCTGATACCCGGACTAACGGAAAGAAACAGCGATCACGCTGTTACAGGAGCCTGTAAAAATCACAATATACTGCAATACATTAGTATTGCAGTGTATTCTACTAGTGATCTAACGATCGCTGGTTCAAGTCTCCTACGGGGACTAATAAAATATGTAAAAACAAAAGTAAATAGTTATTATCAGTGGAAAAAATTAAATAAATATTTAAAGTCCAAAAAGAAACCCTTTTCACATTTTTTCTCTAAAGTAATGTAAAAAAATACAAAAAATTGGTATCGCTGCGTCCGTAAAAGTCCAAGCTATTAGAATATACCATTATTTAACTCACACGGTGAACGCCGTGAAAAATAAAGAATTTTAAACGGCAAAATCGCAGTTTTTTGGTCACCCTGGCTCTGCCAAAAAATGTAATAAAAAGTGCTCAAAAAGTCTTATGTACCAAAAAATGGTGCCAATAAAAACTACAGCTCGTCCCGCAAAAAATATGCCCTCACACCACTCTATTGACGGAAAAATAAAACAGTTGTGGCTCGAGGAAAGCGGGGGGGAAAAACTAAAAATCAAAAAGCAAAACATGAATCAGTTCGCAAAGGGTTAATTACTTTCTAATGAAAAAGCAAATGTTGGGCGGCATTTTCTCCTTTCTCCTTTGTGAAATTGAAAAAATTCAACATTTTAGTGGAAATAATGTTGATATTAATTTTCACGGCCTAATTCTAATAAATTCTGCAAAAGACGTGTGGGGCCTAAATGCTCACTATACCCCTAGATAGATTCCTTAAGTGGTGTAGTTTCCCAAATGGGGTTACTTTTGAGGGGCTTCCACTGTTTCGGTCTCTCGGGGGCTTTGCAAATTCGACATGACACCCAAAAACTATTCCAGCTAAATTTGAGCTCCAAAAGCCAAATAGCGCTCCTTCCCTTCTAAGCCCCGGTGTGGGTCCAAACAGCAGTTTATTACCACATATGGGGTATTTACGTAATCAGGAGAAATTGTTTTACAAATGTTGGGGTGCTTTTTCTCCTTTATTCCTTGTAAAAATTAAAAATGGCTACCTTTTTTCAGGAAAAAAAGTAGATTTTTACCTTTACAGACTAATTCCAATGAATTCAGCAAAACAACTGGGGGGTCAAAATGCTAACTTCACCCCTAGAAAAATTCCTTGAGCGGTGTAGCTTCCAAAATTGGGTCACTATTGGGGGGTTTCCACGGTTTTCATCCCTCCAGTGCATTGCAAACGCGACACGGCACTGAAAACTATCCCAGCAAAATCAGAAATCCAAAATCCAAATGGTGCTCCTTCTCTTCTGAGGCCTGCTGTGGGTCCAAACAGCAGTTTATTACCACATATGGGGTATTGCTATAATCGGAAGAAATTGCTTTAAATATGTTTGGGTGTTTTTTCTGCTTTATTCCTTTTTCACAAAAAAAGTAGATTTTCATCTTCACATACTAATTCAAATAAATTTAGCAAAAAAACTGTGGGTTCAAAATGCTAACTATACCCATAGATAAATTCCTTGAGGGGTATAGTTTCCAAAATGGCGTCACTTATTGGGGGTCTTTACTGTTTTGGTACCACAAGACCTATTCAAACCTGACATGGTGCCTAAAATATTTTCTCAAAAAAGGAGGCCCCAAAATCCACTAGGTGCTTCTTTGCTTCTGAGGCCTGTGTTTCAGTCCATTATCACATTAGCGCCACATGTGGGATATTTCTAAAAACTGCAGAATCTGGGCAATAAATATTGAGTTGCATTTCTTGGGTAAAACCTTCTGTGGTACAGAAAAAATGTATTACAAATGAATTTTCGAAGAAAAAAAATGAAATTTGTAAATTTCACCTCTACTTTGCTTTAATTCCTCTGAAACGCCTAAAGGGTTAAAACACTTTCTGAATGCTGTTTTGAATACTTTGATGGGTACAGTTTTCAAAATGGGGTTACTTCTGTGGACTTTCTAATATATAAGGCCCTCAAAGCCACTTCAGAACTGAACTGGTCCCTGAAAAAATAGCCTTTTGAAATTTTCTTGAAAATATGAGAAATTGCTTCTAAAGTTCTAAGCCTTGTAACGTCCTAGAAAAATAAAAGAATGTTCATAAAAATTATGCCAACATAAAGTAGACATATGGGAAATATAAACTAGTAAGTATTTTGTGTGGTATTACTATCTGTTTTACAAGTAAATACATTTAAATTTAGAAAAATGCAAATTTTTGCTAATTTTCTCTAAATCTTGGCGTTTCTTACAAATAAATATTGAATTTAACGACTACATTTTTTCAGTATGATAAAGTACAACATGTCATGAGAAAAAAATCTCAGAATCGCTTGGATAGGCAAAAGCATTCTGGAGTTATTACCACATAAAGTGACACATGTCAGATTTGCAAAAATGGGGCTGGTCCTGAAGGCCAAAACAGGCTTAGACACTAAGGGGTTAAACCCTTCAGGACTGAGCCAGTTTTGGCCTTGTGGACGCAGCCAATTTTTTCAAATCTGACGTGTCGCTTTATGAGGTAATAACTTGGGGATGCTTTTACCTATCCATGCGATTCTGAGATTGTTTTCTCGTGACATTTACTTTGTTAGTGGAAAAATGTTATCAATAAATTTAGTATTTGTTTGTGAAAAACACCAAACGTTAGAGAAAATTTGCAAAAATTTGCATTTTTCTACATTTTAATGTATCTGCTTGTAAAACAGATAGCAATGCCACACAAAATAGTTGCTAATTAACATTTCCCATATGTCTACTTTATGTTTGCATCGTTTTTTTTCTAGGACGTTACAAGGCTTAGAACTTTAGCAGCAATTTCTCACATTCAAAACCTGTTTTTATAGATACCCGTTCAGTCCTGAAGTGGTTTTGAGGGCCTTATATATTAGAAACCCCCATAAGTCACCCAATTTTAAAAACTGCACCCCTCAAATTTTTCAAAACCGCATTTAGAAAGTTTCTTAACCCCTTATGTGTTTCACAGGAATTAAAGCAAAGTAGAAGGGAAATTTAAAAATTTCTTTTTTTTTTGTCAGAAAATCCATATTTTTCTGTAACACAAAAGGTTTCACCAGAGAAATGGTGGAAATAAAAGGAATTGCTGATTATACATCTGAAATGGCATAAGATGTATAATCAAAAATTCCTTTTACAGTGAAGGAAATAAGTATTTGATCCCTTGCTGATTTTGTAAGTTTGCCCACTGTCAAAGACATGAACAGTCTAGAATTTTTAGGCTAGGTTAATTTTACCAGTGAGAGATAGATTATATAAAAAAAATCACATAGTCAAAATTCTATATATTTATTTGCATTGCGCACAGAGAAATAAGTATTTGATCCCCTACCAACCATTAAGAGTTCAGCCTCCTCCAGACCAGTTACACGTTCCAAATCAACTTGGTGCCTGCATGAAAGACAGCTGTCTTAAATGGTCACCTCTATAAAAGACTCCTGTCCACAGACTCAATTAATCAGTCTGACTCTAACCTCTACAACATAGGCAAGACCAAAGAGCTTTCTAAGGATGTCAGGGACAAGATCATAGACCTGCACAAGGCTGGAATGGGATACAAAACCATAAGTAAGACGCTGGGTGAGAAGGAGAGAACTGTTGGTGCAATAGTAAGAAAATGGAAGACATACAAAATGACTGTCAATCGACATCGATCTGGGGCTCCATGCAAAATCTCACCTCGTGGGGTATCCTTGATCCTGAGGAAGGTGAGAGCTCAGCCGAAAACTACACGGGGGGAACTTGTTAATGATCTCAAGGCAGCTGGGACCACAGTCACCAAGAAAACCATTGGTAACACATTACGCCGTAATGGATTAAAATCCTGCAGTGCCCGCAAGGTCCCCCTGCTCAAGAAGGCACATGTACAGGCCCGTCTGAAGTTTGCAAATTAACATCTGGATGATTCTGAGAGTGATTGGTAGAAGGTGCTGTGGTCAGATGAGACTAAAATTGAGCTCATTGGCATTGGCTTTAACTCAACTCGCCGTGTTTGGAGCAAGAGAAATGCTGCCTATGACCCAAAGAACACCGTCCCCACTGTCAAGCATGGAGGTGGAAACATTATGTTTTGGGGGTGTTTCTCTGCTAAGGGCACAGGACTACTTCACCGCATCAATGGGGGAATGGATGGAGCCATGTACCGTCAAATCCTGAGTGACAACCTCCTTCCCTCCACCAGGACATTTAAAATGGCTCGTGGCTGGGTCTTCCAGCACGACAATGACCCGAAACATACAGCCAAGGCAACAAAGGAGTGGCTCAAAAAGAAGCACATTAAGGTCATGGAGTGGCCTAGCCAGTCTCCAGACCTTAATCCCATCGAAAACTTATGGAGGGAGCTGAAGATCCGAGTTGCCAAGTGACAGCCTCGCAATCTTAATGATTTACAGATGATCTGCAAAGAGGAGTGGGCCATAATTCCATCTAACATGTGTGCAAACCTCATCATCAACTACAAAAAATGTCTGACTGCTGTGCTTGCCATAAAGGGTTTTGCCACCAAGTATTAAGTCTTGTTTGCCAAAGGGATCAAATACTTATTTCTCTGTGCACAATGCAAATAAATATATATAATTTTGACAATGTGATTTTCTGTTTTTTTTTAATATAATCTATCTCTCACTGGTAAAATTAACCTAGCCTAAAAATTCTAGACTGTTCATGTCTTTGACAGTGGGCAAACTTACAAAATCAGCAAGGGATCAAATACTTATTTCCTACACTGTATTTCCACCATACAGTCTCTAGTGAACTACAATCAGCACTATATCTGGGGCTACTATTAAAGTGAAACAATATGGTTATCCCTAATTTGACTGTCCTTATAGTTCTATCGTATGAGAGTCTCTCTTCACGTTCAGGGATGTGCTGTTGACACCTTTTGACATCATGACAGCTATTTTGATCAGCAGTATACTTACTACAATTGGCACTCCATTCAATTTCTTCTGCTGTTTATTTTCTAAGTATAGTGTCGTGCGCAGACACTCCGATACTTATTCTCTCTGACAGCCACTTTTGGTGTTGTTCGCATGCGCCATTCAGCTATTCTGATTGGCCGAGAGTCATCTCCGAGGTTTTAAAGAGAAGGAAATCTCATGCACGCCATCATTAGCCCCATTATATACCCCTGAGGACGCTACGAAACATGTCGGGGAGGCTTTTTGTGCTAATTTTAATTCAGAGTTAGGCCAGCAATGATATTGTAAGGGTATGTTCACACGGCAACGCCAATTACGTCTGAAATTACGGAGCTTATTTTAGGCGAAAAAAGCTACTGAATTTCAGACGTTTTTATAAGTGCACACGTTTTTTGCGGCGTCTTTTACGGACGTAATTGGAGCTGGTTTTCATTGGAGTCAATGAAAAACGGCTCCAATTACGTACCAAGAAGTGACATGCACTTCTTTGAGGCGGGCGTCTTTTTACGCGCCGTCTTTTGACAGTGGCGAGTAAAAAAAAAAGCCTGTCTGCACAGAACATCGTAAGACCCATTGAATTCAATGGGCAGATGTTTGCAGACGGTTTGGAGCCGTTTTTTCGGCCGTAATTTGAGGCGTAAAATGCCTGAATTACGTCCGGAAATAGGGTGTGTGAACATACCCTTAGAGTCAGTGGCATAACGTACGACTTCCGCCGGTCCGCTACACTAGTGCTTAGATGCACTCCACTTACTCAAATATGATCACGCTTCTTTATATACCTACTTGCTGGTCAACTTTGTCTATTTTTAATTTATATGTTGTATGTCCCACTTTGCTATCTTTTTAGTTATACCTAATAAAAGTTAATTATTAATTATTTACCTATACGCTGTGATAGCTGGGAAAGCTGGGTGTTATGTGCATTCAGGCACATTTGTTTTCTTCATTGGATGTTTGTTGCCCGCCAGCTATCGGGGTCATCCCTAGTTTTTGTGTATTATACCTGTCAGTTTCACACTGACAGAGGACATATTAGGTCCTGCCTCTGGCAGGACCTAATCGCCTTCCATAGATGGCAGACTGGAAGCCTTTGTTAGGCTTCCGGTTGCCATAGTAACAATCGGCCCCCACAATCGCGCCGCGTTGTGCCGATGTTGTTATAACAACTTAAATGCGGCGGTCGCTATTTGCCGCCACATTTAAGGGGTTAATCAGCGGGGATCACTGTGTTCCGACCAAATGTTTTCCCCAAGTACAAAGGCTACTAGTAGCAGCCTGTACTGGGAGATGCCGGGCTGTGGGGAGTGCCTGTGTTCTCTGTTAGGTGCACACGTAGATTAACAGGCTGCAGGCACAAGGACCAGCGCTGCAGCCCGTTAATCTCCGTGGGGTGGTCGGGAAGGGGTGAAAGAGACTCTGTCACCAGTTTATCAATTCCCTATCTCCTAACTAATCTTATAGGCACTTTACTACTGATAACTACAGTCTGATTTGTTTTAAAAAAACACTTACTAATTTAAAAGTTATGAGCATTTTTCTAAATACGTAAATGAGCCATTATTAGACAACTGGGAGGTAATAGTAGCGATTCTCCTGAGGTGCAGCTACCTCACAGCATCGGATGCTGTCCTTATCAGCATGAAGCTGCTTCACACGCATAGATTCCAAAATTGTCAGTGTAAGAGGTATACGTTTAAATATATAATATACAATTTCACTGCCTGTCTAAACGTTTAAAATAATTTTATTGACAAAGCTTTATTAAAAATAGTAGGGCACTAAATGCCAAAGATCTGGGTACAGGCGTTGGCAACACAGATCATGGACGCACGGTGGAGCGTAGGCAATATGCACAGTCAAGGTGCACCAAGTAGCAAGTGCCTAAGATAGCTGATATTAATTAACACATCGCCTAACTAATACACGTGTTAACAAATATTAGTTGGTCTGATTGCCACAGGTAGACAAAATTCCCAACGCGTTTCTGCGCCCCTAAAACATAGGGCAGCATCCTCAGGGGTATAAATTGCCTGATTAACTAAAATGCCGGTCAGCACATATTATGCTGTTTATTTGATTTTCCGGCATGCACTAGACACTGATGTTGGTCTAGCGCTCACGCAGTGTGAGACATATTCTAGAGGGAAGGCGGGATCACTCCAAACAGCCATATCTCGGGCTGTGAACCACGTAAAAAACAGTGGTTCTGGTGGCATATGAAAGAGGAGATTCTAACTGTGACACAACCCGAGATATCTCCAGTTGAAAACACAGTCGGGAAGGAAAGCAGTGTACTATATGATCACACAGTGTTGCTGGGCAGGGAAGGGGGAGAAGCTGTTTGCTGATTGGACATTGTCATAAAGAAAACATTACACTGCCCAGAGTGAAAAGGAAGTTACCTCCTATTTGGCTATTAGAGCCACATTAGTATATTTACAAAAATGCTCATAACTTTGAAAATTACAAGTTTTAAAAAAAAACAAATCACCTTGTAGTTATCAGCAGCAAAACACCTATTAGATTAGTTAGGAGATCGGAAATTGATAAACTGGTGACAGAGTCCCTTTAACCCCTTAAGGACGCAGCCTAGTTTGGGCCTTAAGGCTCAGAGCCCATTTTTCAAATCTGACATATTTCCCTTTATGTGGTAATAACGTCGGAATGCTTAAACCTATCCAAGCGATTCTGAGATTGTTTTCTCGTGACACATTGGGCTTCATGTTCGTGGTAAAATTTGGTCGATATATTCAGTGTTTATTGGTGAAAAATTGCAAAATTTTGAGAAAATTTGGAAAAAATAGAATTTTTCAGAATTTAAATGCATCTGCTTGTAAAACAGACGGTTATACCACCCAAAATAGTTACTAGTTCACATTTCCCATATGTCTACTTTAGATTGGCATCGTTTTTTGAACATTCTTTTATTTTTCTTGGACGTTGCAAGGCTTAGAACATAAACCGCAATTTCTCATATTTTTAAGAAAATTTCAAAAGCCTTTTTTTTAAGGTACTTCTTCAGTTCTGAAGAGGCTTTGAGGGGCCTATGTATTAGAAACCCTGATAAAACACCCCATTTTAAAAACTAGACCCCCTCAAAGTATTCAAAACAGCATTTAGAAAGTTTTTTTTAACCCTTCAGGCATTTCACAAGAATTAAAGCAAAGTGGAGGTGAAATTTGCAAATTTCATTTTTCTTGCTGAATTTCAATTTTATTCAATTTTTTTTCTGTAACACAGAAGGTTTTACCAGAGAAACACTACTAAAAATGTGTTGTCCAGATTCTGCAGTTTTTAGAAATGTCCCACATGTGGCTCTAGTGCGCTCATGGACTAAAACACAAGCCCTAGAAGCAAAGAAGCACCTAGTGCATTCTGAGGCCTCTTTTTTATTAGAATATATTTTAGGCACCATGCCAGGTTTGAAGAGGTGTTGAGGTGCCAAAAGAGTAGGAATCCCCGAATAATGACCCCATTTTGGAAACTACACCCCTCAAGGAATTCATTTATGGTTGTTGTTACCATTTTGACTGCACAGTTTTTTCACAGCACCTATTTTAATTGGGCTGTGAAATTAAAAAAATGTCATTTTTTTCCAATAAGATGTCATTTGTGATCAAAATTTCTTATTTTCACAGGGAACAAAATACCCCATTTTGTTGCCCAATTTGTCCTTAGTGCGGCAATACCCCATTTGTGCTGATAATCTGCCGTTTGGGCCCATGGGAGGGCTCAGAATGAAAGGAGCGCTATGTGTTTGTTGGAGTCCAGATTTTGCTGGATTGGTTTTCGGGTGCCATGTTGCATTTGCAGAGCCCCAGAGGTATCAAAGCAATGGAAACCCACCAGAAGTGACCCCATTTTGGAAACTACACCCCTCAAGGAATTCATTTATGGGTAATGTGACCATTTAGACACCATAGTTTATTCACAGAACTTATTTGAATTGGGCTGGGAATTAAAAAAAATAATATTTTTTCCAATAATATGTCGTTTTAGCTCAAAAATTCTTATGGTCACAAGAAATAAAATACTCCATTTTGTTGCACAATTTGTCCTTAGTGCGGCAATACCCCATTTGTGGTGATAAACAACCGTTTGGGCCCATGGGAGGGCTCAGAAGGAATAGAGCGCTATTTGTTCTTTGGAGTCCAGACTTTGCTGGATTGGATTTCGGGTGCCATGTCGCATTTGCAGAGCCCCAGAGGTATCAAAGCAATGGAAATCCACCAGAAGTCACCCCATTTTGGAAACTACACCCCTCAAAGAATTCATTTATGGGTAATGTGACCATTTTGACCCCATAGTTTTTTCACAGAACTTATTTGAATTGGGCTGGGAATTAAAACAAAATTAATTTTTTCCAATAATATGTAGATTTGGCTGAAAATTTCTTATTTTCACAAGAAATAAAATACCCCATTCTGTTGCGCAATTTGTCCTGAGTGCAGCAATACCCCATTTGTGGTCATAAACTGCCGTTTGGGCCCATGGGAGGGCTCAGAACAAAAGGACCACCATTTGGCCTACTGGGGATTTTCTGGTGCGAATTCATGTATGCAGAAGCCCCAGTAAAGTTGAAACCCGCAAGAAGTGACCCCGTTTTAAAAACTACACCCTTAAGGCATTCATCTAGAGGTGTAGTGAGCATTTTGACTGGAGAGATACACCCCATAAACTGTGTGTTCTCCCGGGTATGGCAATACCCTCAATGTGGCTGTTATCAGCTGCTTGGGCACACAGCAGGGCTCAGAAGGGAAAGATAAGGGGGGATAAGCTGTGCGGAGTACATCAGGGTAAGTAAAATTGGGGTAAATTATAAATCAAGGGATGTATGATAAATTTTAAAACACTCTTTCATACAGAGCTCTGGTTTTTCGGGACACATGTCACATTGATATATTGCGTCCTTCCTTATCCCCTTATAGCAGACTTTGCGCCTCTTTTGACTTTTTCCCTTCTTGCCAGTTTGGGGAACTTCTCCTGGAAAGTGTTGCCCTGGTACGATGTGTGTGGCCCCGCTTACAGAATACTGGGTGCCCCCCCCTTCCTGGTCCCTAAAGATTAGGTTCTTGATAACCACCCCTTGAAATTCCAGAAAAGTTCCCCTCTGGCCTGTACATCGATGTAGCACGTACACATTGTACACTGCCATCTGTATGATGTGCACGGCCAGCTTCTTATACCTCACCGCATGGCGCTGTAGGGCTTCAGGACTTGATCTGACAAGTCCACCCCTCCCATGTACCTATTGTAGTCCAGGATGCAGTCTGGTTTGGGGGTCTCTGAACTGGTACCTCGTACAGGTACATGGGTACTGGTGTGACATCTCTCTTGTCCTTGTACTTGACACACAATATGTTGCTGCTAGATTGTGCCCTGCTCTAACCCCTTCTTGTTTGCCCTGCAGAGTCTTAGGGAGGCCTTTCAGATTTCTACTAGCAGTGCCGCATGCCACAGAACTGGAAGCGAGGCAGTTGAAGAGTGGGACGCCGGTATAAAAATTATCCAGGTAGAGGTGGTAACCCTGGTCCAGCAGTGGGTGCACCAAATCCCACACAATTTTTGCATTAACTCCCAGTAAGGGGGGGGGGGCATTCTGGGGGCTGAATACTGCTGTCCTTCCCTTCATATATCCTAAATCTGTAGGTATACCCTGATGCACTCTCGCACAGCTCATACATCTTCGCGCCATACCTTGCCCTCCTACCCGGCAGGTACTCGCGGAATTGAAGCCTCCCTTTAAAATCTACCAAGCACTCATCAATAGAAATACACTTCTCGGGGGTGAATGCTTGGGCAAACCGGGCACTGAAACGGTCTAATAGGGGTCTCTGTTTATACAAACGGTCAAAACTGGGGTCATCTCGGGGTGGGCACAGCTCATTATCAGTATAATGTAAGAAGCGAAGTATTGCCTAATTTATTTATTTTTTTAGGTTCTAGTTCAGTTCTGAAGTTGCTTTGAGGGACCTATATGTTAGAAACCCCTATGAAACACACCATTTTAGAAACTAGACCCCTCAAAGTATTCACAACAGCATTTAGAAAGTTTATGAACCCTTTAGGTGTTTCACAGGAATTTAGAGCAAAGTAGAGGTGAAATTAACTTTTTTTTGTTGTCAGAAAATCCTCTTTATACCATTGTTTTTTTATAACACAAAAGGTTTTACCAGAGAAACGCAACTCAATACTTGTTGCCCAGATTCTGCAGTTTTTAGAAATATCCCACATGTGGCCCTAGTGCGGTAATGGACTAAAGCACCGGCCTCAGAAGCAAAGGAGCGCCTAGTGGATTTTGAGGCCTCCTTTTTATTAGGCACCATGTCCGGTTTGAAGAGGTCTTGTGGTGCCAAAACAGTGGAAACCTGCCAAAAGTGACCCCATTTTGAAAACTAGACCCCTTGAGGAATTCATTGCAGTTTTCATGGGGTGCATGTGACTTTTTGATCAGTTTTTATTCTATTTTTAGGTGGCGTGGTGACTAAAAAACAGCAATTCTACTATTGTATTATTATTCTATTTTTTTTACAGCGTTCACCGTGCGCTATAAATCACACATTGACTTTATTCTGCGGGGCGATACGATTACGGCGATACCAGATGTTTATAGGTTTTTTTTATGTCCTATGGCGTTTGCACAATAAAATACTTTTTGTAAAAAATCATTCACTTTTTGTGTTACCTTATTCTAAGAGCCATAACGTTTTTATTTTTCCGTCAAGAAAGCCTTGCGAGGACTTATCTTCTGCGTAACGAACTGTAGTTTCGGTCAGCACCATTTTTAGGTACATGCGACTTTTTGATCTTTTTATTCCATTTTTTGGGAGGTGAAGTGATCAAACAATTGTGATTCTGGTACGGTTTATTATTATTTTCTTTTACGGCGTTCACCGCGCGGGATAAATAACGAAATAATTTTGTAGTTCAGGCCGTTACGGACGCGGCGATACCAATTATGTATAGTTTATTTGTTTGTTTATATTTTTATTAATAATAAAGACTGATAAGGGAAAAGGGGGGATTTTTACTTTTATTACTTTTAAAACTTTTATTTTCTTATTTTTACACATCTTTTTTTTAACTTTTTTTTAACTTTATTACTTTGTCCCACTAGGGGACATGAGGGCAGGAGGCCCTGATCGCTATTCTAATACACTGCACTACATGCGTAGTGCAGTGTATTAGAGCTGGCAGCTACTCACTGACAGCAAGCATAGTTGGACCCACTAGGCTTCCGTCGATGGCAGAGCCGGACGCCATTGTTTGGTGTCCGGTTGCCATAGCCACCATCGCCAGCCGCTATCACGTAGCAGGCTGGCGATTGTAGATTAACCCATAAAAAGCAGTGATCACTATTGAACACGGCTTTTCAGGGGTTAATCAGCGGGGACACAGCGATCGGTCCCCGCTGTAGGAGCTGTGACAGCTGCTGTACGAGACAGCAGCTGTCACAGCTCCTGCATTTGTTGGGAGGACGGCCGAAATGGCCGTTACTCCCGCGACGTACTATTCCGTCGCTGACCGCAAACGTATTGGTTAGCGCGACGGAATAGTACGTCCCCGAGGGGGAAGGGGTTAATGGGGTTAAAAAAAAGTCCCAAAAAAGGTCATTATTTTGTATAAAATATATTTTATTGCCCATACATTGCATAAAAACCAAAAAACCTACACATATTAGGTATCTACACGACTGCAAAAACCTGAAGAATTAATTTAACAGGTTATTTAGCGTGAAAAGTGAACAGGATACAAAAAAACTAGGCAAAGATTTGCTTTTTCCTATATTCACGGCATAAAAATAAATTATATGACTTACACAGTGAATTTGTTCTACCCCCAAGCTGCACAAAAACAAAATACATTTTCTACTGCATGAAACAAGGCCTCATACAGCTACGTCAATGAAAAAATAAAAAAGTTATGGCTGCTGAAGGGCAGAGAGGCAAAAACGGAAAAATGTAGCTGGTCATTAAGCCCTTTTCAGGCCCGGTCGTTAAGGGGTTAATTATACACAAACAATTACATTTATTTAACCGGACAACCCTTTTAAGGAAAAGGGGGACTGAGAAAAATAATATAGTTGTCTGAAGAATTTTTTAAAAGTTATTGCATTCACTATCTTAGCCACTCCTTCATTAAAACTAAGTGCCCGTGAGCTTATTTGTTCTCTGTGCATAGGGCTTGGGGACATCTAAGGTATGCAAAGCAGGCACCTTTGTTCTGTTGACTGGTATAACGCTTCATTAGTGGAGGGAACAATGGCAGCATATAGCAAAGACTCACCCTGCCTGATGTTCCAAAGTGAATGGGGAATGTTGCGCGACTCGAGGTGGTATCTGGAGTCGCAGAGTAGGTATTGGAGACTGCGGCCTAATGGTATGGAGTAGGATACGGTGACATCCATCAAAATGCCATCTCACTGCTGTATAAGTTGCCTCTTACAATGAAGAGTTGAAGTGTAAACTCTGCTCATTAGTTTGCTGTGAAATCCAGATTGGTCCAAACTCAGAGCATATAGTTTTCTTTGAAATAATGGTCAACACCAAGAGAGTAATTCTTCCAGTGGACACAGTAGCCTCCATGCTTTTGAAGCTGTTTCATATGCACAGTTCCAGATTTCTGATCTGTCCATTCTTTTTCAGAGAACTTTAACTTTTTGTTCTCAGCTGAAGACTTTTTTGCTGATGGTGGCTCATGCGGTCCCTCTTTCAGACATCCCTTTAAGCCTTGAGATCTTGGTTTTGTTCTTGCATCTTTTCAGATGACTCCTTTCTAAGCTTTAGAAGACATTTTGCTGCATCTCCTTTCTTGGAAGGTAGGTTTTTGGAGGTTATCACCTCCATCTGGTGGGTTTCGGTACTTGCTGCCTTGGGCTATGTTCACACAGAGTATTTTGGCGAGTTTTTTGACGCGGAAACCGCGTCGCAAAACTCGGCAAAAACGGCCCGAAAACGCCTCCCATTGATTTCAATGGGAGACGTCGGCGTCTTTTTCCCGCGAGCAGTAAAACTGCTCGCGGGAAAAAGAAGCGACATGCCCTATCTTCGGGCGTTTACGCCTCTGACCTCCCATTGACTTTAATGGGAGGCAGAGAAAGCGTATTTCACTGTATTTTATGCCCGCGGCGCTCAATGGCCGCGGGCGAAAAACGGCGCGAAAATCGGCGTGCAGGGAGAGGAAAATTCCTCCTGCAAAATACTCCATGTGAACATAGCCTTGTTCTGCAAGTCACCTCTTTTGGTCAGCCATAAGGATAGGGTTTTGCTCTGACCTGTTCCATCTTTTCTACGAAAGGTAGTCTCTACCTTCCATATTAAGGAAATACTTCCTTCTTTTTACCCTTCCAAATTTTTACTGAGGAAACAGGCTTTACATTGCCTTGATTTAGTAAGAGCAGTCCAAATATATCTGGCTGCGAGGGAGTCATTTTGTCACTCCTATTTCTTTCTTTTTTCTTTTTTTTTTTTGTTCGTGCGGTACCACGCAAGGGTTTGGCAGCATTCAAGGCCACTATTGCGTTTTGAATCTGGTCTATGATTTTGGAAATCTAACGGTCCAAGTGTAAAGTTCCTTTCTTACAGGTTGTTACGTCTAAGGTCACGGCCCGTCATTCTGACTTAACCCTCGACGACCGTGGCCACGGACATGTGTGCTCTCTGCTGCGTCCTCCCCCAGTGGGGTGCCGGCACTCACTTCCCGGTATCGAGACTGTCTCCTGGGGGGCCCGCGCGCCCGGCCTTAAAGGGCCAGTGCGCGCATAATTGCAGGAAGTCTGCAATCAAGCCCAGAATGCTATAAAAAGGGCCCTGCCTTCTTGTTCTTTGCCTGAGCGTTGTTCGTTACTCAAAGTTTGTCCTGCTAATGGTCCCCTAGTGTATTCCAGTTTCCAAGTGTTCCCTGTATCCTGTTTCCCGTGCTATCCAGATCTAGTACCGTGCTGAGCGTTTTGTTCTGCATACCACACCTGTTCTGCTATGCCACACCTGACGTCTACCTGCCGCCTGGTCCCATCTGAGCCTGCTTTGCTGCTGTCCAAATTGCCACAGGTACCCTCTCTGGACTATAGACTCTATATTTACCTGTTTGATCAGCTGCCGTTACGCTACGCGGTACGGTCCAGTGGGTCCACACCCCACATCGTGACAGTACGCTCAGGCCATGGACTCCGCTGGCCAATTCAAGGTCATGCTACCCTCCCAAGCCATGCATGCGGACCTGCAGGATCTCCGAGCAAGACAGGATCAACTTCTTCTGGCAGTGGACTCCATGGCACAGCAGCTAGGGACACTAGCTGCTTCCCTTCCTGCCTCTATGCAAGCTCCTCAGATCATTAGCTGCTTCCCTTCCTGCCTCTATGCAAGCTCCTCCTCCTGTTACACCTCCTGGCAGTTCCGGCTCGGATCCTCGGTTCTCGCTGCCATTACCTTCTCGGTTCTATGGAGACCCAAGTACGTGCCGGGGGTTTCTGAACCAATACTATATCTATTTTACCCTGCACGCCCGAGCATTTCCATCGGACAAAACCAAGATCACCTTCATCGTGTCTTTACTTGCCGGCAAGGCCCTAGCATGGGCAAACCCTGTCTGGGAACATCAGGGACCCAAGACCCAAGACTTCCAGGGGTTCGTGCTGTTATTCCAGACAGTTTTCGAGGAGCCAGGACGAGTCTCATCGGCAGCCACTGCTATCTTTAACCTTCGCCAGGATCACACCTCCGTGGGCAAATACACCATTAAGTTCCGGACCACGTCAGGAGAACTATCCTGGAACAATGAGGCCTTGGTGGCATCCTTCTGGCATGGCCTAACGCCTGAGATCAAGGACAAACTTGCCGCTCGAGATCTGCCACCTGCCTTGGACGACCTAATTCTGCTTGCCACTCGGGTGGACATAAGGCTGAGGGAGAGATCTCATGAGGTTCGTCAGGAGAGACGGCTTCCTAGACTGGCGCCCAACTTCCAGCAACCCCTCTTGCCTCCTTCTACTGTTTTGCCTGAGGTTCTGATGCAAGTGGATCGACTAAAATTGTTCATCCAGGAGTAACAGCGCAGGCACACCTCTGGACTCTGTTTATATTGCGGCCTCGCTGGCCATGTCGTGCATCTGTGTCCTCAGAATCCAAAGAACCCCAGTGCCTAGGTTAGGTTGGAGAGACCACCCTGTGCGCTATTGCATTTAATCAAGTACTCTCCTCCAAACTGTTCATTCCCGTAACCATCATTGCTGGCGAGAGGCCCCATCTGGTCTCTGCCTACCTGAACTCTGGCTCTGCAGCCAATTTAATCTGCCAAGACCTTGTGGATCTTCTACAGTTGCCCACTGTCCTGCTGGAAAAACCGTTGATCGTTGCCTCGGTAGATGGACTGCCATTGCCTGACCCAGTTGTATCTGTGACCAAGGCATTAAGACTTCAAGTGAGAGCTCTTCATTCTGAGCTCATCTCCGTGTTTGTCCTGTCCAAGGCCGTCAACCCCGTGCTGATGGGTTTGCCTTGGCTCCGTTTTTCACACCCCAGTCCTGGATTGGAACTCTGGAGAGGTTTTCCAGTGGGGCCCGAAGTGTCTCGACCACTGTCTGAGTCATATCAGCCTCCTCCACTTTAGTCGTTGGCAGGGTTGCCTTCTTGTTTCTCTATGTTGTCTGATATCTTCGATAAGAAGGAAGCTGAGACCTTGCCGCCACATCAAGCATATGATTGCCCGATCTACTTGGTTCCTGAGTCGTCTCTTCCTCGCGGTGGAGTGTACCCTCTCTCCCGGCCGGAGACCCAGTCTATGTCGTCCTACATTAAAGAGAATCTGGAGATGGGCTTCATTCGTAAATCCTCATCCCCGGCGGGAGCTGGGTTCTTCTTGCCAAGAAGAAAGATGGATCCCTACGACCCTGCATTGACTACCAAGGCCTCAACCAGATCACGGTGAATAACAGGTACCCACTACCTTTTGATTTCCAAACTGTTTGATCGCATACGGCGGGCAATTTTTTTTCTAAACTGGAAGTGCGGGGACCTACAATCTGATCCGGATTTGTCAAGGTAACGAGTAGAAGACTGCTTTTAATACTCGTGATGGGCACTATGGATACCTAGTTATGCCCTTTGGCCTGTGTAACACCCCTGCGGTGTTTCAAGAATTTGTCAATGACATTTTTTGTGATCTCCTTTATGTTTGTGTTGTGGTGTATCTCGATGACATTTAGATTTTTTCCCCAGATCCAGTAACTCATCAGAGTCATGTCTGCCAGGTGTTGCTTAGTTTAAAAGAGAATCATCGTTATGCCAAGCTGGAGAAGTGTGTGTTTGAAAAAAAGTCTCTTCCCTTCCTGGGCTACATCATCTCCGATCAGGGCCTCAAGATGGACCCTGAGAAGGTAAAGGCTATCCTGGAATGGCCAAGCCTCCAAGGCTTACGGGCCATACAACACTTCCTGGGATTCGCCAACTTCTCCCGTCTGTTCATTCCCAACTTCTCATCTTTGACAGCTCCCATCTCTACCCTCACTAAGAAGGGCATGAATGCCAAAGTGTGGACTCCGGAGGCAGAAGACGCATTGGAATCCTTACAAAAAGCCTTCACGTCAGCCTCTATTCTTCACCACCTTGATGTATCCCTACAGTTTTCTTTAGAGGTGGACGCTTCCTCTGTTTGTGCTGGTGCACTCTTTTTCCAAAAAGGTTTGAAGGGCAAGACTGTAGTATGTGGCTACTATTCCAAGCGGTTTTCTTCCGCAGAGCGCAACTACTCGATTGGGGATCGGGAGTTACTGGCCATCAAGCTGGTTCTGCAAGAGTGGAGACACCTACTGGAGGGCGCAGTCCATCCTGTCCCGGATCACAAGAACCTGACCTACCTACAGACGGCCCAGCAGTTGAATCCTCGTTAAGCCAGGTGGTCATTCTTTGCTCGGTTCTGGTTCGAACTCCACTACCGACCTCCCGACAAGAATGTGATGGCGGATTCTTTGTCTAGGTCATTTGAAACAGAGTCTCCACAGGGTATTATTGATCCTTCCTGCATCTTCTCTGTGAACCCTCGGCAAGTTAGAGACATTCCTCCGGGAAGGACTTTTTTTGCGTCTGGCAGACAGAGGAAGAATCCTTCGCTGGGGTCACAGTACCAAGCTGGCAGGTCACACGGGTTCTCGTAAGACGCAGGATCTCATCGCCCGCCAGTTCTTGTGGACCACGCTGCCCAAAGGCGTCATGGACTTTGTCTCCTCATGTACGGTATGCGCAGCAAATAAAGTTGCCCGCTCCAGAACGGCTGGTCTGCTTCAACTGCTGCCTGTGCCCGTTGCACCCTGGCAGCATGTTGCAATGGACTTTGTCACAGATCTCCCTCCCTCTGCGGGTTGCAGTGTGATCTGGATGGTCGTGGATCGATTTTCTAAGATTTAGTCCCCATGACTGGTCTGCCTTCTGCTGCACAATTGGCCGACCTCTTCATTCAACACATCTTCCATCTGCAAGGCTTGCCCCGGCATATTGTCTCGGACTGAGGGGTCCAGTTCACCTCGATGTTTTGGAGAGCACTCTGCGGCCTCCTCGGTGTAAAGTTGGACTTCTCTTCGGCCTATCATCCCCAATCCAATGGGCAAGTCGAGAGGGTTAACCAGATTATGGAGAACTATCTGCGTCACTTTGTTTCAAGACGGCATGATGACTCGGTGCAGCTGCTCCCGTGGGCAGAGTTCTCCTATAATAACCACAATAGTGAGTCCACCACGTCCAGTCCGTTCTTCATCGTCTACGGCCACCATCCTCGTATATCTTGTGCTACAGATTAACCCGGTGTCTTACAAGTTGCGGTTGCCTCCTACCCTCAAGATCCCTAACTCCTTCCATGTCTCCTTGCTGAAACCTGTGGTCCTGAAACGCTACTCCAGGACTCCTAGTTCCGCTGTGGCTCCTGGCGGCTCGTCGGGACCTTCAAAGTAAGGGAAATTCTGGCCACCAAGAAGGTGGGAGGAAGGACATTTTATTTAGTGGATTGGAGGGGGTTCGGTTCAGAAGAGAGGTCTTGGGAGCCAGAGGAGAACATCGATGCCCCTGTCCTCGTGAGGAAGTTTCTCTCCCGTTATGGTCCCAAGAAGAGGGGGGATACGGTTACGTCTATGGCCTCGTGCTATCGTTCTGACTTACCCCTCGACGGCCGTGGCCACGGACATGTGTGCTCTCTCTGCGTCGTCACCCAGTGAGGTGCCGGCACTCACTTCCTGGTATCGAGACTGTCTCCCGGACGGCGCATGCGCCCGTGCGGGCACTGTCTTAATGGGCCAGTGCGCACATAATTGCAGGAAGTCTGCAATCAAGCCCAGAATGCTGCTGGGTTATAAAAAGGGCCCTGCCCTCTTGTTTTTTGCCTGAGCGTTGTTCGTTACCCAAAGTTTGTCTTGCTAATGGTCCCCTAGTGTTTTCCAGTTTCCAAGTGTTCCCTGTTCCTGTATCCTGTTTCCTGTGCTATCCAGATCTAGTACCGTGCTGAGCTGTTGTCGTGTTGTGCAGCATACCACGCCTGTTCTACTACGCCATGCCTGACGTCTACCTGCCGCCTGGTCCCAGCCGAGCCTGCCTTGCTGCTGTCCAAATTGCCACAGGTACCCTCTCAGGACTATAGACTCTGTACTGACCTGTTTGGTCAGCTGCCGTTCCGCTACGCGGTACGGTCCAGTGGGTCCACACCCCGCATCATGACACAGGTTACTGCTTATTCTACAAGGGCTGTTGGTGCCTCCGTGGCAGTCAGGCATCAATCTTCAGTTGCTCAGGTCTGCAAGGCTACTACCTGGACTGCTGTCACACTTTTACTAAGTTGTATCAAATATATTTTTTGGCCTCTGCTGATTCTAGTGTGGGTCGCACAATCTTGCAGATTGCTGTGTAATAGGCGGATTGCATGGCTGTACTTTTAATTAGTTTTTTCGCATTCTTTGGGACTGCTTTAGGACATTCCATGGTATTGTGTCCCCCAAATGTTAATGAGAAAACAAGATTTTTATACTTATCGTAAAATCGATGTTTTGTTAATTCCATTGGGGAACACAGATGCAAAACCTCTTATTTTTTGTTTATGCTAGGCCTGGAACCTGTAGTTATTTGTGGTTTTATCCTGGGACTGTGGGTATGTTTGTATTGTTTGTTTTTTCTTACTGCACAAACTGAATAAGCCAGTGTCTTTCCTATCTCATGTCACCTAGCATATCCCTTGGTGCTGTGTCCCCCAAAAGATTCAACGAGAAATATATTTTATGGTGTGTACATAAATCTTGTTTTTTTTCTTTTTGGGGGGAGGACTTGGGAGAATAGCAAAGCGGAAACCTCTGCTATCCAAACGTATCATCAATGCGCGTCGTACATAGTTATATAGTTAGTACGGTTGAAAAAAGACCTATGACAATCAATTTCAACCAAGGAAGGAATATGGTTAAAATATAGAACTTTATTTTACCTGTATTGAACCAGAGGAAGGTAAAAAGAAAAAAAAATACCCATAAGGGATTAACCAATCTGCCCTAAAAGGAAAAAAAAATCCCCTTCTGATCCCTATGTGGCAATCAGACTGGATCAACATTCAAACTAAAGTTCTATACATTGACATAGGCGCTGATATTTTTTTGTTCTGAGAAATTATCTAAGCCTTTTTTCACCTTCCAATACATGTGAACCTTTTACCTGCCCACGTGTATCTCAGTGCAGCATGTAATTGACAGGGCTGTACAAACCCAGTTTCACTGTAAAAAAAAAATCCCTTCTTTCTCCGTTATTTAGATATCAGTGCCGTTATATTTGGCGCCCAATATTTAAATAAGCCCCTGAACTGTCATTCGATGTGTAATGGGCAAGGGGGCGTGTAACATCGCTGTGACACTGTCCAATCAGCTACGGGCAGTGCCACAGCAAGAGCTGGAGAGAGGAGTGCGTGTGCGCGCACATCTCCCCAGTCAACATGGAACAGAAGAGGAGAAGAAGAATGCAAATTCTTCTTCTGTTCCATGGCGGCGGGAGTATCTTCGGCATCGGAGCTATGCACGCATGCTTTCACTCACTTTTCAGCTCTCGGCAGACAAGGACAAGACTGTGTGATATCTCGCGAGAGATCATACAGTATTGTTCAGCTTGTCTACCGAGAGCTGAAGAGTGAGAGTGTGCGCGCTATTTAAATGTTTAAAGTGCCCCAGGGTTCATGCAGCTCTGCCTATTACGTTCCTCTTACGTGCTGCACAGCTGTCTACTGTTCCTGCTGTTACCAGCTCCTGTGCTAGGCTGCTCAACAGATTTACAGTACTTGTGGTATAGAAGGCTTGTCGCCTCTGGAGAGTAAACCTTATTTTTTGTATGGGTCATTTACACACTAATATACGTTAATCATGTCCTCCTTAGTTGTCTCTTTTCAAGGTTAAATAAATTTAGTTCTTTTAATCTTTCTCCATAATTAAGATTCTTCATGCACCATATTAGTTTAGTTGGTCTTCTTTGTATTTTTTCCAATTCCAGGGCATCCTTTCTATGAACTGGATCTCAGAACTGGACTGCATATTCTAGATGAGGTCACACTAATGCTTTGTAAAGTGGTAATATTATATCCCTGTCCTGCGAGTTCATGCCTTTTTTAATACATGACCGCATCCTGCTGGCCTTTGAAGCAGCTGATTGACATTGCATGCTGTTATTTAGCTTATGATCTACAAGTACACCCTGATCTCCACAAGTGACTCTCCCAGTTTAACTCCCCCCTAGGACATATGATGCATGCAGATTATTAGTAGGCAGATGCAGAACTTTACCTCTATCCTCATTTCCGAGGTGGATTCCCAAACACTTAGTGTATGTGTTGGTGCAGGTCGGCTTTTAATTTTTGAACATTTTCCATAGACTGAACTATACTACATAGCTTGGTGTAATTTGCAAAACAGTGCTATTAATTCCATCCTCTATATCATTAATAAAGAAGTTGAATAGTAGCTGTCCCAGCACTGAACATTAAGGGGACATGTACACACTGCATATTTTGCTGCGGAAAATACTCACCAAAATTGCAGCAAAACGCAGGAAAGTTGCAGGTAAAAGCATTTTTCAGTGCATTTTTTTTACGTTTTGATGCGTAAATCAGTGCTGTGGGTTTTGGTGCGATTTTCACAAGGCGGAAATGCAACATAGTTTGAAATGTTGCAAAGTTTAAAATACGCACCACAGGTCAATGTACACTACCGTTCAAAAGTTTAGGGTCACTTAAAAATTTCCTTATTTTTGAAAGAAAAGCACAGTTTTTTTCAATGAAGATAACATTAAATTAATCAGAAATACACTCTATACATTGTTAATGTGCTAAATTACTATTTTAGCTGCAAACGTCTGGTTTTTAATGCAATATCAACATAGGTGTATAGAAGCCCATTTCCAGCAACCATCACTCCAGTGTTCTATTGGTACATTGTGTTTGCTAACTGTGTTAGAAGGCTAATGGATGATTAAACACTTGAAAACCCTTGTGCAATTTTGTTAGCACCGCTGTAAACAGTTTTTCTGTTTAGAAAAGCTATAAAACTGACCTTCCTTTGAGCTAGTTAAGAATCTGGAGCATTACATTTGTGGGTTCGATTAAACTCTCAAATTGGCTAGAAAAAGAGAGCTTTCATGTGAAACTCGACAGTCTATTCTTGTTCTTAGAAATTAAGGCTATTTCATGCAAGAAATTGCCAAGAAACTGAAGATTTCCTACAACGGTGTGTACTACTCCCTTCAGAGGACAGCACAAACAGGCTCTAACCAGAGTAGAAAGAGACAGATACAGATCAGCAGCACAGGATCCAAAATATTTTCAAAGACGGGTGCACGCCTCCTAGTTCACAGTCCAAAAGTGACCCCTCAACTAGAGCAAAAGAAAGTGAGGCAGCACTACCATATATTTGGATAACAATCCTTTTATTCCACGTGCGACGTTTCAGCTCAATATGAGCCTTTCTCAAGCATAACAGTGTGACACACAAAGTACATATATATGCAGTTCAAAATTACAAAACCAATTACATACATTTCATAAAATCGTGAACAAACAGTAGGACAAGCGTACATAATATTGTGTTAATAGGATCCCTAATGAATATAGTGATACATACATAGGGATATATAAAGTGTTGCATGTGCATAGTGTAAACAGCATATTACTTTAATAAGGCCAATCAATAGGATGGGCTATATGTGTGTAATAGCATGTAAGCAATATCAAAACAGGTGTTTATAATAAAACATTAAAAACATCCTACCCTCGCTGGATCGGCTGATGGCGTTTCACACTCTCTATTGCGCAAGTCCATGAATTACGTCACATCCTATCAGACGTTGATATGTGTCATAGCGCATAGCGTCAGTTCGCGCATCATAATACAAATCGCCATCTTGGAAGAGGGCAGCTCTACCTTTCATGTTACATATCAATCTTATACTAACATAACTCTGCTGGTAAGTGAAAAATATATAATTGCCCATGTAAATAGTGGTGTATAGTGTATAAAGCACCCATATGACTAGAGATACTTTATATAAATACAGGCATCGTCACCATGACGATATATATCACATAGAAAGACGAGAATTTATTAAAATATCATATTAGTTAGTGTACTCTTTAATATATAGATAAAGATACAGGGCCACTCCATCAGAGGAGATGATATTTGTTTAAAGGCAGATAATGGACAAATGAAGCATGAAATAATTTTATGAATGAGATGCTTTATATGAATAACGCGAGAGCAGTGTATACGAATCTTCAGCCGATCCTAGAGGCAAGACTTAAGAATAATAATCTCTGAAAAAGAGGAAATATAATAGACATTTTAGTGAAAAATGGACAATATATCCAATAATTCATATTATCAACAATATATGGAAAATATACATATTAATGAAGATGGTCAAACTATTATTGTTTACCTATCCATAGGGAGAGGGAGGGATATAGGGATCATGATGGGACCACAAGCAGATGTACATATCAAAGTGTGACTCCGGACTATCTAGAGATACTAGGGAAGATCTTAAAATCCATATTAAGTCCTCTAGGGGATAAAGTATCTAATTTAAAGATCCACTCAAGCTCCAACCGTTTTAATTTTGAGATCCTATCGCCACCACGTCTATGGCGGGGTACATGATCTACGATGAATAGTTTGAAATCGTTCTCACCGTGATTTTTTTCTATAAAATATTTGGGCAAGGGTAGGTCAATTTTCTTGGTACGGATTGTGGACTTATGATTATTGATGCGTTTTCTACACTCAAGGGTGATTTCACCTACATACAATAATTTACAGGGACATTGTATGATATATACCACATAACCTGATTTACATGTTAGATGATATTTAATTTTATGTATAGTACCTTTAGTTGGATGAACAAAGACCTCACCCTTGGCTATGTTTTTACAATTGTTACATCCCAAACAGGGGAAACAACCACATTTTTTGGGGGCTAAAACAGACTGATAATTTTTAGCCGAAGACCCCACATCCACGTGTGCCAAGCGATCTCTCAAATTTTTGGTCCTACGATAGGCCATACGTGGTGGAGCCTCAAATTCCGGAATCTTGTCATAAGAACTCCTTAATATCCCCCATTCTTTTTTGATAATCCTTGCAATTTCATTACTTTTATGGGAGTACGTAGATACTAATGTTAACCTATGTGATGTAATCTGTGTTTTATTCTTTAGGAGATCATGTTTTGAGATCTCATCCGCTTGCAATCTCTTGTTATCTAGTAACTTCCTAGGATAACCATGGTTTTTACATTTTTGAGACATATCTCTCAACCTGATTTCCAACGTGGAAGGATCCTGCACAATCCTTTTCACTCTCAACATCTGGCTATAAGGCAGAGAGGCAATCATGGGATGAGGATGACAACTTTCAAACCTCAACAGATTATTACGATCTGTTGGTTTACTATATAGATCAGTAATTAATTTATTGTTTTTTCTAAAGACTCTAGTATCAAGAAAATTTAATGATGTTGCTGAAGATTCCATAGAGAATTTGATATCATCATCCATCTCATTCAGGAATGTAAAGAAACATTCTAGATCGTCTTGGGAGCCCGTCCAGATGACGAAGACGTCGTCTATATATCTCCACGACCTCAAAACTCTAGTGAAGTGGGGAGAGACATAGACGGTGCCTTCCTCTAGAGCCGCCATAAACATGTTCGCGTATGTCGGGGCCACAACTGTGCACAACTGAGCAACAAGACAAGTACATTAGAGTCTCTAGTTTGAGAAATAGACGCCTCACAGGTCCTCAACTGGCAGCTTCATTAAATAGTACCCGCAAAACGCCAGTGTCAACGTCTACAGTGAAGAGGCTGGCCTTCAGGGCAGAGTGGCAAAGTAAAAGCCATATCTGAGACTGACTAATAAAGGAAAAGATTAATATGGGCAAAAGCACACAGACATTGGACAGAGGAAGATTGGAAAAAAGTGTTATGGACAGACGAATCGAAGTTTGAGGTGTTTGGATCACACAGAAGAATATTTGTGAGACGCAGAACAACTGAAAAGATGCTGGAAGAGTGCCTGACGCCATCTGTCAAGCATGGTGGAGGTAATGTGATGGTCTGGGGTTGCTTTGGTGCTGGTAAAGTGGGAGATTTGTACAAGGTAAAAGGGATTTTGAATAAGGAAGGCTATCACTCCATTTTGCAACGCCATGCCATACCCTGTGGACAGAGCTTGATTGGAGTCAATTTCATCCTACAACAGGACAATGACCCAAAGCACACCTCCAAATTATGCAAGAACTATTTAGGGAAGAAGCAGGCAGCTGGTATTCTATCTGTAATGGAGTGGCTAGCGCAGTCACCAGATCTCAACCCCATAGAGCTGTTGTGGGAGCAGCTTGACCGTATGGTACGCAAGAAGTGCCCATCAAGGCAATACAACTTGTGGGAGGGGCTTCTGGAAGCATGGGGTGAAATTTCTCCCGATTACCTCAGCAAATTAACAGACAGAATGCTAAAGGTCTGCAATGCTGTAATTGCTGCAAATGGAGCATTCTTTGTCGAAAGCAAAGTTTGAAGGAGAAAATTATTATTTCAAATAAAAATCATTATTTCTAACCTTGTCAATGTCTTGACTATATTTTCTAGTCATTTTGCAACTCATTTGATAAATATAAGTGTGAGTTTTCATGGAAAACACGAAATTGTCTGGGTGACCCCAAACTTTTGAACGGTAGTGTACGTGCCGATAAATACCATTGCGTGTACATGAGATTTCCTGGAATTTTATTTAGTATGCTGGTACTGTATTACGCTGAGGATTTGCCGCATGCAGATACGCGCGGCAAAACCGCATATAAGAGGCTTTGTGTACTGAGCCTAAAGCCTATGTATACCTTTTGAAAACTATTTTTTTTAAAAATAAAAATATCTATCTGTGTGTTTGGTGCAACGTCCTAATTAGTTTTTATTAAAAATTATTTTGACTTTCTCAGATAGAGCTATTTTGTATTCTGGATACACAGCAGTTGTATCGTGTTCTGAAACCTGTATCTGTCAGGTCAGTGGGTCTGAGGTGTTCAGTGACAGGGGGTCAGCAGGTCCTTCATGCCTCCAACGCGCATGTTCAAGCGGTTACCGCTCACATCTAAGTTGAAAACTTAGATTTAATCGATGACAGTTGGCTCCTGGGTGTCAGAGACACACAGGACCCGCTGTCACTGAACCAGTCAGTCCCGCTGACCTGACAGATTTAGGTCTCACCGCTATATGCAGCTGCTGTATATACAGGATACAATGCAGCTGTATCTCAAAAAGCTGCATAGCCTTTAACCTTTTTGCGCACCATGACTCAACTGTACGTTATGGTTTGCCCTGCCTTAAGGCACCATAAAGTACAGTTACGTCATGGCTTAAAGAGGCTCTGTCACCAGATTATAAGTGCCCTATCTCCTACATAGTCTGATCGGCGCTGGAATGTAGATAACAGCAGTGGTTTTTATTTTGAAAAACAATAATTTTTGAGGAAGTTATGAGCAATTTTAGATTTATTCCAATTAGTTTCTTAAAGACCAACTGGGTGTGTTTTTACTTTTGACCAAGTGGGTGTTGTAAGGAAGTGTATGAGGCTGACCAATTGGTGACCAATCAGTGTCATACACTTCTCATTGTTCCAATGAGAAGTGTATGAGGCTGATTGGTCACTGATTGGTCAGCGTCAGACACTTCTCTGTACAACTCCCAGTTGGTAAAAAGTAAAAACATGCCCAGTTGGTCTTTAAGAAACTCATTAGCATAAATCTAATATTGCTCATAACTTGCTCAAAAATAATCGCTTTTCAAAATAAAAACCACTTCTGTTCTCTACATTACAGCGCCGAACAGATTATGTAGGAGATAGGGCACTTATAATCTAGTGACAGAGCCTCTTTAAGTCTGTCACCACGACTGCGGCGGGATACCAATCCCAGAGCGGCGGCACATGCGATCTCTGTGATTGGTCAGTGAGTAGTGACTGACCGATCACACCATTTGAGTATAGTAACCCGGTAGAAAGAGCCAAGGAGGGAATTTAAACATGACGACTGCTGTCAAAGACAGCAGATCGTCACTGGCAAGTTGTGGGGGACCAGTCACATCGGTCCCCCGTTTGCGATGGCTGTGATTGGACAGTTAGTAGTGACTGATCAATTACAGCACAGTCTAAGACCCCATTCACACGACCACAAAAAATCTCCATAATTGCAGGCCGTAATACGGTCCGCAATTACGGACCCATTCAGTTCTATTGGCCGCGGACACCTTTCCATATCGCTACGGATGTGTGTTCGTGCCTTAGAAACGTTCCGAAAATTATTAAACATGTCCGTTCTTTTGCATTTTACGAGCCGTGCTTCCATATTTTGTATGGGAGCACAGCCCAAAAATGCGGGCGACGCACCGTGATTACGGGCTTGGCCGTGTGTATGGGGCCTACTATTTACACGGTAGAAAGAGCCAGGGTAGGAGATCCAAATGTGACAACTGCTGTCAAAGACAGCAGATTGTCACTTTTATGTTGTGGGGGACAAAGGGATGGATGCTAAAAGAAAGAAAAACAAACAACAACAATACAAATCCCTGTATAATATCCTATCTGTTGAGATAATATTTATTACGTCACTGTATTAAATTACAGGAAGTCTAACTGTACTGAATATTGAGTCTAGGCAAAGCATGCCATGCAGCTATGAGAAGGTTTGTGTGGTTATTATACAGCCTGCAGGATTCTATACACTTCTATTCTTTTTATTTATTTTTTTAATAAACAAAAAGGAGGATCATAAACCATTTACTGTGACAATAGGTGGCATCTAAAAGAGGGCACATTTGTCACAAATCTTAATAATCAAACTGTTATTTACTACCAAAACTCCAAAATTGCTCTCAAGTTAATTAACTGATAGGGGTTGCCGCTAAGAAACAACCAAGCTGTACTTTTCTCTTGTGTCTGTGCATGTATTCCTATTTTTATATTTGTCCATAAATATGTTTGAATAAAGTTGTTTTTTTTTTTTGTTTTTTTATTAATTCCATCTACATCTTCAGTGTCATTAAGTTTTTTTTTTTATTACATTAATGTCGCAGTATTGGTAAGCACAACACTTTGTAAATGGGTTTGAGGGATTATAATCACAGGCGCACAAGCAGATGATGCATGTGAGCATAAAAATGTGCGTGATGGTTGCTTCTATCATAGCAAGGCTCCTAGGACCTACATCTAACCTGACCTCTTTCTCATCTCTAGCATGCAGCAGAAACAAATGCTGGTCCTGTCGGCCTGTTTACTGATTCCCACTATAGCAATGACAGCTGTCAGGGAAGCAGTGTATCGCCTGACAACTGTCATGGTTTGGGAATGCACAGCCTGCGATTCAGGGCACAGATAGACCCTGGGATAGATAGACTCTAATGCTGTCTAGATAGTGGGAACTTTAACCATTTATTTTACAACTGTCATCGAAGCACAGACCTGATTGGTAGCCACTATGTTTCCTCTAGACTGGTTTTATAAATCTCCTCCAGTTTTGTTTAAAGTCTATGTACACCTTCGAAAGCAATTTATTTTTTTTTTTTTAAAAAAAAGTCTATTAGTGTGTTTGGTGCAACTTTCTAATTTAGTTTTTATTAAAAATCATTTTGACTTTTTCAGATGTCTATTGCTTTCTAAGGTGCACATACATAGTCTTTAAATTCCCTGTTTGCTGCCATATTTATCAGCATTTCACCATGGTGTTTAGTAGAATATTTACAGGGCACAGGTTGCATATTGTTTTATTTCCAAACTGTATGCCTCCTGTGTTTTTTGTTTCTTTGTCGGTTTTCAGCTTGGATAACTTATTGGCCTTTATGGGTTTAGCAGAGATTTTAACTGAGATTTGAAGTGGCTTATTTTATAAGTACATACAATATTTTATGTATATCTTTCAATTTAATTCATCTGTATGTACAGTTCGGAAAACATTATTTATTTTTATGTGAAAATTTTTTTTTTTTTTTGTCAAGACTACAGGAATCAGAAAGAGTTAGACAAATATCTGAAGAAAATTGTATTAAAATGAAGAAGGACTTGGAAGTCAAAACTGAAACCTTAAAACAGCATCTCCAAAAGCTAGACTCACAACGGTAAAAAAAGAAAGTTCTTTTTATGTAAAGTCATGTGGGAAAAAAGTAGAAAATATCTCTTCAAAAAAAGCAACAAAACAAAAGCATGAAATTGTAACATGGTTGGACCGGATGTTGCAGAACAATGACATACATGTATCCATACAGGGGCAGATTAAAGTCACAAACCGTGATGCTGCGCCCTTCTCCAACTTGCAGCCCTCCCCCACCCTTACACAGAAACTGGAGCAGGGAGCTGAAATTTACTGCAGCTCCCTGCTTCAAGCAAGTGCTGCGACTCGAATATAATTTTGTTTTCAATTTAAAGCCAAGAGTCTCTAGTCACAATCTTCCACTTGCAGTACTCATTTGAAGTCAGGATGTAATACCTAGGTCATAGGCATATGTCCTTGGCTGTCGCAAAGTCATCCAAGGAAACTATATAACTACCGTGAGGTTTCCGGAAGAAATGTTTTTCCTCTGTTCGTCAAAGTTGGCCATGGGATTTCGGTTATATTCTTCTCTGGATCATACAGCTAGGTCTGAACAAGGTTGAACTTAAAGGCTGTGTACACCTTTGACATTGTGTTTTTTTTTTTTTTAAATAAAAGTGTGCATCATTGTGATTGGTGCAAATTCCTAAATACATTTTATTAAAAATGATTTTAACTTTTTGAGATACAGCTGCTTTGTATTCTGTATCTTGCACTGAAACCTGTACCAGTCAGGTCTACGGGACAGACGGGTTCAGTGTCAGCGTTTCCTGCGTGTGTCTGACACGCAGGATCGAGCTGTTTAACGATCACATCTAAGTTAATAACAGATCTGATTGATTACAGGTGGATCCTACATGTCAGAGACATGCAGGACCCGCTGTCACTGCACCCATCAGTCCAGCGGACCTCACAGATTTAGGTCTTGGCGAATGATACAACTGCTCTTTATACAGAATACAAAGCTGCAGTATCTCAAAAAGTAAAAATAATTTTTAATAAAATGTAATTAGGAAGTTTCACCAATCACACTGATACACAATTGTATTTTTTTTTTAAAAACACGATGTCAAAGGTGTGCATAGCCTTCAACGGACAAGTATCTTTTTTTTATTAATGTATTTTTTATGTGATTAATGGCATGTCCCTAAAATATACTATCCATATGTGATTGGTACGGGTCTGACTACTGGGACTCGCAGTGATCTTTACATATATGGCCAGCTTTGAGCAAAACCATTGTAACATGGGGTGTTGTTTCTATTATTTCAGGGAATTGCAGGATTTAGTGTCCATTTGCATGGTTAAGAACTATTGCCCGGAGCGGAGCAGTAATGCTTAGCGTCTGTGTTATTAGCATGTCAAAATCTATTCAATAATTAGTCTAGTTAGGGTGAGGTTTTCCATGTGACATTTCACCACCATTTCTCTGTGGCTGAACATTGTAGGAAGAGGTGTTAGGTTAAAGAGATGGGTTCAACTTCTACATCATTTTATAAGACCGAAAACGACAATGATCCTTATACAGATTTCTGGAGTACTTCATTTATAACATTAGTCCAGTCCTGGCTCATCTAGCCTCCAGTTTTCCGTCCCTTTTCCTTAAAGCATGTATAGTTAAAAGGGTTTTTTTGGCCACTAAAAATTGATGGCCTATCCTCAGGATGTCAAGGTTCGACTCCCGGGATTCCCGCCGATCAGCTGTCTTGAAGGGGCCACAGCGCTCGTATGTGTGTTGCTTCCGCTTAATTTCTTCTTGCTCACGCTAAGTCGTTGACACGCATTTAGTGGCGATTCACAGGTATTGCAGCCTTTTCTCCCATTCACTTTAATGGGAGAGGAAGGCCGCAAAACCTGTGAATCGCTACTAAATGCGTGTCAACGATTCACAGTGAGCAAGAAGAAATGAAGGGGAAGCAGCGCTCGTACGAGTGCTGCGACCCCTATAAAACAGCTGATCGGCAGGGGTCACAAAAGTCGGACCCTGACATCCTGAGGATAGGCCATCAATTTTTTTGTAACAAAGTTAACTATACATAGTTAATTATACACAGCTTTGTAAATGAGAGCTTTGCCATCAGCAGCAGGTTTTGCTGTAATATACATCCGTTAACGCTGCAATAGCTGGGATTGGAGATATCTCCAATTCCGGGTGTTTAACCCTTTGATGCAACAGTCAATAGTGACACTGTCATCTAAGCGGTTTGAAAGAGGGAGGGGCCTGTCTATAAACTCTGTGTGAACTAGGCCTTATGAGCACAGCACCATAAGAGATGATCAGCATGATTTCCTCTCAACTGAGCACTGAGCATAGTACTGTACTACTTGTAGCAGGAGCTTCTCCTGTGCTGTTTAACCAGAGAAAGAAGACACTATGACATGTTACACAGCACAAGAGCCTTCGGCAAGAGCTGCTGCTATAAGTAGTACAGAATTATGCTGCAGTGCAGAGAGGAGTTTGTGCCAACCTGGATAAACTGCCTATAGGGGGTGATACTGGGGGGGTGATTGGAGCGGGGGTGATGCTGGGTGGGAGATGATGTGAAGAGGGATGATACTGGGATAAGATGATGTTAAGAGGAGGTGATACTTTGGGAAGGCGATGTGAAGAGGCGGTGATACTGGGGGGAGATGATGTAAGGGGCGGTGATACTGGTGGGAGATGATGTGAAGAGGGGGTGATACTCAGGGGAGATGATGTGCAGAGGGGGTGATACTCGGTGGAGATTATGTAAAAAAGGGGATAATACTGGGGGAGATCATGTGAGGAGGGTGTGATACTGGGGGAGATGATGCGAAGAGGGCGTGATACTGGAGAAAGATGATGTAAAGAGGGAGATGATACTGAGAGAGCTGATGTGAAGAGGGGGATCATGTGAGGAAACCAGTGCATGTGCATAGATCCTAGGAAGTCCAGTCACATTCAGGCTTGGTCGAGACTGGTCAAATGCCCCTACTTGTCACATGCTAGGATGAATGAAGCAGCGAGGCAGAGGGGAAAAATGTTTCTCTTCACCAGGCAGCGTGGCTTACCATAGGACGAAAAATAGCAGACCTGGTAATGAAGGTATATTAGTGTAAGTGTAATATTTTCCTGCCTGCAACACATTAGAAATAAGTCCACATAAAATGGCCAACCCATTTAACTTGACTTTTTCAAAAGTTTTTCAATGCCTTAAGTGATAAGTTAACACGCGTCAGCAATTTTTTTAGCGTCAAGATAAGAATTGCTCATAGTGGGGCTAAAGAAAAACAAACAATTATTTTTCCTCCTTTACTTTAAATTTTTTTTTAAAAATATGCATTTGGTAGAACTGTAATCATAACAACCCATAGAATCCTATCTCCAAATCACAAACAGATCTCCGGTCATAATTTTATTGGTTGAGGAGCAGCAGTTTGGTATGGCTTGTCTAAAACGTACAATTTACTTAATGACGTATTGTACATAATATACTGTACTTATGTAGTTACCTAGTTGTTATCTTGAATGTATACAGAAAGTTAAGAGAAATTATATTGAAAGATATGTTAACACTTCAATATGCATTTATATTTCTATAAAAGCACTCATTTGGAGCACAATCTACAATCTGAGAAAGAACAACAGAGAACTCTTCAAGCAGAGCTTTATGATGAGAACGAGAAGACTAAATCCTTACAAAACGACCTCCTGCAATATTCACAACTAAAAAAGGTAAACTATATTAAGTTTATCTGATAACTTTACAAACAGGCCCCAGTGATGGTGAAAGAAGAAGTAATTGATTAGTCCTGGTGAAAAGAGTTCTGTGAAACTCAAGGCAGCAGGTTAATGAAAAAAAAATTAACCAAATTATACCACCATAAGCAAGGTAAGAATTATATTGTAGGAGGACTAAAAAGAAAATATAATATTTTCCAGGGTCTCGAACAGAACAGACAGTGTTATTGTTAAAGGGGTTGTCCCTGGATTAACTTTTATCACCTTGCCAAAGGATAGTTGATAAATATGTGATAACTGGGACCCCCACCAATCACTAGAATGTATGATCGCATTGAGGAGAACTTTGAATAGAGTAGTGGTCGAGCATGCGCATAATTGCCAACATTTGAATTTCTTATTCCAGTGACACTTAAAGTGTGGCTTCTTTGGTGGGTGCATCTTATGGAATGTGACTTGTATCAGGTGTGGCTAATGGGGTATGTCTTCTGAGAATTTCTGCATACAATTAAACAAACACAAATGTCTTCACTCGTTTGACTGACAACTACTATGGTGGCCAGTACAGTATCTCTCTGGTTGTTTACAGGCAGGTGATATCTCACTTTATCACTAGGGCTAGGCGATATGTGCTGACCATTACTGGTAGTGTAAAGCCCAGCATAGTTAGTACCACACTCAGTGCCCCTTGTAGATGGGGTCCCACACTGCCCCCATTTGGGCCTGGCAGGTAATTACTCAAAAGAAGTGTGTTTTTCTTAGGTATACGTTTTATTGTCACACTACTGTTTCAGAACCGGACAGGTCCCTTCCTCAGGCTCATACGATGGTACAGAGAATGGTACATCCTTTTATACATACAAACAAAACGTGGAAAAGGTTGCGTTTTTCCTGGAAAAGAGTTACGTTTCATTTTGAAAAAAGAGGGAGAAGTAAGGGATTTAGAAATTAACTGATGTCCGTTATCAGTGAAGATACATAAACAATGTGTAGTGGTAGCCATCTGCATGAATGAAGAAGTTGGCTGCGTGTATTCTTGCAAGGCACTCATTTGCCGCTCCAATAAGTGTTCATCACACTATTGTGCTGTTATTATGTTTATATATTTATATTCTTCTTATATATATTTCTTAAAAATGAAGATTAAAATCCAATAAAACTATTCAATTGGTACTCTCCTTTTTTAGTAGTACCACAAAACTAAAATTGTGTAGA
This sequence comes from Rhinoderma darwinii, assembly GCF_050947455.1. Taxonomy (NCBI): domain Eukaryota; kingdom Metazoa; phylum Chordata; class Amphibia; order Anura; family Rhinodermatidae; genus Rhinoderma; species Rhinoderma darwinii. The sequence continues at coordinate 59,654,414 of NC_134689.1, forward strand.
AGCGGTTTCACTTTGTATAAAAAATAAAAACACAAATAATTACTAATCAATTAACATATTTTGTTAGTTTCATCCTCATGCTAACGAAAACTAGTGTTTTTAAAGCAAAAAATTATATTCATATTCCATGGTTATGGTTTGAAATTAAGTCGGGTGTGCCGTTCATTCAGAGATCATCCCTTCTCATAGACGTTCATGTATTATACATACATAAAAAAAAGGTGATATATTTAGTTAGTTACAAGTTATTAGAAGTAATATCCACTATCACTAGGCGTGTATTCACCAATCTGTATTTTTAAAAATGGTTGTATTATAAATGAATAAATGAAATCTTTCTGAGTCTTCTTACACATCCGTGACCAGGAGGGAAAGCTCTGAATGTTTTTCCCTGCATTATGCCTATTCATCTTTTAGGGATAATCCCATTCATCAGATTCTTCATCACCTTTAGTTAGACTACATTAAACATTAACACATTAATTTAACGTATACCATACAATTAGTTGGTATTTTCAAGGGTCTCATTGAGCCCATCTGGAGAGACTGATATTTTAATATCCAAAATGATTCTCTGTTTTTTAGTAATGAGAATCTATTATTGGCATCAGTTGGAATTTGCTCTAAGTGGTGTTATTTGAACATCAAAATGTCCCCCCATGATGTTGGTGCAGGTGTCTGGAGACGCTGTGTTTTAAAAAATAAATAAATTATTATTTGTATTTGACCTGTGCTTTTTTATCCTTGTTCTCAGCATCTGTTTAGTCCTTCCTATATACTGCAACCCACCGTCACATTCATGGAGGTACACTACATAACTAGAGGGGCAGATTAGAAATTGTTTAATCAGGAATGTCTCCCCTGTTTTATTACATTTTGACGTCAGCTGTCTGTGTTTGATGTTATTGCAGCACTGGCACCTAGCTGTGTTACACCTGTATGACCCTGTTATTTTAGGGAGAAAACTAATTACTGTTTCTTCTTTTATCGTTTTATCTCTCAACCTACTGGGAGCAACAATGTTTTTGATATTCCTATATGTGAAACATGGTTTGCTCGGTAAAAGTGTTTTTACAAATGAATCATTTGCTAAAATTCCCCAGTGTTTAATCAGAATATTTCTTAGGATCTTATATCAGCTGTTAAAATCCATGATAAAATTGTATTTTCTTTTATTGGTTGGTAACATGGCCCTATGTTTTTGTTTGTGTAGTAATTGCTTTTGTTGTGTTAGCAGTGATTTGTGGTAGGCTGATTTGACTAGCTGTCCTGGGTAATTCTTCTCTAAAAAATATTTTTAAGCATATTTGCCTGCTTTCTGGGAACTACAATTTTTCTTGATTTGTTTAAATTGATTATTTGGAATATTTGTAAGCCACGGCTTGTAATGTGCACTGGAAAAATGTATGTAGCTATTGACCCCTACGTTTTTAACCCCTTTAGGACCAAGCTCATTTTGGCCTTCAGGACCAGACTCATTTTTTTCAAAAACACCGAAAAAGGCCATACTTACAAATGGACACAGCCAGGTCAGAAACGCTGATGAAGGAATGAGCAGGTGCTTTAAATAATAATAGCCACTCCCACTGGTCTTGAGGGGAGTGGTGTGTGTGGTGCATGGGATGTGTAGTAAGAAATAATAAATGAATAGTGTGTGTGCAAGTGTAATACTATGAGTGAAATATAGAGGGCAGTAATGAGTGAAGTGCCTCAATAGAAATAAATGGATAATGGGGTGCAAGTGTGTGAAACATGGAGGGATAGTGTGTACGTCATGAGGCACAACGTGTATAGCCAGGTAGAAGCCTATTTGTGACGCCTTGATAGTTCATAGAGCGGGCTACCCTGCTTGCTATGCCAAACAACAACACACCATGCTCTCCCAGCATCAAAGACCCGGCTGTGTCCAAGAGAAGCGAATATATGTAGTAATGAAAAATACCTGGGGTATTCGTAATCATTTTGGCCAAAAGGACGCAAGCTCGCAATCCACGACCAAAAATTGTATTTTCTTTTATTGGTTGGTAACATGGCCCTATCTTTTTGTTTGTGTAGTAATTGCTTTTGTTGTGTTAGCAGTGATTTGTGGTAGGCTGATTTGACTAGCTGTCCTGGGTAATTCTTCTCTAAAAAATATTTTTAAGCATATTTGCCTGCTTTCTGGGAACTACAATTTTTCTTGATTTGTTTAAATTGATTATTTGGAATATTTGTAAGCCACGGCTTGTAATGTGCACTGGAAAAATGTATGTAGCTATTGACCCCTATGTTTTTAACCCCTTTAGGACCAAGCTCATTTTGGCCTTCAGTACCAGACTCATTTTTTTCAAATCTGACGTGTCACTTTATGTGGTAATAACTTCGGAATGCTTTTACCTATCCAAGTGATTCTGAGATTGTTTTCTCATGACATATTGTACTTTATATTAGTGAAAAAATTTGGTCGATAAATTCATTGCTTAAGGGCTTATTCAGACGAACATATAATACATCCGTGCAACGCGTGTGATTTTCACGCGCCTCGCACGGACCTATGTTAGTCAATGGGGCTATTCAGACTGTCCATGATTTTCACGCAGCGTATGTCCGCTGCGTAAAACTCACGACATGTCCTATATTTGCCCGTTTTTCGCGCATCACGCACCCATTGAAATCAATAGGTGCCTGAAAACCGCGCACGGCACACGGATGCACTTCCGTGTGCCGCGCGCGATACGCGCTACAGTAGTCAAAACTATGAATGAAAACAGAAAAGTACCACGTGCTAATACATAGTGTCATAATGATGGCGGCTGCGCGAAAATCACGCAGCCACGCATCATATGCTGCTGACACACGGAGCTGTTATGGACCTTTTGCGCGCACAAAACGCCGTGTTTTTCTGCGCGCGCAAAAAATGCACACGCTCGTGTGAATCCGGCCTTATTCTGAAAAACACCAACATTTTGAGAAAATTTGAGTACATTATGATTTTTCTCATTTTAAATGTTTCTGCTATCTGTAACAGATAGTAATACCACACAACATAGTTACTAATTAACATATAAAATAAAAGGATGTTCAATAAACGATGCAAACATAAAGTAGACATATGGGATGTCTACTTTATGTTTGCATCGTTTATTGAACATCCTTTTCTTTTTCTAGGATGTTACAAGGCTTAGAACATTATCAGCAATTTCTCACATTTTTAAGAAAATTTAAAATGGCTATATTTTCTGGGACTAGTTCAAAGTATTGAAAACAGCATTTTATAAGTGTTTTAACCCTTTGGGCGTTTTACAGGAATTAAAACAAAGTAGAGGTGAAATTTTAAAATTTAGTTTTTGTTGCCAAATTCATTTGTAATACATTTTTTTCTGTAACACAGAAGGTTTTACCCGAGAAATATCCCACATGTGGCCCTAGTGTGGTAATGGACTGAAACACAGGCCTCAGAAGCAAAGGAGCACCTAGTGGATTTTGGGGCCTCCTTTTTATTAGAATATATTTTAGGCACTATGCCAGGTTTGAAGAGGTCTTTTGGTGCCAAAACAGGGTAAACCCCCAAAAGTGACCCCATTTTTGAAACTAGGGGTTTATCTAGGGGTATATTTAGCATTTTGACCCCACAGGTTTTTTGCTAAATTTATTCGAATTAGTCTGTGAAAATGAAAATCTACTACTTTTTTTCTGGAAAAACGTAGAATTTTCACATTTTTGCAAGGAATAAAGAAGAAAAAGCAACCCAACATTTGTAAAGCAATTTCTCCTGATTACGGAAATACCCGATATGTGGTAATTAACTGCTGTTTGGACCCACGGCTGTGCTCAGAATGGAAGGAGAGCCATTTGGATTTAGGAGCAGGTTTTTTGCTGAATTTATTGGAATTAGTCTGTGAAGATGAAAATCTTGGATTTTTCAGCTCAGATTTTGCTTAATTGGTTTCTGGGAGCCATGTCACATTTGCAGAGCCCCTGAAGTACCAGTATAGTAGAAATTCCCCAGGTGTGATCCCATTTTGGAGACTATACCCCTCAAAGAATTAAATTAGAGGTGTAGTGAGCATTTTGATCCCGCAGGTGTTTTATAGATTTTATCAGAATTGGGCCGTGAAAATGAAAAATAAAATATTTTTCCCAATAACATGTAAATTTAGCTCATAATTTTTCATTTCCACAAGGAATACAGAAGAAAAGACACCCAAAAAATGTATTACACAATTTCTCCTCAGTAGGGAAATACCCCATATGTGGTTGTAAACTACTATTTGGACACGCAGCAAGGGTCTAAAGGGAAAAAGCACAATTTCGTTTTTGGAGTGGAGATTTTACAAAATTGTTTTTTGGCGTCATGTTGCATTGCGCTGAGGCACCAGTACAGTGAAAGCCCCAGAGAATTGACCCCATTTAGGAAACTACACCCCTCAAGGAATTTATCTAGAAGTGTAGTGAGCATTTTGACCCCAAAGGTTTTGCAGAAATTAGTTCACAGTAGATGTTGCAGATTGAAAATTGTCATATTCCACAGATATGCTATTTCAGTGCCCAATGTGTTGTGCCCAGCTTGTACCGCCAGAGACACACACCCCATTAATTGTTAAGCAGTTCTCCAGAGTACGGTAATACCCCAAATGTGATCATAAACTGCTGTTTGGGCACACTGCCAGGCCCAGAAGGACTGCCATTTTGCTTTTGGAGTGCAGATTTTGTTTGTTAGTAGTTTTGTTTAGTATTTTACTGGTGTTTCAGTTTATAATGTGGGGGCATATCTAAACTGTGCAGAGTACATCAGGGTATATGTAAGCTGGGCGGAGTGCATCAGGTCATAATAGGATGATGTACTAATGGGGTAAATGTATAATAAAATTAATTATCCATGGATAGTGATGTACGCTTTGAACCAATCCTTTATGCACAGGCCAGATTTTTGGGTGCAGGAGTCGCACTTTTAACCCTTCCCGACATCTGCCGTATATATACGGCGCTGCCGGAAAGGTGTTCCCTCAAAGCGCAGTACAGTTATGTCACAGTGATGGTGCGGGCTCAGAAGCAGAGCCGGCACCATCACCGCGCGGTCACAGCTGTATTATACAGCTGGCACCCTCCTGTAACTGCCAGGACCGGAGCTATTCTCCGATCCGGCTGATTAACCCCTCAGATGCTGCGCTCAATATTGCGCAGCATCTGATAGGTTTTAACCCGACTGGCAACCCAGTGACACAATCGCTGGGTTGCTGTGGCAATCGGACGCCAGAAATTTTTTCCCATAGTAAGTCTTTTTATTATGGGAAAAACCGTAAAAATTAAAAAAACTATACATGATTGGTATCGCCGCGTCCGTAACAACCCAAACTACAAACTATTATGTAATTTATCCCACATGGTGAACGGGGTAAAAAAAAAAACATGAAAAACAACGCCAGGATCTTTGTGTTTAGGTCACATCTCCTTCCAAAAAATGCTATAAAAAGTGATCAAAAAGTCACATTTACTCCAAAATAGTACTAATAAAAACGGCAATCCGTCCCGCAAAAAATAATCCCTGACACCGCTTTGTGCACGCAAAAATAAAAACGTTATGGGTCTTAGAATATGGCGACACAGAAAACAAATGATTTTATAAAAAAAGTGATTTTATTGTGCAAAAGCTGCAATACATAAAAAAAACTATATAAATTTGGTATCGACGTAATCGTATCGACCCGCAGAATAAAGCTAACATGTAATTTAGGGCGCACTGTGGATGCCGAAAAAAACCCAATAAAAAACTATTCTAGAATTGCTTGTTTTTGGTAATTTTCTTTATCAAAAAATGAAATAAAAAGTGATCAAAAAGTCGTATGTGTTCTAAAATGGTACTAATAAAGTCTACAGCCCGTCTCGCAAAAAACAAGCCCGCACACCGCTCAATCAACTGAAAAATAAAAAAGTTATGGCACTAGTAATGCGGTGATGAAAAACATCTCAATGCGCAGGCCGGAGGGGAACATTCCTTCAGTTTCAAGGCCCTAGTATTTAGGAACTAGAAAAGGGAAGGGACATAGCACATCCGCTGGAAGCGAGGGTGCCCGTATTATACCATCGCAAAACTTTCCCAGCAATGTTTCCCAAACTACGAAGGAGAAAATGTCCCCAAAAGGTGCAAAGTGTTACAAAAGGGGGATAAGAAAGAAAACCGCTTATCCGTGTGACACCGGCCTGCGCATTACGGATTGCTTTACATCGTAACACACATCTATGGATAATTGTATTATTTACCCAATTATTATACCCTCTTATTATGCCCTGATGTACTCCGCACAGCTTACATATGCCCCCACATTATAAACTGAAATACCAGCAAAACCCCAAACAGAACAATTACCAAGCAAAATCCATGCTCAAAATGGCGGTCTTTCCCTTCTTCGCCCTACAGCGTGCCCAAACAGCAATTTATGGCCACAAGTAAGGCATTACCATACCCGGGAGAACCCTCTTAACAATTTATGGGATAAAATTCTCTAGGTGTAAAGGATCTGCCAGGCACAGCTTCGGGGTTAACGCCCATAGATAATCAGTCTGCACCTGCTTCTATGTCTGTGAGACTGACTCCATCTTCCACCACTCAGGGTGGCAGGCTTAGGAGTGGGAGAACCTATCACAGCCTGGCCAGACAGAGCTAGCTCCCGCCCTCTGTCTATTTATACCTGCCTTTCCTGTTCCTCCTTTGCTTGTGATTCTTCTCGTTTGGTTTCCTGGCCCTGCTGCAGCTTCTTGTACCATTGTCCTTGCTTCATATTGACCCCGGCTTGCTGACTACTCTCCTGCTCTGCGTTTGGTACCTCGTACACTCCTGGTTTGACTCGGCTTGTTTACTACTCTTCTGCTCTGCGTTTGGCACCTCGTACTCTCCTGGTTTGACTCGGCTTGTTCACTTCTCTTGTTGCTTACGGTGTTGCCGTGGGCAACTGCCCCTTTCTCCCCCTAGCTCTGTGTACACTTGTCTGTTTGTCTGTCGTGCACTTATTGAGCGTAGGGACCGTCGCCCAGTTGTACCCCGTCGCCTAGGGCGGGTCGTTGCAAGTAGGCAGGGACTGAGTGGTGGGTAGATTAGGGCTCACTTGTCTGTCTCCCCACCCCGTCATTACACTAGGAGCACAACATATTGTGCAATGAATAGGCAGATCAGTGGAAAAATTGCAATTTTCACTTTGCACCATCCACTGCGTATTCATTTCCGAAAAACAACTGTGGAGTCTAAATTCTCACTACACCCCTTGATAAATGCCTTTAGGGGTGTAGTTTCTAAAACGGGGTCACTTTTGTTTGGTACATCAGTGATTTTGCAAAATGATTGCTACACCCCTAAATAAATTCCTCGAGGGGTGTAGTTTCCCAAATGGGGTCACTTTTGGGGGGTTTCCACTGTTTTAGTTCCACAAGACCTTTTCAAAGCTGACATGGTGCCTAAAATATATTCTAATAAAAAGGAGGCCCAAAATCCACTAGGTGCTACTTTTGCTTCGGAGGCCAGTGCTTTAGTCCAGTAGCACACTAGGGCCACATGTGGGATATTTCCTAAAACTGCAGAACCTGGGCAATAAATATTGAGTTGCATTTCCCTGGTAAAACCTTCTGTGGTACAAAAAAAAATGGATTAAAAATGAACTTCTGGAAAAAAATAATGAACTTTGTAAATTTCACCTCTACTTTGCCTTAATTCCTGCGCAATGTCTAAAGGGTTAAGAAACTTTCGAAATGCTGTTTTGAATACTTTGAGGGGTGCAGTTTTTAAAATGGGGTGACTTATTGGGGGTTTCTAATATCTAAGGACCTCAAAGCCACTTCACAACTGAACTGGCCCCTGTAAAAATAGCATTTTGAAATTTTCTTGAAAATGTGAGAAATTGCTGCTAAAGTTCTAAGCCTTGTAACGTCCTAGAAAAATAAAATTATGTTCAAAAAACGATGCTAAACTAAAGTAGACATATGGGTGATGTTAATTAGCAACATTTTTGTGTGGTATAACTGCCTGTCTTACAAGCAGATACATTTAAATTGAGAAAAATGCTAATTTTTGCAATTTTTCGCTAATTTTTGGTGTTTTTCACAATTAAATACTGAATGTATCGGGCAAATTTTGCCAGTAACATAAAGTCCAATGTGTCACAAGAAAACAATCACAGAATTGCTTGGATAGGTAAAAGCATTCCGGAGTTATTACCACATAAAGTGAAACATGTCAGATTTGAAAAATGAGGCTCTGTCAAAAGTGTCCAAAGAGGGAAGGGGTTAAAGGCCCATGTGTATCACAGACCCCATAATGTCATAGTTTCCGCTGCATTTACAGGGTCTACCAGTGGGGGCTGCAAATGATGATGTCGGGTTTTAGGTGAAGAACTGCTGCACATATAAATTAGTCTGTGCCATCGTTTTGCATTATTGCGTTCCGAGAGTCATAACTTTTTATTTTTCCGTTGACAAGCTGTGTGAGTGCTTGATTTTCATGGGACCAGCTGTAGTTTTTATTAGTATCATTTTGGGTTACATGTCATAATTTGATCAGTTTTTATTACATTTTTTGGGAGGTGAGGAGACCAAAAAACTGAAATTCTCTCACTGTTTTTTATAAATTTTTAACGGCGTTCTCTGTGCAGTATAAACAACATGTTTACTTTATTCTGCGGTTCAATACAATTATGGCAATACCACATTTATATAGTTTTTATATGTTTTACTACTTTTACACTTTTTTCTAAATAAAATAATGTTTTAGTGTCCTCATATCCTAAGAGCCATAACTTTTTTATTTTTTTGTTGACGGAGCTGTGTGAGGGCTTGTTTTTTTGTGTGACAAACTTGTTTTTAGTGGTACCATGTTTGGGTATATGTGACTTTTTGATCACTTTTTATTCAATTTTTTTGGAAACAATCTGACCAAAAAAGGAAATTCTGCCACTGTTTTTTATTGTATTTTTTTTACGGTGTTCACCATGCGGGATAAATAATATGATATTTTTATAGGTTAGGCTGATACGAACGCGGCAATACCTATTATGTATAGTTTTTGTTTTTTTTTCTAATTATAAAGGACTTGATAAGGGAAACAGGGCGATTATTGTTTTTATTACATAAAACTTTTATTTATCTAAAACTTTTTTTTACTTTTTTTCACTTTTTATTTAGCACATACTAGGGGACTTGAAGATCTGATCTTCTTATCCGTTGTACAATACACTGCACTACTTATGTAGTGCAGTGTATTGTAATTGTCATTTTACAACTGACCTTTAAGCCTAAAATGTCCTGCCTTTGGCAGGGCCTAATAGGCTCCAGTACCTGGCAAACAGGAAGGCGTTTCTAGGCTTCCTGGTTGCCATTGCAACCATCAGCAGCCCGCGATTTTTCATGGGGGGCCAACGGCGCACAGAGGAAACCCCCTCCCTCTGTGTCAATCACTTAAATGCCATTGTCGCTATTGACAGCGGCATTTAAGGGGTTAAACGGCGGCGATCGGAGAGAACTGTGATCGCCGCCGTTGCAGCGGGATGTTAGCTGTATATTACAGCCGTATACATCAGCCGACACCCGCTGAAGATGAAGCGCGCACAGCTCTTGTGCCTGCTTCATCCTCAGGGCGTTACTGTATGCCGATTTGCGGTAATACACCGCTAAAAAGGACGTACAGTAATGCCCATTTGCAGGAAAGGGTTAAAGTGCATTTCAGTGTTGATTGTTTTGTGTTCAATCATAAGTGTAAAGTCAATTGTAACGTCTGATATGTTCATCGCGGAATGCACACCCCAATCATTCGAATTTAGGAAGGTGACAAAGTTAACCGCATCTTCCTTACCCCCATTCCACAAGAAGACCTCTATACGTCCTCTATATACCTCTTATAGTATAGGATGTTCTCAATATATGTGTGTTCGTGTGAATAAAAGTTTTCTCAAAATGTCCCATAAAGATATTTTCCCGATCGCAGTCTCTCTTATTTCTCTCTATGTTTTCTTTTGAAAAGAAAAAATGTTGTGTCAAGATATAATCTATTGCTTGGGTTATAATTTCTATTTGGGGGGGGTTTCATGTTACATACATTGGATAACATGTTGTGCACAGCTTCTATTCCTTTATAATGGGGAATGTTGGAATGTAGGGGCTTGAGAAAGACTCCTTCGGAGTCGAAACATAGCTCTTTATATATATTTGGGATGTGTTATTAAACACAAGTATATTTTTGCCACATGGATGCTGTCCTCAAGTTTTTGTACTAGTAGTTAGTCCAGATGGGATTTATGTACACGGAATTTGCATCTCTTTTAAATTGAAGTGGAGAGATTCCGAAAAAGTGAGTGCTGTGGAATTACTTCTTTACAATGGAATATAGGGGTGTGGCATCTAACGTAAATAGTTTGCATCCATCCGGGATCAGTATTGATTTTAATTCTCTAAATAATTGTGTGGAATCTAGGAGATACGATGGTAAAGATGCTACATATGGTTGTAAATGAATTTCAATATAATGGGACAAATTCGAGGTGAGGGAATTCATTTAGAAAATTATGGGACGTCCTCGGGGATTCTGAAGGTCTTTATGTATTTTAAGGAGGTGATAATAAAATGGTAATTGGGGTTCCTGGATAAGTATACAATCCCTTTCCTTTTTGTTGACAAGTTCCTTTTCAAAACCCTTCTTGATGATTTAATTTAATTGCTTCTGGAATATTAGGCTGGATTCTTTAGGGATGATCTCGTAATAATTTATCAGATAGTATGCGATTAGCCTCCGTGAAGTATGCAGACCTATACTGTATTACCACCCCCCTTTTTGTATGTATAAAAGGATGTTCCATTCTCTGTACCTTTGTATAATCTGAGGAAGGGACCTGTCCGGTCCTGAAACGCGTAGTGTGACAAAACGTATACCTAAGAAAAACACACTTCTTTTGGAGTAATTACCTGCCAGGAGCTATGTCCCGAATGTTGCACTTGTTTTTCTCCTATCTATTGACTCTGTAGATAGTGCCACAATGCCCTCTGTAGATAGTGGCACAGTGCCCTGAGTAAATAGTGCCACAGTGCCCTCTGCAGAAAATGCCTTAGTGCCCTCTGCAGAAAATGCCTTAGTGCCCTCTGTAGATAATTCCACGGTGCCCTCTGTAGATAATTCCACGGTGCCCTCTGTAGATAATTCCACGGTGCCCTCAGTTGATAATGCCACCGTGACGTCTGTAGATAGTGCCACAGTGGCCTCTGTAGATAGTGCCACAGTGGCCTCTGTAGATAGTGCCACAGTGGCCTTTGTAGATAGTGTCGCACCCCTCCTGTAGATAGTGCCGCACGCACCCTTGTAGTTTATGCCACACCTCTAGGAACAGGGATTCCCTAGAGGTAGCCTCTGACGTCACTATTCATAAATGGACAGGGACGTTAAGGGCTATTTCTAGGAGCGGAATCTCCGGCCAGAGTGTCAGCAACGCTCTGGGCGGTGATTCAAGTCCAGGAGGAGCCCTTGTCGTCACTGACCATATATGGATAGTGATTCCAGGGGCTCCTCCAGGAGTGGAATCACTGGCCAGAGCGTAAGCAATTCTCTGGCCAGGGATTCCACTCCTGGAGGAGTGAATGGCAGAGCAGAGAGCGGATAGGTTCCTGCTCTGCGCCAGTATTCAATTGTATCTGTGTCCTGAGGACGCAGATACAATTGATTATGGCAGTTACCAGCACTGTCTCAGTAAATTTGGGACAGCCCCGACAAATTTGGGACTGTTGGCAACTATGCATGCGTGCTGCTGCACCATTCAGAGAATAGAGGACTGCCGGAGATAGCTGAGTGCAGCGCTCTGCTGTTTCCGTCAGTCCCATAGACATTTAATAAAACATATGGGTACATCTTCGTCCTCCGCTCGATTCAGGCTCCTCATCACTGTGATAGTACAGTGAGGAGGAATGAAGGTTTCAAGAGCCCCGTTCTAGTGGTTCCAGCTGTGGATAGGTTATGAAAGTTACTCTTGCGCCAACTACCCTAAGCTCTATAATAACTCTCTCTCATTACTTTTTCTGTGACAGGATTTTGACAAGTTGCTTTTAGAAAAAACTCAATTGCAGAAGCTGTGCGAAGAACAGGAACAGGCCCTGCAAGAAATGGGCTTTCATCTCAGCCAGTAAGTTTAATTTTATGTAATCGCATTAATGTGTAAATATGTGCATGTACATTTATATGTGCATTATTTCTCTACTATACAGTACATATCTGAAAAGAACAATAACGTTCAGTTATCTTGGCCTATGTTCTGTATCAAGGCTTCCACTTTTATGGATAAAAATTAAATACTGTCCAAATGCCATTAAAACAACGTAAACGAAGTAGTAGGCTATTTGATGCCAACTAATGGCATTTGCTATCAGAAATATCAATAGAAAGCTTTCTCCACGGGGCGTGGCTAGGCACTGATGTGAGCGGTCGCACAGTACTTCGGCTCCTAGTGGCGAACCCTGATATTCATCCTGTGGAGAAATTACTGCTGCCAAAATTCCCTACCATTTGCGGAAAAAGGGTAAGAGACCCCCGAGAAGCAAAATGGGACCTTCCAGGACATCGGGTGCGGCTAAAAATCTTAAGGAGTTCGCTCGGAGTTTGGCCGAAGATGGCGCCCGCGGCGAGTCCCCACTGTCTGCCGTGGAAGAGCCGGCGTTTTCTACTACACTTACCTCTGCTGTGGGACTGCCCCGCCTGAACTAACATTGCAGCAGGCTTCTGAGACGTTGTTGGCGGCGATCCTGGAAACTAAGGTGTCAGTCACAGCTAAAATTGAGGAGGTTAAGGTGGATCTTGGTCTCCTGAGACAGGATCTACATAATCTAAGAGATCGGGTCACTCAATTTGAAACCAGGATCTCTGATATGGAGGATCGTACTGCCAATATACCTCATACGCTTCGTGATCTTACTGGTAAGGTGGAGCTGTGGCGTAAGAAAGCTGATGATCTTGAAAACAGGCTAAGGAGAAATAATTTGCGGATCATAGACCTCCCGGAAAGGGCAGAGGGCCTCAAACAGGTTGAATTTACCGTGAAATGGCTGAAAGAATTGTTCCCGGATACTATGTTCTGACAGGCCTTTGCGGTGGAAAGGGCGCACAGAGTTCCCGCCAAGCCACCACCTCCAGGTGCGAATCCGCGTCCATTACTGGCGAGATTACTAAATTGTAAGGACCGGGACTCTGTCCTACAGGCTGCCCGACAAAAGGGAGAGATTAAGTTTGATAACACCACGGTGTCCATTTTTCCTGACTTCTCCCCAGAGCGGCAACGCCAAAGGGCGTCATTTGTTCAGATCAAAAGGAGACTGCGGGACCGACAGATTCCTTATTCCATGGCTTATCCTGCTCGCCTGAGAGTAGTCGATGGGGACCGAGCAGTATTTTTCTCCACTCCGGAAGCGGTGGATAAGTGGCTTCTGAGAAACAAGAGATTGCCTCGACGTTGAAGGTTACAGACTTTGCCAAGAACTGGTGGCTATGATTCCTGAACTGACATTTGCTGATATACACCTGGGGATCTTCCTAATGGGGAATGAACAGGTCCCTTCCTGCTGCACATTGCCTTATTATATTGCTTTCTTATATTTCTGATTGCTCAGATGTTGTTTAATAGATTGAGGGAGCAGAGAGGGGTGAGCAGACTATTTTTGATGTATTGCTTTACGATCTTGTATAATTTCATGCCTATATGTGTAGATTTACTTTCCTCTGCTCTTGACTTATAGATCCTGCTTGAGTAGGCTTAATTTTTCTGGATATGGCACAGTATAGCACATTATAGGGGGGAACTACTGGGGTGCGTATTATACATCTGTGATTCCATGATCTGTTCCCACTTAACGGTGGAAACTACCCCCTTTCTGTATACTCTATAAGCCACGAGCTCCTGTTGAGCTTATGCTGGGTTCACATGTTAATTATTGTTCAAGGTTTCTGATCTCTACTCTGGGTTTTGTAATGAGTATGTTTCAATTCGATATGAGATTCCGCTGTGTGATGCATGTTCTATACCCTGTGACATACCGGGTTGGGTCGTATGTGCTGACACTTTTGCACTGTTTGGATATACACTATGGCATCACTTAAGATTTTGACATGGGATGTGAGGGGGGTGGAGACGCCTAGGAAACTAAATAAGATTTTTTCTGAGCTTAGGAGACTTGGCTCACATATTGTATGCCTTCAGGAGACGCATCTGACAGCTAACACAGTACATTTCTTGAGTAAACCTTGGATTCAATGAGGAAGACATTCCTTGCGCTTTTCTTCCTCTAGGGGAGTATCCTTGTTGGTACAGTGAAGTCTTAGGTGGGAGATATTACATACTAAGATAGATGAGATGGAGCGTTATGTTTTTGTTCATGCCAATATTAACTCCACTCCTTTTGTAGTATTGAGTGTATACAATCCATCGCATGGTTCTGTTGCTCTGCTTAGAGAAGCTATTTCCTTTGTTTCTGCTCACCAGGAGGCCAGAGTCCTCCATATGGCAGATCTTAATCTTACTATGCATTTGTCTCTGGATCGTCTCACATCGCTGGATGAGTCTGATGCGTCCTCCTGTACCACTCCGTTGGCCTCATTGGTGGATGAGATGGGATGGATAGATTTATGGAGGGTGAGTCATCAAGGCATACGGGAGTTCACATGCCACACAGTTCAATGCGTTGTCTGGTATTGATTATATATTTGGCACACCCTCAGTTTTGATCACCTCCCTAGGGGTATATCAGATCATAGCCCGATACTTCTCCAATTAACATAACATGTTGCGGGTCTGAGGGGCTCTCTTAAGATACATCCATTTTAGCTACAGTTAACTAAAATTAATGATAGGATTCCGGACCAACTTGATGTTTTTATAGAGGCACATAGTCAAGAGCAGAATGGATTATTGGTATGTGATACCTTAACATCCTATTTGAGAGGTTGTTTGAGATCTTCTATATCTTATAGAACGGGAAACAGAACTAGCAAGCCGTTGTAGGGACCTAGAAGATGTGTTTGTTGGTGATCCCTCTTCACACAATAGGTCTGCCTGGCTTTCGGTAGGGAGAGAATATTTGCAACTTTTACAGGAGAAGGCAGATCGTAGGATTTTCTTTACTAAACAATCTTTTTTTGAATTGGGGAATCAATCCAGTAAATTATTGGCTCAGGTTGTGAGGACGAACAATATGCCTCCCCCGATCCTGCACATTCGCAACTCCCAAAGTGATCTACTCACTTCCTCCCAGGATATTTTGGAACAATTTGCTGGTTTTTATAGGGACTTGTATACCTCAAGGGCTCGATACTCTATAGCGGACTTAGATGTTTATTTAGCTATCTTCTGATGGTAGTGTGATGCTTGATGCTCCTTTCACAGTTGAAGAGATCTCTGAATGTATCTTAGATATGACCAAAGGTAAGGCCTTGGGCCCTGATGGTCTACCATTAGAAGTATATATCCAATATTCTGATATTTTATCACCCCAGCTTTTATCTCTATTTAAGGCGGTCTTCTCTGAGAGTGATTTGCCAGATTCCATGAAGGATGCTACTATAGTTGTTCTAAAACCGGGAAAAAATCCAGAGGATTGCAGATCTTCTCGCCCTATATCGTTGCTTAATATAGACTATAAGATATTGACTAAACTACTAGCTAATAGATTGTCTAGGGCCATAAAAGATGTTATTCACTCGGATCACTCCGGGTTTATTCCTGGGAAGTCCACCTCCGATAGCATACGTAGAGCTCAGGTGGTCGCACAAATTGGGTGGTGGGATCAGCAGGACTGGGCCTTGGCTAATTAGATGTGGCCAAGGCATTCAATTCTGTTGAGTGGCCCTATCTCTTTTCAGTTCTCAGGAGATTTGGATTTGGCACCAATTTTATTAAATGGATTATTGTGTTATATAAAGATCCTCGCGCTTCTGTGGTGGTTAATGGGATCATGTCCCCTTCCTTCTGTCTTCATAGGGGCACGAGGCAGGGGTGCCCATTGTTACCTCTATTGTTACCGGTTAGCCATTGAACCCTTGGCTATCCGTATCCGTCAGGACGCGTCCTTTCAGGGTATTCGTATAGGGCCGCGTGAGGATCGCATAGGATTATATGTCGATAATATGTTACTCTTTTTGGCTAATCCGAATGCCCCTCTACCCAGGGCTATGGTGTTGATGGAAGCATTTATTAGATTCTCAGGCTTACATATAAATTGGAGCTAATCATTCCTCATGCGTCTTCACTCAAATAATTGCGGTTGGGATTCACAGTTTCAGGGTCTGCAGGTAGTCCACAGTTTAAAATATTTGGGTATTTGCGTTTCTAGAGATAGTACACACTCTTATTACATTAATATTTATCCCTTACTAGCATAGTAAAAGGATACATTTGCAGCATGGAAGTTGCTCCCCCTGTCGGTAGCAGGTAGGATCAACTTACTTAAAATGATCGTGCTTCCTAAGATGTTATATATATTGGAGCATGCTGACACACTGGTTCCTAAACGTTTTTTTAATTTGGTCAACTCTTTATTCTCTCCCTTTATTTGGGGCCCGTGGAGGCATAAACTCAAGCTCAGTACTCTGCAGAGACCTAAAAAATTAGCCGGGTCGGCCCTTCCAGATGTGTTTATTTATTATTTAGCCGGACAGCTGTGGTTTATCCAGATGTGGATCTCAGATGCTCCTTTATCCAATGCCGAACATCATATAGCTCACTTCCTACTCGAACCCCGGTTTATGGCCTATTTTAGAACCTCATGACTTTAGCCCTAGACATTCCCTTCCCATAATTAAGCTAGCAAAGCAGGTTTGGACACATGCCAAAAAAATGTTAAATTACTCAGATTTTGTTGCTCAAATGCCTATTTGGTCTAATCACGGTCTGTCTCATTTCCTGGGCTTTCATAATCCCGCCTTTTGGGAAGCCTTGGGGGTGACACGATTGCAACATCTGATAAATGGTGAGGGTCGCACTTTGTCAGCGAGGGAAATACAGGATACGTTCCAGGTTCCCGAAAAGGATACATTTAGATGTGTACAATTGCGACATGTTGTGCTCTCTCAATTTATGGGGACTCGTGGTCCCATCCTCTCTTTGCTGCGTGTAGGGATACTTAGAACTTAAGGCCCAAGGGGGCTGATATCTATTATATATACATTCCTGTTATCTCAGAGGGTCGCTCACGCTGAATTTATGGTAGAATCCCGTTGGAGGGGGCTCATTTCTACCCTGTCAGAGGGGGACTGGAGGGATGTTATGGCTTCACATCTTTTAGTTTCGCCAGCTGCGAATAATAGAATGACACAATTGTATATCACTCACAGATGTTATATTACTCTCACTAGATTAATGCATATGAGCAGAACTTCCTCGGCGAATTGTATTAGATGCCAATATGCCCGAGCTGATTTTGATCATATGATGTGGCTATGCCCGGTGTTTGCAACCTTTTGGAGAGAAGTAACAGATTTACTTTCTCTGATACTGGACAGACGGGTCCCTTGTGAACCCGGTATTTGTCTATTAGGTCTGCTGTCATTGAATTCTTGGTCTCATTATGAAGGTATTTTCTTACGTGAGGCCCTGTTCCTAGCCATGAAAGCTATTGCTACCCGATGCATGGGAGACCTTTTTTCCCAAAGTTTCTCAATGGCGGAGGATGGTGAATTCTGTGCTCTCATGTGAAAATTTTGTGTACAAACATCGTGGTTGTCCACATAAGTTTGAGTGTCTGGGGAGGGTGGTGTTCGTCTCCTCATACATCTTTTGGCATGAGTGACCTTAGGGCTTCCTTACCACAAGACATAATATCTGACGGTTGATATGGTTTGTGTCCTGTTTTACTGTAGGGTATTCTGATTTCTCTGTATCCTGTTAGTGTCATAGTAATGTATAGTTTACAATACTCGACTGTGTGCAAGGATTAGACTTGGAATGTATTGTTCTGTTCCCTTTTCTTGCACCTTTTATATTTTAGGACATGCATCTTTGATTTTTATCTCATTCTTTATTTTGCGCAATGCTGTTCTTATGTTCCTGTTTCTTGAAGAATGGGTTTCTTGTATCTCACGCAGTATGTTCTGTTTATCCTGTCTGTGATATACTTTCTTTACAATAAACCGAGTTTAAAAAAATAAATAAAGCATTCTCCACGTATTTCAGAATAACAGTGACCAGCCTATTTTGGACCTTAACCCCCTAAGGACACAGCATATTTTCGCCTAATGAACCAGGCCATTTTTTACAAATTTGACGTGTCATTTTATACGGTAATAACTTTGGAATGCTTTCATTTTTTCAAGCGATTGAGTTTTTTCCATGACGTATTGTACTTTAAATTAGTGGTAAAATTTGGTCCATACATTCAATGTTTATATGTGAAAAACACCAAAATTTTGAGAAAATGTGCAAAAATTAGCATTTTTATGAATTTAATTGTATCTGCTTGTTAGATTGTAATACCACACAAAATAGTTACTAGTTCACATTTCCCGTACGTCTACTTTAAGTTGGCATCGTTTTTTTTTTAATGTACTTTTATTTTTCTAGGACGGTACAGGGCTTATATGTTTAGCAGAAATGTCTCAAATTTTCATGAAAATTTCAAAAGCCTTTTTTTCAGGGACCATTTCAGTTCTGAAGTGGCTTTGAGGGACTTATATATTAGAAAGTTCCCATAAATCACCCCATTTTAATAACCGCAACCCTCAAAGTATTCAAAACATCATTTCACAGAAATTAAAGCAAAGTGGAGGGGAAATTTACCAATTTAATTTTTTTGCAGATAATCTGTTGTAATACATTATTTTTCTTTAACGCAGAAGGATTTACCAGAGAAACTCAACTAAATATTTATTGCCCAGATTCTGCAATTTTTGGAAGTATTCCATATGTAGCCTTAGTGTTCTACTGGACTGAAACACAGGCCTCTGAAAGACTCAAAGCAGCACCTAGTGAATTTTGGCATCTCCTTTTTGTTAGAATATGTTTTAGGCAACATGTCAGGTTTGAAGAGGTCTAGTGGTGCCAAAACAGTGGAAACCAGGGGCGTCGCTAGCACTGGGCCTTCAGGGCCCAAGCCCCAGATCTTTGGGCCTGATCTCTATCGACTAGGTCGCAACCGCGACTGGGCAGTGGCCACCCGCACCGCATCTGTAAAAGTTACTATAATACCTGGTGCTTAAGTAATCAAATACACGGGCACCTGTTGCTATAGTGACAACACATACTTACCCATCTTCCTTCCCGAGCGCAGTGGAAGTCCTGATGTCTTCTCGCGTCATGACGCTTTGCGCCACGGATGACGTCACAGCGCTAGATGGTGATGGGACATCCGCTGCACCCGGAGCCAAAGAGGAGGTAAGTGTAACGTTTTTGGTCTGCTGGGGTGCTGTATCTAAGCTTGCCTTGTGGTATAGCATTTAAAAAGTTTCTTAACCCTTTAGACATTTCACAGAAATTAAAGCAAAGTACAGGTGAAATGTACAAATTTCGTTTTGATTTGCAGAAATTCATTTTTAATTAATTTTTTTTTGTAACACAGAAGGTTTTACCAGGGAAATGCAACTCAATATTTATTGCCCAGGTTCTGCAGTTTTTAGAAATATCCCACATGTGGCCCTAGTTTGCTAATGGACTGAAGCACCGGCCTCAGAAACAAAGGAGTACCTAGTGAGTCTTGGGGCCTCCTTTTTATTAGAATATATTTTAGGCACCATGTCCGGTTTGAAGGGCTCTTGCGGTGCCAAAACAGTGGAAATCTCCCAAAAGTGAGACTAGACCCTTCAAGGAAATTATCTAGGGGTATAGTGAGCATTTTGACCCCACAGGTTTATTGCAGAAATTATTGGAAGTAGGCCGTGAAAATTAAAATCTGCATTCTTTCAAAGAAAATGTAGGTTTAGCTAATTTTTTCTCATTTCCACAAGGACTAAAGGAGAAAAAGCATTGCCACATTTTTAAAGAAATTTCTCCCGATTAAAACAACACCCCACATGTAGTCCTAAATGGCTGTTTGGACTCACGGCAGGGCTTAGAAGGGAAAGAGCGCCATTTGGCTTTTGGAGCTCAAATTTTGCAGGAATGGTTTGCGGACATCATGTCACATTTGCAAAGCCCCGAAAGGGACAAAACAGGGGAAACCTCCCACAAGTGACCCCATTTTGGAAACCACACCCCTTGAAGAATTAATCTACGGGTGTAGTGAGCATTTTGACCCGACAGGGGTTTTATAGATTTCATTAGGATTGGGCAGTGAAAATAAAAAAATATTTTTCTTCAAGAAGACGTAGGTTTAGCTCAAATTTTTCATTTTCTCAATAAATAAAAGAAAAAAAGAATCACAACGTTTGTAAAGCAATTTCTCCTGAGTACGGCAATACCAGATATGTGGTCATAAACTGCTGTTTGGGCACACGTCAGGGCTCCGAAGGGAAGGAGCACCATTTGGCTTTTGGATTGCAGATTTTGCTGGATTAGTTTCTGGGCACTGTGTCACATTTGCATAGCCCCTGTGGGACCAAAACAGTGGATGCCCCCCACAAGTGACCCCGTTTTGGAAACTACACCCCTGAAGGTATTCACCTAGGGGTTTAGCGAGCATTTTAATCCCGCAGGTGTTTTGCAGAAATTAGTGTGCTCTCGATGTTGCAGAGTGAACATTTTATTTTTTCCATAGATATGCCAATATGTGGTGCCCAGCTTGTGCCGCCATAACAAGACAGCTCTCTAATTATTATGCTGTGTTTCCCGGTTTTAGAAACACCCTACATGTGGCCCTAATCTTTTGCCCGGACTATCGACAGGGCTCAGGAGTGGGAGAGTACCATGCAAAATTTAGGCCTAATTTGGCAATTTACACAGTATTGGTTCACAATTGCAGAGGCTCTGATGGGAAATAATAAAAGAAACCGCTGAGAAATGACCCCATTTTGGAAACGACACCCCTCAAGGTATTTATTAAGGGGTGTAGTGAGCATTTTCACCCCACAGGTCTTTAACATAAATGATTGTGCTGCGGATGGTGCAAAGTAAAAATTAAAAATTGTCATTATATGTGACATTTCAGTGGGAAATATGTCATGCCCAGCTTGTGCCACTGGAGACACACACCCCAAAAATTGTTAAAAGGGTTCTCCCAGGTATGGCGATGGCATATATGTGGAAGTAAACTGCTGTTTGGGCACGCTGTAGGGCTCAGAAGGGAAGGAGCGCCATTTAGTTTTAAGAGTGTGGATTTTGCTTGGTAGTAGTTTTTTTGGGAGTTTTACTGGTGTTTCAGTTTATAATGTGGTGGCATATGTAAGCTGGGCAGAGTATATTAGGGGCATAGTCAGGTGGTATAATAATGGGGTAAACAATAAAATAATCCATAAATATTTGTTATGCTGTGAAGCAATCCTTTCTGCACAGGCCAGTGTAGCACTGATAAATGGTGTCCTTACTTATCTCCCATTTGGTCCACACTCCGCACCTTTGCAGTTTGAGGAATTCTGCTGGGAAAGTGTTTTCCTGTTATAATACGGGCGGCCTCGCTTCCAGCAGATATGTTTGAGCCCCACCCTTACTGCTACCCTAATTTTAGTGCCTTGATAAATCGCCTCTTGAAACAGAAGAAATGTTCCCCTTGCGCCGGCACAACTGCATATTTTTCTTTCCGGACTTATTGGAGCCTTAACTAATTATATTTTTCCATAGATGTAGTGGTATGAGGGCTGTTTTTTTTTTGCGGGATGAGCTGTAGTTATTATTGGTACCATTTTGGGGTACATGCAACTTTTTGATCACTTGTTATCCTTTTTTTTGGAAGGCAACGTAATCAAAAAACAGCAATTCTGCCATAGTTTTTTTTTAGATTTTTTTAAACAGCGTTCACCATGCGTTATAAATTACATGTTACCTTCATTTTGCGGGTCAGTACGATTCCGGCAATACCTAATTTATAGAACTATATGTGTTACAACTTTTTGCACAATAAAATTATTTTTATGAAGAGAATGTATTTTTTCTATCGCCAAGTTGTAAGAGCCATAACTTTTTAATTTTTTCGTTGACGGAGCTGTCTGAGGGCTTGTTTTTTGCGAGACGAGTAATAGTTTTTATAGGTAGCTATTTTGGATACATGCGACTTTTTGATCACTTTTTATTTCAATTTTTGGAAGACAAAGTGACCACAAAAAAAAAGCAATTCTGGCATTATTTTTTAGGTTGTCTTTTACGGCGTTCACTGGGAGGGACAAATAACATAATATTTTTATAGTTCAGGTCGTTACGGACGCGGCAATACCAAATATGTATGGTTTTATTATTTTTTTACAATAATAAATGACTTGATAAGGGAAAAAGGGCATTCGTGTTTTATGTTATTACTTGTAACTTCTATTTTATAAAATTTTTATTTTTACACTTTTTTTTTAGTTCCACTAGTGGACTTGAAGATCCCACTGTTTGATTGATGTTCTAATACATTGCACTACCTATGTAGTGCAATGTATTAGAACTTTCAGTTATTCACTGACAGCAAGCCAATCAGGCTCCAGCTCCGGCCGGGGCCTAATCGGCTTCCTTAATGTCAGACCAGGAGGCCATTGTTAGGCCTCCTGTTGCCATAGTAACAGTTGGCAGCCTTGCCATCACATGGCAGGCTGCTGATTTTCTACAAACCACTTTGATGCAGCGATCGCATTGGATCGCTGCATCGAAGGGGTTAATAGCAGGAATCGGAGCAAGCTCTGGTTCCTGACGATACATCGGGGTGTCCGCTGTAACATACAGCGGACACTTACTGCTGATGACGCCGGCTCAGCTTCTGTCGATGGTACCGGAACCCTTTTAGGCCTTGCCACTGAGCGGGGCATAGGAGGCTTCTGTTGCTGGCAGACCGGGAGGTAGGTATTAGGCCTCTGATCGCCTTTGCAGCCACCGTCAACACAGTGATCACGTTGCTGGATCTCTATTGAACGCAGCATCTGAGGGGTTAATCGGCCGGATCGGATGCTAGCTCTGGTTCTGGCCAATATCTCAGAGTGCCAGCTGTAACATACAGCTGGCACCCGGTGGTGATGGTGCAGCCTCAGCTCCTGAGCCCGCACTATCACCGCAACGTGATGGTACTGCGCTTTGCGGGAAGCCCTTCCCGACAGCACCGTATATATACGTCAGATGTCGGGAAGGGGTTAAAGACCAATCAAGGAAATAAAAACATTAGCACATAAAAATATGTATTCCACTGAACAGGGTTGGTGCCGGGAGCACCCCACCACCTATTGGTGGAGAAACATAGAAAGCATCGAATAAACAAACCAAAGGTCCTGTGACCCATTAGTTAACCCCTTAATGACCGGGCCTGAAAAGACCTTAATGACCAAGCCAGATTTCTTAAATCTGGTATGTCTGACTTTATCAGAGAATAACTCTGCGAAAGTTTTGAATATCCAAGTAATTCTGACATTGTTTTTTCATCACACGTTGTACTTTATTTTAGTGGTAAAAGTAGACTGATAAGATTTGCGGAAATTAATGAAAAAATAGAAAAATGTAAGAAATTTTGTAAAAATTATCATTTTGCCCTATTTTTAACTGCAATATGTCACATATTTACATACATACTGTACAATTTTTTTTATTAAATATATATTTCCATCGCTTTACTCTATTTTGGCAGCACTTTTGAAAAAAAAAATTTTTTTTTGAGCAATTTAGAAGACTTACAAGTTTAGTAATGATTTTATAACTTTTGAAGTACATTTTATTTTCCTGCACCAAGCCAGGTTTTCAGAGGCTCATAGGTGTCAGAATGGTGGAAACCCCCACAAGTGACACCATTTTGAAAACTACATCCCCTTAAGGTATTTATTAAGGGATGTTGTAAGTATTTTGACCCCACAGTTTTTTTGTAAGAATTCATGCAAAGCAGGTGTAAAAAAATATAATTTCACTTTTTTCATAAAAGTATCACTTTGAAGACCGATTTCTTTGTAAAGCGACCATCAGAATGAAGAAACACACCCCAAAATCTATCACTCTGTTTCTCCTGTTTTCAAAAATCCCCACATTGTGACCCTAATGCGTTGCCTGGACACACGACAGGGCCCGAAAGGAAGGGAGCAACCGGAGGCATTCAGGTCTCCTTTTTGCTTGAAAATGTTTTAGGCCCCACTGTACATTTGGAGAGGTTTTGAACTACCAGAACGATAGAAACTCCCCATAAACGACCCCATTTAGAAAACTAGACACCTTAAGGTATTTATCTAGGGGTGTAGTGAGTATTTTGACCCCACAGTTTTTTGCTAAATTTAATGTATAGCAGGTGAAATAAAAAAACAAACCACTTTTTATATAAAAGTATCACTTTGAAGACCGATTTCTTTGTAAAGCGACCATCAGAATGAAGAAACACACCCCAAAATCTATCACTCTGTTTCTTCTGTTTTCAAAAATGCCCACATTGTGACCCTAATGCGTTGCCTGGACACACGGCAGGGCCCGAAAGGAAGGGAGCAACCGGAGACATTCAGTTCTCATATTTTGCTTGAAAATGTTTTAGGCCTCACTGTACATTTGGAGAGGTTTTGAACTACCAGAACGATAGAAACTCCCCATAAACGACCCCATTTAGAAAACTAGACCCCTTAAGGTATTTATCTAGGGCTGTAGTGAGTATTTTGACCCCACAGTTTTTTGCTAAATTGAATGCATAGCAGGTGAAATAAAAAAACAAAACACTTTTTATATAAAAGTATCACTTTGAAGACCGATTTCTTTGTAAAGCGACCATGAGAATGAAGAAACACCCCTCAAAATCTATCACCCTATTTCTCCTGTTTTCAAAAATGCCCACATTGTGACCCTAATGCGTTGCCTGGACACACGGCAGGGCCCGAAAGGGAGGTAGCACCCGAAGACTTTCAGGACACACATTTTGCTTGAAAATGTTTCAGGTCCCATTACACATTTATAGAGGCACTGAGCTGCCAAAAAGATAGAAACTCCCCATAAATGACCCCATTTTGAAAACTAGACCGCTTAAGGTATTCATCTAGGTGTGTACTAAGTATTTTGACCCCACAGTTTTCGCAGGAATTATTGCAAAGCAGGTGGAAAGAAAATGTTATTTCACTTTTTTTCACAAATGTGTCATTTTAAGGTCAGATTTCTTGTACAGAGGACATGAGAATAAGGAAATGCACCAGAAAATGTATCACCCTGTTTCTCCTGTGTTCAAAAATATCCCCATTGTGGCCCTAATGTGTTTCCTGAACACACGGCAGGACCCAAAAGGAAGGGAGCACCCGGAGGCTTTCAGGACACACATTTTGCTTTGAAAATGGGAGGATTCTACTTTTCTAGATTGAGAAATAGATGTCCCTAACAGTTTCTACACCCTATGACTATGTCGTGCTAAGAAAGCAGTTGTCCTGAAATCATGTCAGTCCATAGACATTATGTATATCAACCCGCTCTGATATATAGTAAGTTAGAGTGGGAAAATATATTAAACTGTTGGCGGAAAAAGGCAATATATCCAAAAAAAAGGAGGAAGAATGTATCCAGCTATGTGGAAAACTAGAGCATGTTCACAGGATGAAAGAAAATTTGTAGGGCTGTAATGACTTTATTATTCAAAGTGACTGGTCATATGATTTGCAGATGATTTGCACCTAAATGGAAGGGGGTCCGCTGTGCTGGGGGAGAGAATTCTAGCTGGGGTGGCGGAGTGTTTAAACTAGGGCTGAGGAGAGAGGCCAATGTAGGAAATAAAGGGGTAGTTAGGTTAGAGAGGGGTCAGACTATATTGGTGGGGGGAGAAACAGACGGTGGGGAGAGGACTAGGCAACAAGATAAGGAGATCCTTTCGTTACAAAACAGCAGTGAAAATAAAAAGGCCCAAATGTCAAATAATCACATTTCTGATAGTGAAAGTGAAACATTTAAAGGCAAGTTAAAGTGTATGTTCACAAATGCCAGAAGTCTAGCAAGCAAAATGGGGGAGCTGGAGGCCTTAATACTGGAAGAAGATATAGATATAGTTGGTGTTGCTGAAACATGGCTGGACTCTTCACATGACTGGGCTGTAAATCTACAGGGTTTTACACTGTTTCGGAAAGACAGGGCAAATAGGAAAGGTGGTGGTGTATGTCTGTATGTGAGAAGCGATATGAAGGTGAGTGTAAATGAGACATTAGAGGGTGAAGACTGTGAGGAGGTTGAAACCTTGTGGGTGGAATTACAAAGGGAAGTAAACACTGAAAAAATTACTTTTGGTGTAATCTATAGACCCCCCAATATAACTGAAGAGATAAAAGGTCAAATATATAAACAAATGGAGCGGGCTGCACAGGCAGGTACTGCTGTGATAATGGGAGATTTTAATTATCGGGATATTAATTGGTGTCATGGTTCGGCTTCAACTGCAAAGGGGAGACATTTCCTCAACCTGTTGCAGGAAAATTTTATGTGCCAGTTTGTGGAAGACCCGACTAGAGGTGAAGCTCTGTTGGATCTGGTCATTTCTAATAATGCAGAGCTTGTTGGGAATGTCAATGTTCGTGAAAACCTTGGTAACAGTGATCATAATATAGTTATATTTTACCTATACTGTAAAAAACAAACGCAGGCTGGGAGGGCAAAAACATTTAATTTTAAGAAAGCCAATTTCCCCAGGATGAGGGCGGCAATTCAGGATATAGACTGGGAAGAACTAATGTCAAATAATGGGACAAATGATAAATGGGAGATTTTCAAATCTACTTTGGGTAATTATAGTGCAAAATGTATTCCTACAGGTAACAAGTATAAACGACTAAAATTAAACCCCACATGGCTTACACCTTCTGTGAAAGGGGCAATACATGACAAAAAAAGGGCATTTAAAAAATACAAATCTGAGGGTACATCTGCAGCCTTTGTAAAATATAAAGAGCTTAATAAAATCTGTAAAAATGTAATAAAATCAGCAAAAATACAAAATGAAAGGCAGGTGGCCAAGGATAGTAAAACAAATCCTAAAAAATTCTTCAAGCATATAAATGCAAAAAAGCCCAGGTCTGAACATGTAGGACCCTTAGATAGTGGTAATGGGGAGTTGGTCACAGGGGATCAAGAGAAGGCAGCGTTACTAAATGGGTTCTTCCGCTCTGTATATACAACAGAAGAAGGAGCAGCTGATGTAGCCGCTGCCGGTGCTGTTAATATATCAGTTGATATACTGAATTGGATGAATGTAGATATGGTCCAAGCTAAATTAAATAAAATAAATGTACACAAGGCCCCGGGACCAGATGGGTTACACCCTAGAGTTCTTAAAGAGCTTAGTTCAGTTATTTCTGTCCCCCTCTTCATAATATTTAGAGAGTCTCTCATGAGTGGTATAGTGCCAAGGGACTGGCGCAGGGCAAATGTGGTGCCTATTTTCAAAAAGGGCTCTAGGTCTTCGCCGGGTAATTATAGACCAGTAAGCTTAACATCAATTGTGGGGAAAATGTTTGATGGGCTATTGAGGGACTATATACAGAATTATGTGACAATAAATAGTATTATAAGTGACAGCCAGCATGGTTTAACAAAGGACAGAAGCTGTCAAACCAACCTGATTTGTTTTTATGAAGAGGTAAGCAGAAGCCTAGACAGAGGGGCCGCTGTGGATATAGTGTTTTTGGACTTTGCAAAGGCATTTGACACTGTCCCTCATAGACATCTAATGGGTAAATTAAGGACTATAGGTTTAGAAAGTATAGTTTGTAATTGGATTGAGAATTGGCTCAAGGACCGTATCCAGAGAGTTGTGGTCAATGATTCCTACTCTGAATGGTCCCCAGTTATAAGTGGTGTACCCCAGGGTTCAGTGCTGGGACCACTATTATTCAACTTATTTATTAATGATATAGAGGATGGGATTAATAGCACTATTTCTATTTTTGCAGATGACACCAAGCTATGCAATATAGTTCAGACTATGGAAGATGTTTGTGAATTGCAGGCAGATTTAAACAAACTAAGTGTTTGGGCGTCCACTTGGCAAATGAAGTTTAATGTAGATAAATGTAAAGTTATGCATCTGGGTACGAAAAACCTGCAAGCATCATATGTCCTAGGGGGAGCTACACTGGGGGAGTCACTTGATGAGAAGGATCTGGGTGTACTTGTAAATCATAAACTAAATTTCAGCATGCAGTGTCAATCAGCTGCTTCAAAGGCCAGCAAAATATTGTCGTGTATAAAAAGAGGCATGGACTCGCGGGACAGGGATGTAATATTACCACTTTACAAAGCATTAGTGAGGCCTCATCTAGAATATGCAGTCCAGTTCTGGGCTCCAGTTCATAGAAAGGATGCCCTGGAGTTGGAAAAAATACAAAGAAGAGCAACGAAGCTAATAAGGGGCAAGGAGAATCTAAGTTATGAGGAAAGATTAAAAGAACTAAACCCATTTAGCCTTGAGAAAAGACGACTAAGGGGGGACATGATTAACTTATATAAATATATGAATGGCGCATACAAAAAATATGGTGAAATCCTGTTCCATGTAAAACCCCCTCAAAAAACAAGGGGGCACTGCCTCCGTCTTGAGAAAAAAAGGTTCAACCTGCAGAGGCGACAAGGCTTCTTTACTGTGAGAACTGTGAATCTATGGAATAGCCTACCGCAGGAGCTGGTCGCAGCAGGGACAGTAGATGGCTTTAAAAAAGGCTTAGATAATTTCCTAGAACAAAAAAATATTAACTGCTATGTGTAGAAATTTTTTACTTCCCCTTTCCCATCCCTTGGTTGAACTTGATGGACATGTGTCTTTTTTCAACCGTACAAACTATGTAACTATGTAACGTCTCTTTAGCTCCATCAATCCCCATATAAGGGACGAATGTGCCAAGTGACGCGGTACACCATAACAAGCCCCTGCCCGGCAAGGTAGGAACCGCCATGTGCACAAAACAACCAATCACCTGTAGAATATATAAAGGGGCAGTGTCCCACACCGTATGTATATATACAGTAAAGGACCACTACTCCCCAAATTAATGTCGCTATTTCTAGAAGTATTGTCGGGTGTAAGAGGTCCACCAAAAACCCGAACAAAACTGTAATAAAGCCCATAGTGTATTGATAAGGACAAAACAGGGACTTATGCATAGACCAGGGTTGGAAGGACAAGCGGAACAATAATATCGTGACTCACTTCGCTGTCCTCGTTTGCTGCAGACCCGACACCGTTTTTGGGGTATTATTGGTTAGATGTTGAAGGGATGGGGTGTAAAAAATGTTTTTCAACAAGTCGGTGTACATCCTCTGACTCATGGACTACTCTCTGGTCTGCAGATTGAAATAGGAGATCTTCAATCACTTTCTCCTGAAATTCAAAGAATGTCACCCTGCCCGCTGATTTTTTGTACAGGACAAATGCGTTCTGCATCGCAACCTGAATTTGTTATAGCCGATGACACACACAGGCTTTTGTCTATCTGCAGAGGCCCCACGTTCTATAATAGTTGCTGTTGCACTTGTATGGATAGTGCTGATCATGTAGACGTCCTTGCGGTCACGAAATTTTAAAGCCAGCATCTTCTCAATTTGAAAAGTGCATGACTCCCCACAGTTTTAACTGTTTTTAGAAATTTAGAAACTGTGCAGTTCTTAAAATGGGGTGATTTATGGGGTTTGTAATATATGGGCCGCCCAAACACTTCACAACTGAACTGGTCCCTAAAAAATAGGCTTTTGAAATTTTCTGGAAAATTATAGAAATTTAAAGTTATAAGCCTTGTAACGTCCTAAAAAAATAAAAGGATGTTCAATGCCAATTTAAAGTAGACCTATGGGAAATGTTAATAAGCAACTGTTTTGTGTGGTAGAACTATCTGTCTTACAAGCAGATACAGTTAAATTGGTAAAAATACAAATCTTTGGAATTATTCGCTAAATTTTAGCGTTTTTTTTTTACAAATACTGAATGTATTGACTATATTTTACCACTAACATAAAGTACAATGTGTGACGAGAAACCATCTCAAATCGCTTGTATATGTAAAATGCATTCCAAAGTTATTAACACATAAATTGACAAGTCAGATTTGAAAAATGAGACTCTGTCAGGAAGGTCAAAAGTGGCTGCAGCGGGAATGGGTTTAATCTTTAATCTGGCAGTAGAAGTCTTGTAAACTGCTGAATTTTTTTACCGTAAAGGTGATGCCAATGCCTATTTGCTGTAAGGTGGAGTGGAATGCAGGCCAAGCAATGCTGTCGACCGCCTTTTCGTCATCCAGAGACAGGATCATAAGAGGGATATGGTAGAGTTGTGCGTGATGTATAATATCTAAAGTGTAAAGTCCACTTGGTCTATTAGAATCAGGGATAGAATGTGGGGATTCAGTCTTTTCACAAGAAGCTTAGAGTATGTTTTAAGGTTCAAAGTCAGCAATGATATGGTTCAGCAACTAGTGCATGCTTGGGGATCTTAACCTGGTTTAGGTAGGACCACGACAGGAGCTAGTGTAGACTGGGAAGGGACAAGGTGTCTAGAGTTAATGAGTTGATGGCCTGAAGTAGAAAAGGGGCCAGTGAATAAGCAAATGTTTTAAAGAATTTTGCAGTGTAGCCATCAGGTCCGGGGCTTTCCCCAGGAGATCTTTGACCGCAGCCATAAGTTCAGGGAGAAAGGTCATTCTAAAACTTCCAAGGCATCAAACGATAGACAAGTAGAATTGGAGGAGAGAAGAGACTCATGCCAAAGATGGTGATTAAGGGTGATTTGAAAGGTTGTTATAGGTCTGAGTTAAATAAATAGAAAGAAGCTGAACGGGTGGTGTGAACCAGGGAGACTTAGGTGGTTTTGAAACAGGGTATATGGAATTGTTCTATTTGGCCTTTGAGAGCCTTGGCAAACATACATTCGATTTTGTTGCCGTATTCATATAATATGCTATGGCAGATTTGCAGGAATAGCTTATGCGTTGACTCCAGTAGGGGCTTCACCTCCAGTTTGGCACACTGTATGGCCTGTCAGATTTGGGTGCTGAGTGCATGCTTGTGAGCCACTTCCAGGAAGAACACTTTGTATAGAGCATTTTTAAGTGCATGGGCTCTCTCCTTTTCGAAGTGGTAGACTTGTTTTATAAGAACACCACAAAGCGCACATTTGAGTGTCTATCATTGTACCAACAGGCGTGTAAGGTCTTAATCTGAGATAAATCAAATGTACATGCAGAGTCGAGGAGAAAGGACTTATTGACTCTCCAGGACCAAGAACCTTTGGTCTATGTCGCAGGTCATGGTTCCTCCAACAGAATAACGACACAAAGCACACAGCTAAAAACATCCGAGAATGCCTAAGAGCAAAGCATTGGACTGTTCTGAAGTAGCCTTCTATGAACCCTGATCTAAATCCTATTGAACACCTGTGGAAGGAGCTGAAACATGCAGTCTGGAGAAGGCACCCTTCAAACCTGAGACAGCGGGAGCAGTATCCTCACTAGCGGGCATAACTAGGAAACACTGGGTCCCATACAGTAAAATGCCCACACAGATGCCCCCACCCAGTATAATGCCCCCATAGCTGCCCCATACAGTATGATGCCCCCATAGCTGCCTCCACAGTATAATGCCCCCATAGCTCCCCATACAGTATAATGCCCACACAGATGCCCCCACCCAGTATAATGCCCCCATAGCTGCACCCCAAACAGCATAATGCTCCCCATAGCTGCACCCCACACAGTATAATGTCCCCCATAGCTGCCTCCACAGTATAATGCCCCCATAGCAGCCCCCGCAGTATAATACCCCACACAGTATAATGCCCTGCATAGCTGCCTCATACAGTATAATGCTCCCCATAGCTTCACCCCACACAGTATAATGCCCCCATAACTGCCTACACAGTATAATGCCCCATACAGTATAATCTCCATCATAGCTGCCCCCACAGTATAATGCTACCCATAGCTGTCCCCACAGTATAATGCCCCCCATAGCTGCCCCCACAGTATATTGCCCCCAATAGCTGCCCCCACACAGAATAATGCCTCCATAGCTGTCCCCACAGTATAATGCCCCACACAGTATAATGCCCCATAGCTTCCCCCTGACAGCATAATAATCCCCATAGCTGCTCCCACAGTATATTGCCCCATAGCTGTCCCCAGAGTATAATGCCCCCATAGCTGCCCACACAGTATAATGCCCCCCCATAGCTGTCCCCACAGCATAATGCCCCCCATAGCTGCCCACACAGTATAATGCCACATACAGTATAATCCTATCATAGCTGCCCCCACAGTATAATGCCACCCATAGCTGTCCCCACAGTGTAATGCCCCCCATAGCTGCCCCCACAGTATATTGCCCCCCATACCTGTCCCCACGGTATAATCCCCCATACCTGTCCCCACTGTATAATGCCCCCATACCTGTCCTCACAGTATAATGCCCCCCATAAAGTATAATGCCACCATAGATGCCCCCACAGTATAATGCCACCCATAGCTGTCCCCACAGTATCATGCCCCCCATAGCTGCCGCCACAGTATAATGCCCCCCATTGCTGTCCCCACAGTATAACTCTCCCAATAGCTGCCCACACAGTATAATGCCCCTTACCTGTCCCCACAGTATATTTCCCCCATTCCTGTCCCCACAGTATAATGCCCCCCATAGCTGCCCCCACAGTATATTTCCCCCATTCCTGTCCCCACAGTATAATGCCCCCCATAGCTGCCCCCACAGTATAATGCCCCTTACCTGTCCCCACAGTATAATGCCCCCATACAGTATAATGCCCCCCATAGCTGCCTTCACAGTATCATGCCCCCATAGCGGTCTCCAAAGTATAATGCCCCCCATACCTGTCCCCACAGTATAATGCCCACCCATAAAGTATAATGCCACCATAGCTGCCCCCACAGTATAATACCACCAATAGCTGTCCCCACAGTATCATGCCCCCCATAGCTGCCCACAGTATAATGCCCCCCATAGCTGTCCCCACAGTATAATTCTCCCAATAGCTGCCCACACAGTATAATGCCCCCATACCTGTCTCCACAGTATAATGGCCCCCATAGCTGCCTCCACAGTATCATGCCCCCTTAGCTGCCCCCACAGTATAATGCCCCCATACAGTATAATGCCCACCATAGCTGCCTCCACAGTATATTGCCCCCATAGCTGTCCCCACAGTATAGAGCCTCCCATAGCTGCCCCCATACCTGTCCCCACAGTATCATGCCCCCCATAGCTGCCTCCACAGTATCATGCCCCCCATAGCTGCCCCCACAGTATAATGCCCCCCATAGCTGTCCCGACAGTATAATGCCCCCCATAGCTGCCCACACAGTATAATGCCCCCATACAGTATAATGCCACCCATAGATGTCCCCACAATATAATGTACCCCATAGCTGCCCCCACAGTATATTTCCCACATACCTGTCCCCACAGTATAATGCTCTCCATACCTGTCCCCACAGTATAATGCCCCCATACTGTATAATGCCAACCATAGCTGCCTCCACAGTATAATGCCCCCATAGCTGTGCCCACAGTATAATGCCCCGATAGTATCATGCCCCCCATAGCTGCCTCCACAGTATAATGCCCCCCATAGCTGTCCCACAGTATAATGCTCCCCATAGCTGCCCACACAGTATAATGCAAACATACAGTATAATGCCCGATAGTATAATGCCACCCATAGATGTCCCCACAGTATAATGCCCCCCATAGCTGCCCCCACAGTATATATCCCACATACCTGTCCCCACAGTATAATGCCCCCCATACCTGTCCCCACAGTATAATTCCCCCATACAGTATAATGCCCACCATAGCTGCCTCCACAGTATAATGCCCATATAGCTGTCCCAAGAGTATAATGCCCCCATAGCTGCCCCCACAGTATAATGCCCCCTATACCTGTTCCCACAGTATAATGCCCCCATACAGTATAATGCCCACCATAGCTGACTCCACAGTATAATGCCCCCCATAGCTGCCCCCACACAGTATAATGCCCCCGATATAGCAAAATGCTCCTTTATCTACCACCATATCAGCCCCCTTTCCTAACCAGTATAGAGCCCCCGTAAGT
Source organism: Rhinoderma darwinii (assembly GCF_050947455.1). Classification (NCBI taxonomy): domain Eukaryota; kingdom Metazoa; phylum Chordata; class Amphibia; order Anura; family Rhinodermatidae; genus Rhinoderma; species Rhinoderma darwinii. The sequence continues at coordinate 59,688,485 of NC_134689.1, forward strand.
GCATAATATAAAAATAACGACATAATTACTTACCTATCCCTGCTCCCACGACGGGTGGAGGATCCTGCTCCTCCGGTCTGTGCTATCAGTGACTCAGAGCAGACAGGCGCGATGACGTCACAACATTGCGCCTGCCTGCGCCAAGCCGCTCATGGCAGAGTGCATGCTGGAGGAAGGACCATTAGCTCCTTGCTCCAGCAATACAGTACCCCATGGCAGAGCAGGGAGATACCTCCCTTCTCTGTCATAGTGTTCAATAGTGTCTGCGTCCAAATGTGGCGTCGCCATAGCGGCTGCTAGCGGAGCCTCTGGGCATGTGGGGCCCGGTCCGGCTTGTGGCACGGGCCCCCTCATGCCATGGGCCCTGTAGCAGCCACTGTGGCTGCTACAGCAGTAGTTCACCTACTGCTCACGAGGAGTGGGCCAAAATACCTGTTGACAGGTGCTCATTGAGAGTTACAGAAATAGTTTTTTCACAGTGATTGCCTAAAAAGATTGTGCAACAAAATATTAAGTTAAGGGTACTATGATTTTTGTCCAGGTCCGTTTCATTATTTTTTTTTTTTTTATTTTTTTTCTGTTGAACCACAATTCAAAAGCAATGTCTGATTTACATTAGATGATTTTCAGTAAATTAAAATTTATTATTACTTTTGTAAGTTTCAAGTTATTTCATTGACCATTGTGGGCTGAAAACACTCCATGTGAAAATACCCTCAGGCTGAAAGAACAATAACAAAACACCGCCGGAGGCAATAGGCAATTCTGTTACTCATTGTATCTTGATTAAATCTAGATGGAATTTTTTTTTACTGTTCTAAAAGTTTTCATGTCCTGCATTTTTCTTTTAGATCAAAATTAAAAATGGAAGACATCAAAGAAGTCAACAAAGCTCTTAAGGTATGGTAATTTCAGAAGTCCTATGAAAGCACTGTCTTGTCGCCGGTTAAGCCATACACATTTTTTTCAAACCTACAATACACTTCTTATCCATTCATGATTCAGTGTATCTGGCCACATGATGACTTCAGGAAAGTTGCAGCTAAAAATAGGCATTATTGCAATGTTTATGATCTGCAGTCTATTTAAAAAAAAATGCTGTGGGCGTGCGGAGGAATTAGTGATTCCTATATTTATAAACTGCCCTCATGCAGTTCAGCACATGAAGTTACATGTACAAATGTTAATAGACTGAGAGTTTTTTACATTATGCTATCATAGCTGCCTAATACCCCTGATTTTCATAATCATGAAGCTTTTAATTTCTTTCTCTATCATGTAAATGAATGTACACCTGATTCTTATTTTTTCCATTTTGGCTCTTCAATGATCCTGCAGACCCTGCATCACTGAGGATCTCTCATTTTAGGAACAGCTGGGTTGCTTTCTGAACAGGCCTAATGCCAAACAGGTGCTGTTGCACTTGTTCTATTTTGATTTCCTTCATAAGGGAATATTTACCCGAGACGTTTTTAAGTCTAATGTGATTTTTTTCCCCCAGAGTAAGGCTTAGTTTATTGTAAATAATTACTCCTTAGTATATCTCGATGATCTTATTACTAAAAATGAGGAAACCATTACTTTGGGCCATAATACCATTTTCTTCATTAAAGTGGTTTTCTGGTCACTACCGGTCCTTGTCTACCTATCCAGCAGTAATGACGTTCCATTCATCCGTGCTGCGGCCACTCCGCTCAGAAGCTATCCCCACTCAGGGAAAGTCTGCACCCCCTGAGCTCCCCATTTACTGAACGGGTAGAGCACTCCTGCATGGCTCTGCCCAATTGTAGGGAGAACTATGCAGCTGTACTGTTAGTCTGGGTTCACACAACCTATTTTCAGGCGTAAACGAGGCGTATTATGCCTCGATTTACGCCTGAAAATACGGCTCCAATACGTCGGCAAACATCTGCCCATTCATTTGAATGGGTTTGCCGACGTACTGTGCCGACGACCTGTAATTTTACGCGTCGCTGTCAAAAGACGGCGCGTAAAATAACAGCCTCGGCAAAGAAGTGCCGGACACTTCTTTGGACGTAATTTGAGCCGTTTTTAATTGAATCCAATGAAGAACAGCTCCAAATTACGGCCGTCAATGACGCCTCGCAAAATGCGAGTACATGCAATTACGTCTGAAATTACGGAGCTGTATTCTCCTGAAAAGATCTCCGTAATTTCAGACGTAATGGTCGATATCGTGTGCACATACCCTTACAGTCTCTATAATCAGTGTTCAGCCTCCTATTACGGAGTGGATAATGCTGGAGCTTGGAGAGTTGATAAACCACTGAACCCGAGGTATACGATTACGCTTTCACTGTTTTCCACCAGGAATCTTAAAATTAACCATTTGACTGACCAGGGATCTTAACATTAACCCCTTTATTGTGCTCCACCATCAAGGATACTGAAATTAAACTCTTCACTGCCCTAGACCACCAGGTATACTGCCCTAGACCACCAGGGATGCTGATGCAAACCCCTTTACTGCCTTAGATCACCAATGATTCTGACATTAATCCTTAGACCACTAGGAATACTGACATTAACCCTTTCACTGGCATTGACCTAGATCTGGATGCTGTATAGTACTATTTGTTTGAATGCTATGTGGTCCTGTATATCTGGCTGCTCTTTAGCTAACTATTAGTGCGCTATATGATATTTCTTTTATACAGTTCTGTACCGCATTGCTTAAAAGGGAATTTTTCCTAGATTCCTAACTGGCTGCCCACCAGCTATTCAGGCTTTGAGGGAACATGTGAATGCTGCAGCTAATAACTGGCCTCAGGGGCGATACTTGTATGTATGGCAGAAGACCAATGAGACCGGTGATTGGCTACAGCGGTTAGGTGGATGAATGGTACAGCATCACTGCAGGTCATGCAGACAAAGACAGCCGGGGCATCATCACTGAAGCGGCAGGGGATTTAGCATGTATTGATAATATTTTCAAATTGATCTAATTTCCTATTTTCACTCTATTTTTTATAAGCTCACGGAAAACCACTTGAATTTTTAATAATATTCAGTAGTGTACTCCTAAATAGCAGAGCAGACTGTACTTTTTTCCGTCAAAAGAAAAGAGTCAAAATCTTTAATCTCATCTCCAGAAGTGCCTTCCAGGCAGGCAAGGTCAGTACTTAAAGGGAATGTGTTGCCAGAAAAACATGTTTTTTTAAAAAAAATTAAACATTTAGTGTGTGGGTGATTAAACATTGTTCAAATTTTTTTTATTTTTTTCGCGAGTCAGGAAATATTATAAATTATTTCTAATTTATAATACTACCCATTTTTGGTCACTAGATGGAGCTAGTTCCCAAAATTGCAGCATTGCAACATTGGGTTAAAAGCCCTCGCTCTAGTGAGCTCTCAGCATCCCCCCCCTCCTTTATCCTGGCTAGTTCCGGGATAAACGAGGGGTTTGAACGGTGTAACCTCCTACACTGTGTGTCGCCATTTTTTGAGCTAACACACAGCGTAGTAGGTTTACATACAGTAGTAAACACACACAAACACGAACATACATTGAAATCTCTAACCTGCTCCTGCCGCCGCGGCTCCCTCCGGCCCGTCCGCTCCGTTTGCTGCCGCTGGTCCAAGTGCACAAATCCGGAAGCCGCGACCGGAAGTAGTAATATTACTGTCCGGCCGCGACTTCCGGTCCACAGGAAAATGGCGCCGGACGGCGGCAATTTCGAATTGGACTGTGTGGGAGCGGCGCATGCGCAGCTCCCACACAGACGCCGTACACTGCAGTCAATGGGACGGGTGCCGTTCACAGTCCCTATGGGACTGTGGCTGCCGTATTCCATGTCTGTATGTGTCGTTAATCGACACAGACAGAAATGGAACAAAAAATGGCAGCCCCCATAGGGAAGAAAAAGTGTAAAAATAAGAAAAAGTAAAACACAAACACACAAATGAATATAAACGTTTTTAATAAAGCACTAACATCTTTAACATATAAAAAAATAATTTGTGATGACACTGTTCCTTTAAGACACCAGAAATCTTGAATACTTTGCGCTATAACACGAAAGATCTGCACCATTGGCTCATCTTATTACCAGGAGGAAGTTTTGTTGTCCCCCCTACGATGAATTCGGTAGCACTGAGGTGCAGCACAATTGGCGCTTCGGACAGAGGCAAAGACACCTCAATGATATTAGGATGTAGTAACACGTACTGGTTCAATTGAGGTTTTGCGTAAAATGGCGGTAAAAATAAAGTATTTTTGCAAAACATCAGTGTATTTGATTTAGTACCTTAACCGCAAATTGTAAATATACCAAAAGAGATGCATAAGCAGTGGGTATGAAGCAGGGTCCAGGGGCAACAGTTACTTCTATACGATTTGCTAGGCTGAAGTCTACTGCTCACTCCAAGGTGTCAACGTGGGCTCCAGAGAGCAGAGCGATAGAGGTCTTAGAACAGGGGCTGTAGTTGTTTTTTACTTGCACTGAAGGAAATCCGTCTTGTAGCATGGCATCAGTGAAGTAGACCATAGCTGTGAGTGACAAGCAGACTCTTCTTTCCTCCATATGCAGTCCAAATCAACAGAACCTGGGGGGCTGCAAGAAGGTTGTTCTTTCAGTACAGGTGGAGGGACAGAGTCAAGAACAGAGAGCGGCTGTAGACTGTCAGCAGGTAAAATAGGCACTTTTGTAGTAACACTTTGCGATAAATAAAACATGGCAGTTGTAAGTTTAGACAGTCCTCCTTCAAGCCAGTATCCAGTATAGCTGCTTGATGGTATTTTAAGGTTCCCATCATGGGTCTTGGAGCAAATTTTGTTATTGGCAAAAAATAAATTCGGGTATCTGACAAAAAAAAAACAGACCATATTTTAGAGGGATTTGGAGAAGCTTGATATTTCACTACTGAAGTGGTAAATTAAATTTGCAGAGGTTTTTAGCATCTCATGAAGTGATGCTGGGATTATGCACATCGAAAATAAATTATGAGGTTGTCGCACAAGTGCATGGCTCTCTCCATTCTGGTTTATGGTAGTAACTGAAATAGCGAAGCTGAATGGATAGAGCTACATACAAGCGTGGCCACCTTTCCATTCATCCTCCACCTTCATGAGGTGGCAGCCTCCCTAGGTGTGGACCCGCATCTGTTAAACATTTATGGCATATCTAGTAGATCATTTTTCACAAAGCCAAACAAATGTAACATCTTCACATCCATTACCTTATCCATTATCTCTGGACTACCTCCACTGGACATTATAAGACCTACTAGCGGTCTGTGGCAGACTGGTGACAGGGGTTGTGAGTAGCATCATACAAATGACCCAGACAACACTGTGACTACTGAAGTGTTTTCTTCTCCTTTTTTCTCTGTTCACCTGTCTAATATATTAGGCAGCTTTTTATAACAGCTTCTTGATCCAGCTTTTGTGTCAGGTTGCACCAGTTATCCTGGTGGCAATCTGTTTTTTTGTTTGTGTATTTCCCTGGTGAACCTGTCATTTTATCAGCGGGGACACCTCGGGACTGTGTTTATTATCTGTAGTTATTCTGTTTCTTTTTTATGTTTCAATAATTTTTATTGAAGATTTTCAAGAAAGGATAAACTGTACATCAAACAAAGCAATCAACATCCGGGGTCAAACACCGTAGATTGAATCATGACAAACAAATATATTCTGAATATTGCAACAGCTCAAAAAAGGAAAAAGTAATAAAGGGAAGGGAGAGAAAAAGGGAAAAGCAGGGTAGGAGAATGAGGGTCAGCACCTCCTATTAGAGAAACATAAGGCCATTGGGATCTGGAATGTAACACCTCTATATTATTACTTTTTACAATATACCTTTTCCATCCTTGAGGAATATAAGCTATATTATTTATCTAAAGACTGCTCTGCTTGTTTTTTTACCTATTGGTATCAGACCAAATGTCACTCTGTGTTTCCACCCCACCCATTTTCTGGACTATTAAATTGGATAGGCCATTAACAGGGCTTCTAGGGTATAGGTTGGAGGTCAGGGCTGTCCCTTGAGTAGGGGCATTGCTCTGACTAGGCAGGGTGACCTGGTAGGGTTTAACAGGATGAGTTTGTTTTCCCTATAGCATTTTTTTCACCCACTCTTTTTTTAAAGGCCAATTTCCTTATATTAACGTTAAGTTTTATTGTGTTGTTTTTTTGATCAGTTTTATTCTGTGAATAAATATATCGTAGATAAGCCATTGATGTCTAAGATGGGAATAACTCTTTTAGACATGTTTTTACACCTTCCTGTACAATTGTGATGCAATCTGTAATAGTTCTGTTCATGGTTAATTGTCCTCTCTATGTGCATAAGTCTTACATTTGTTTTTTTATTATTATTACTATAATAATTATTATTAGAATTATTATTATTTAAAGGGTCATACATGGCTAAAGGATGATGAGGCAACTGGCTGCAAACAATGTAACAAAGAGTTCTCTATTTCAAGACGAAAGGTAAAGTAATTTAATGTACTTAGTTCTCTATTTCAAGACGAAAGGTAAAGTAATTTAATGTGCTTAGTTTTTTCAGGTTTTTGTCTCTTCACTGGCTACTAACATGCACACTTCCATTGACATATTGTTCTAGAACTACAGAAACCTCCATTTTTAAATATTTAAGTGCTGAATGCTCAGATTCTGAAAATGTTATTTCACTATCTGAATGCTTTCCTTATTATTTTACAACGAAATGTTCATACTGGCGTCAATAAAGGTTTTGTATTATGGATGGTTTGTCCAGAAACAGCTCCACTCTTGTTGATGGGCTGTGTCAGTATTACAGCTCACCCCCATTCCCTCCAATTGCCAAGCTAAAATAGCAAACACAGCCCATGGTCAAGAGTGGTGCTGTTTCTGGACAAAGGTGTTAATGTGTCTCTAATCTCATACAATCCCTTCAAAGAGGTTGTACGACATAAAAAAAATCAGACCTTTTTTTATTTTTATTTTTATTTATGGGCTGTGTTTTGCTTATTCAGTGAAGTAAATGTGGCTATGTTGCAAAAGCACCGGGGTGAGCAACCTACGGTACTTCAGCTGTATTCTAACTGCAATTCCTAGTATGCCCTGACAGTCTTTGGCTGGAATAATAAGGCCTTTGGTTGTCAGTGCATGCTGGGAGTTGTAGTTTTACAACAGCTGGAGTGCCGCAGGTTGCTGATCCCGGCACTAGCAGACACAGCCCATAGAGTGGTGCAGTTTCTAGGGAAAAAAACAGATCCTTTTTTTCTAATCTCATACACTCCCCTTAAACCGTGGCATTTGGTCCATGGGAAAAAATGGGTAGCAAGAATGCAGTGGATATATATTGAAAAGGAAATAAGGTAATTTATTGTTGAAACTGCCCTAACAGCATTGGGGAGGGCTGTTAGGGCAATTATGTTGTTTTTGCTTCAGGGGCCAGATGTGCTATTTTAATGTGACAAAGTCAAGAGTGAGCTGTGAGTCCATCTTTTCTTTCTGTACAACAGTACTAACAGAATTTTCAAATGGTCCATATAAAAGTTACATAAAACTAAAACTTCTTTATTATGTTGTCCTTTAAAACATTCATCTCAGGCCAGGATCACACACAGGCTTTTGGTTTTTCTCCAACTGTAATATTTATTGAATTTTCTTTTTTTTTTTCTTCAAGATAATAACGGAAACAGGACAAACAGAAGTCCTGTCAAATAGACAATAAAACAAAAGTACATAGCAGTATATCCGCTTATAACTAGGTAATGATGGTCCACAAAGGAAAGACTATGCAGAGACGGACCATTCACATAAATGTACACATCATTATAACAGTAGTGAAACACTGTATATGTATAGAATTTATGTGAAAGAAAAGAGACAATGAGCCATGATATAGCTATCCATTTGATAAGATGTAGACAAACACAGGAGAGAAGAGGAAAAGACGATGGAGATGAAGTCAGGGATTTCTTTGAGCCCCAAGTCCCCTTGATTTTTAGAGGAAGTTATTAGAAATCTCTTCTGAGCCCAGATCAATTTTATTAATAGCAACATGCAAGGATTTTAATTCCTGTAAGGGGACAGCTATGGGAAGAGTCTCAAAATAATAAAGAAGTTTTGGCAACAAGGTCATCTTAACCGCCGAGATCCACTCAAAAAAGGAGATTAGGTGAGAATTTAATTTTTTTGTAAGGCCTTTAAATCACCATACGCTGCCGGGAAATTCTGAGAATTATGGCCTATTTTAGCTTTATGCTAATGAATTTCTTAATGGACAACTGGGCGTGTTTTACTTTTTGACCAAGTGGGCGTTGTGGAGAGAAGTGTATGACGCTGACCAATCAGTGACCAAACCGCGTCATACACTCCCCCCCTCCCCATTCATTTACACAGCAAATAGCGATATAGCTATATCACTATGTGCAGCCACAAACACAAACACTAACATTACTGCAGTGTCCTGACAGTGAATATAGATTACCTCCAGCCAGGACGGGATGTCTATTCACAATTCTGACACTTCTGTAGCGCCTTTGTGATATTTACAGCAAGGCAAGCGTAATCTCGTTTTAAATTACAGGTTACATCGTGATCTAGCGAGATTACGCTTGCCTTTCTGTAAATCTCACAGAGACGCTACAGAAGTGGTCAGGATTCTGAATATATATCACGTCCTGGCTATATCACTATGTGCTGTGTAAATGAATGGGGAGAAGTGTATGACACCGATTGGTCAGCCTCATACATTCCTCTATACAACGCCCACTTGGTCAAAAAGTAAAACACGCCCATTTGTCCATTAACAAACTCATTAGCATAAAGCTAAAACAGGTCATAACTCCGTCAAAAATGATCGTTTTTCTAAATAAAAAACACTGCTGTAATCTACATTACAGCACAGCAGTCAGACGTTTTTTGTAATATATGCGGTGAAGTAGTCCTGTGCCCTTAGCAGAGAAACACCCCCAAAACATAATGTTTCCACCTCCATGCTTGACAGTGAGGACGGTGTTCTTTGGGTCATAGGCAGCATTCCTCTTCCTCCAAACACGGCAAGTTGAGTTAATGCCAAAGAGCTCAATTTTAGTCTCATCTGACCACAGCACCTTCTCCCAATCACTCTCAGAATCATCCACATGTTCATTTGCAAACTACAGACAGGCCTGTACATGTGCCTCCTTGAGCAGGGGGACCTTGTGGGCACGGCAGGATTTTAAACCATTACGGCGTAATGTGTTACCAATGGTTTTCTTGGTGACTGTGGTCCCAGCTGCCTTGAGATCATTAACAATTTCGCCCCGTGTAGTTTTCGGCTGAGCTCTCACCTTCCTCAGGATCAAGGATACCCCACGAGGTGAGATTTTGCATGGAGCCCCAGATCGATGTCGATTGACAGTCATTTTGTATGTCTTCCATTTTCTTACTATTGCACCAACAGTTGTCTCCTTCTCACCCAGCGTCTTACTTATGGTTTTGTAGCCCATTCCAACCTTGTGCAGGTCTATGATCTTGTCCGTGACATCCTTTGAAAGCTCTTTGGTCTTGCCCATGTTGTAGAGGTTAGAGTCAGACTGATTAATTGAGTCTGTGGACAGGAGTCTTTTATACAGGTGACCATTTAAGACAGCTGTTTTTAATGCAGGCACCAAGTTGATTTGGAGCGTGTAACTGGTCTGGAGGAGGCTGAACTCTTAATGGTTGGTAGGGGATCAAATACTTATTTCTCTGTGCACAATACAAATAAATATATATAATTTTGACTATGTGATTTTCTTTTTTTTTTTTTTTTATATATATAATCTATCTCTCACAGGTAAAATTAACCTAGCCTAAAAATTCTAGACTGTTCATGTCTTTGACAGTGGGCAAACTTACAAAATCAGCAAGGGATCAAATACTTATTTCCTTCACTGTATACACGCATTAAAAAACACACACACTACATATACACCCATTAAAACACACATTACATATACACGTATTAAAACACACACACTACATATACACGCATTAAAAAAACACACACACTACATATACACACATACATACACACAACTAGCTTTTATACCCGGCGTTGCTCGGGAGGTTGACTTAAGGTATAGATAGAGTAAAGGTCACTATTTAAATACCTCTCAGTATGAATTTAATTGCTAGAGAGTGTAAATAATGTTATTGGAAGCATAAAAGAAATGAAATGAAGCAATATATTCATTACAGATTTATATAGTGTTGATTTAGGACTGCATGATTCTATTCCAACGCTTTCTAATTTTTAATTTGTACAATTAAACCCCCCCATATAAAGCCAGTCACAGTGACCCACCCATATACACAGTCACAGTGACCCCCCCATATAGACAGTCACAGTGACCCCCCCCATATAGACAGTCACACTCACCCCCCCATATAGACAGTCACAGTGACCCCCCCCCATGTAGACAGTCACAGTGAACCCCCATGTAGACAGTCATAGTGACTCCCCTATATAAAGACAGTCAGTGACTCCCCCATATAAAGACAGTCAGTGACTCCCCCATATAAAGACAGTCAGTGACCCCCCCATATAAAGACAGTCAGTGACCCCCCCATATAAAGACAGTCAGTCACCCCCCCATATAAAGACAGTCACAGTGACCCCCCATATAAAGACAGTCACAGTGACCCCCCATATAAAGACAATCACAGTGACCCCCCCATATAAAGACAGTCACAGTGACCCCCCCCCATATAAAGACAGTCACAGTGACCCCCCCATATAGACAGTCACAGTGACCCCCCATATAGACAGTCACAGTGACCCCCCATAAAGACAGTCACAGTGACCCCCATTTAAAGACAGTCACAGTGACCCCCACATATAAAGACAGTCAGTGACCCCCCCCATATAAAGACAGTGACCCCCCATATAAACAGTCACAGTGACCCCCGATATAGACAGTCACAGTGACCCACCCATATAGACAGTCACAGTGACGCCCCATATAGACAGTCACAGTGACCCCCCCATATAAAGACAGTCACAGTGATCCACCCATATAGACAGTCACAGTGACCCCCCCCCCATATAAAGACAGTCAGTGACACCCCCATATAAAGACAGTCACAGTGACCCCCCCATATAAAGACAGTCACAGTGATCCACCCATATAGACAGTCACAGTGACCCCCCCCATATAAAGACAGTCAGTGACACCCCCATATAAAGACAGTCACAGTGACCCCCCCATATAAAGACAGTCACAGTGATCCACTCATATAGACAGTCACAGTGACCCCCCCATATAAAGACCGTCACAGTGCCCCCGAATATAAAGACAGTCACACTGACCCCCCATATAGACAGTCACAGTGACCCCCCATATAAAGACAGTCACAGTGACCCCCCATATAAAGACAGTCACAGTGACCCCCCATATAAAGACAGTCACAGTGACCCCCCATATAAAGACAGTCACAGTGACCCCCCCATATAAAGACAGTCACAGTGACCCCCTCCATAGACAGTCACAGTGACCCCTCCATAGACAGTCACAGTGACCCCCCCATATAAAGACAGTCACAGTGACCCTCCCATATAGACAGTCTCAGTTCTCACCCATATAACGCAGAAACATCGCACATAAAACGCAGAGAGACGACACCACATACCTGTCACAGTAGATTCCCATCAGTTATTAATACTGGTCAGTAATGTCTCTCACTGTACAACCTGTAGTGCGTTTTCTTTCAGCAGGGAAGAGAGGCCTGTGCTATGGCTGCAGTTCCTGACAGGATTCTGTGTGGTAATGAGAGGAAGTCTGCACCTGTACCGCTGACTGGAAACACCGGTCATGTCTGCCACAGCCTCAATCCTGTCAGAGAACCGGCCTGCTCCTGTACAGAAACCCCAGCAGACATGAGGCAGTTACCCACAGCATCCAATCAGATCACGGCTTTCATCTTTCCAATGCAAGTTGAGAAATAAAAGCTGAGCTCTGATTGGTTGCTATGGGTATCTAATCCTATCAATTAAACCAATGAAAAATCAGGCTTCAAACAAACTTTCTAAAATATATATATAAGATGTACACATACTACACATGCCCACATACTACACATGCCCACATACTACACATGCCCACATACTACACATGCCCACATACTACACATGCCCACATACTGCACATGCCCACATATTACACATGCCCACATACTACACATGCACACAATGCACACAAACTACAAATGCACACATACTACACATGCACACAAACGACACATATCAGGGCAAACTTCCTTCTCCCTGTTATTCCACACCGAATAGCCACCTCTGTAAATTGGATGTAAATACAATGTGTGTCACACTTTCCAGCAGGATTTATACATTGATCTCTGCTGATTACCTGGAACATCTCCTATTCACAGAAATATACACAGATTCCACATGTTTATCTGACAAGTATCTCAAACCAATCCCCCCCCCCCCTACTCTGGGTCGTTCTACCTGGGAAGGCCTCTCAAGGTCTCTTCTCTTTGTGGGAGGCGAGTATGATAAGGTTGGCACCGGTCTGCCAGGACTGTTCTGTAGGCAAATCAAACAGCTCTAACAGAATTTAGCAGCATCAGCTGTATGGCCTGTAACATACCAATTAGATCTTACCAAATCGATCCTTGCAGTCTTGGGGCATATGTGAGGTCATACACCATCAATGCAAGTGCCATCAAGAGTTCCTTGGGTGCTACCGGTTTACCTTCCTTTATCCGTCCACATTCTGTCAGAATCTGGTTCTCACGCCTTCCGCTCCCAGTTGGACTCTTCCTGTGGAGAACAAGCTTTTCATCGCATAATCAGTAATTGATCTTAATCAGATAATTAATTTGAAGAAAAACATTAACAATGACAGATTTATGTTAAACGTTCACACTGGGCAGTAACTAAAACTGATACCTACAAACTGACTCTTCTTCTCTTTATATATATCTATACATACACATATACACTGCATGGAATTCTCTGCTATAAAATTTTCCTTTCACAACAAAAATATTTTCAAATGGGAATCTTCTTGCACTGAGAAGTTATCATTTACACAAACATAATACTGATGCACGCTTCCAATAGTCCAATGCTAAGGCTGGTCCAGAACTTTACATAAAACTTAACCTCAGTATTTAATATTCCCACAACACTTTTTGAATATCGTTATTAAACAAACTAACTTTGGGACAACATCTGGAGAACTGCTGACACCTTATCATTGTACAAACACCAGTTCAATACTTGGGATAACACTGTTCCCCTGTCACTACACACAACATTCGCAGTGGGGAAGATACCGGCCGGGCTTCAGACCCCCCTGAGAACAGGTCTACACACACGAGCACATTGTCATATACTTCTACCTCAGGTAGTTGTATGTTCTGCAGTCGCTGGGACGGGTAATCTGGCCGGGCTGCACTTTTCACAGGTACCTTTGCTGTTTTACCTATGTCATGCCGTGCGCACATCATGCAGGCTGCTACAAACCTAGCGGTGGCATTATTGTATCCAGGGACAAGCCAATTTACTGACACCTGGCCGCACATACACTTGTTGTCAGTTCTGTATTCTCTTGCTCTCTCAATTGGCTTACCCGATGATCCAATAAAGTTCCTACTACCAATGGGCCCATAATTGTGGGCGATGCCAAAAGCATACCTAGAGTCAGTGTAAATGTCGGCTGTCTTACCTTCTGCCAGGTTACAGCCTCAGCTAGCACCTCCAGCTCTGCTCCTTTTGATGAATCAGAAGGTGAGAGTGGTTTCGGGATGATTTACCTGGTGCATCGCATCCTGTCTTGTACATACTGTATATGATCAAGTATTTCTACATTACAAATTTACATTAAAAACCCATGTTACATATAGATAGAACATTTCAAAGGGGTGTCATCTTCACTATCTAAAATAAAAACACTCATCTGATAATCCAGAACACTTTGAGAATCTCACTTTTATCAGGTTCCTTCCCTCCTAAATCTGTCAAGACTCATCTGTGAGTGACCTCGGCCTCTTGGGTCAATGTGCTGGAGGGGGATGGTCCCTTACACAATACCTCATATTGGGTGGAGACTACAGCACAGCATACCCAGTGCCATATTTACTGTTCTGGAAGGATCTACACAGAAAAACCTCAACATTTAGGTTACTCTTATACACATTTAATCTGGATTACTCATTGGGGTCTCATACACATTTTGTAGATCTCCTGGAACCAAATTCATTAATTAAAAACAAACCAAAATTGTACCTGATCAGTCCCTTCACCACTCCCCCCTTTGTGGACTCTGCGAAAGTAATGTAGCAGGATTCAAAACTACATCTCATCATAATAAGGTTGGGCACTCTATCTGGGGGGCACTAGTTTAGCCCCCTGTAATACACAACAGCCTGAAACAAAAATTACTTTCTCCTGACAAAAATAAATTTTATCTTTAAAATAACTTGCAACCATTTACCTGTAAAACATTTCACATTTTCCAAAATAACATTTAGGCAGCACTATAGCACGTACCTCATGTGTAAAAACAAAACAATTGTAATTAATTATTACATAAAACTGAAAATATTATATCTGGTAATATTAATTTCTGGAAACCAATAAACTATATACAAGAATAGGGAACAGTGGGGGCACATACATTTTCAAGACCCAGTGTCTCACAATATCTGTAGTTTAATACATTTGAATTAACATCAAAACGCATTAAATCTTATCACATCATAACACATAAATATGCAGCGTAACTTTTATCAACAACAGTGCATGCGCAAAGATAAGAAACTTTCCTGTACACAGAAAAAAGAAACTGATTTTAACCCCATACACAAAACACTAAGAATTTTGTGTTTTAGACATTACTGCTGTTAAAAATAAGAGCATACAATATAGATCTAAAATCAGTGCAATATTGTAATCCCTTGTCTAATCAGTCCACGCCCTGTATACCAGTCGGTCTGCTTTTCACACTGCACACATCACACAGCCCCCCTCCCCCACACCATCGCATTCTATAGGAGGGGGTCACACACTCACTCCTCACAGCTTGTATTCTCACAATCTTAACAATTTCAATGCCGGCAAAACAACGTACGTACGTACGTACGTACGTACGTATCTGCAATCATTCATCACACTATTGTATAGGAATTATCTACGTTCAAAACATCAAACACATAATCTGTAACAGTGTACAATCTGTTGGCCACCATCTCTATATTATGATGACGTGTCTTTTCACCAGTGCACAGCGTCCTGCACCCTGGGACGGAATCTAGAATAGAAGAAAACACTGCAGAATGTGTTATTGACAACTCGTTACTGAGGGAAATGACAAAATTAACAAGGCTATCATTTCATACTCATTTCATTGGGCCGGGCGTGACCTCATCAGGGGTGGGGGGGGGGCAGCCTCTCCCACAGGAAGCGCATTGCTCAGCCGTGAGGGGGGTTTTGCTGCCCACAATGAGAATACACTCAACATGAGGTACGGCCGCCATTACAGTGCGGCGGCTGGTCCTGTGTTTTCTAATACATATAACATACAATGCCTTTCTTATTTCCAACTTCCATTCGCTTCACCAAATTATACAAATAGGATCGTCCGGGTACAGATAGTCCTGATGATTTGAATATGGACCGTAAACCATCCATTCTAACCGTGTATATTATACACGTAATTTATATAACACCATTTCGGTCTACAACTCTCTAGGTCTAGACGGAAATATTAAAATTTCGCAGTCTGCAACTCTCTAGGTCTCGCCGAAATATTACAATTTCCCAGTCTGCAATTTTATTAAATCTCGCTGGAATATTACAATTTCCCAGTCTGCAACTCATAGATCTCGCTGGAATATTAAAATTTCGCTGGAATATTACAATCTCCCGGTCTGCAACTCACAGGTCTTGCTGGAAAATTACTCACGACTTATCATGCCCCTGTATAAAACAGGTTATATTTTCTATCTAGTCCCTAATTACCCAGAGGATGGTTAGTCGGGCGCGACTAATTTCTTACGGGTACGTGACCACACAGCGGGGATGTCTCTCCTGTCGCCTGAGATAATCCAGCCAACCGACAAGGGTTATACATATTCCCACAAGACCGTCCACTAACACAGATAAGTCGAAGATTAATAAAATCAACTGACTTACCGTGTTATTGTTGATCAGGCTCCTTCAGTGGGCAGTCCCGGGTCGTCTGTTTCACCCTGTGATTGTCGGTTGTCCAGATTCCGAGATCCCCTCAAGTGTGGCCCCACGCTTGGCACCAATTGTCAGGGCAAACTTCCTTCACCCTGTTATTCCACACCGAATAGCCACCTCTGTAAATTGGAACTGAGGGCATGCGTGGAAGATATGTACCAAACAGACGAATGGTGGTAGACATCCTGAGGTAGGAAGTGAACAAAACTTTTTTTATTGAACAAAAAAACTTCCCGGTAGGAAGGTGGGACGTGCTTAAGCCCTATTGGCTCCTCAGCTCTAAGTTCTTCTGTACACTCCTCTTGAATTCCAGGGGCGGTGTCTTCCATAGGCGTGTTCCTGATACATGGTCCATTTTGTTACATTCCAATTCTTTGTGTAATATACTGATATATATGTAAGGATAATATTTTTGCAAACAATATACATGGTAATGATCCCTGACACACATTCACACATATTACACATGCGCACATACTACACATGCGCACATACTACACATGCGCACATACTACACATGCGCACATACTACACATGCGCACATACTACACATGCGCACAAACTACACATGCGCACAAACTACACATGCGCACAAACTACACATGCGCACAAACTACACATGCGCACAAACTACACATGCGCACAAACTACACATGCGCACAAACTACACATGCGCACAAACTACACATGCGCACAAACTACACATGCGCACAAACTACACATGCGCACAAACTACACATGCGCACAAACTACACATGCGCACATACTACACATGCGCACATACTACACATGCGCACATACTACACATGCGCACATACTACACATGCACACATACTACACATGCACACATACTACACATGCACACATACTACACATGCACACATACTACACATGCACACATACTACACATGCACACAAACTACACATGCACTCAGTGCACACATACTACACATGCACACACACTACACCTGCACACATACTACACATGCACGCATACTACACCTGCACGCAAACTACACCTGCACACAAACTACACCTGCACACAAACTACACCTGCACACAAACTACACCGGCACGCAAACTACACCGGCACGCAAACTACACCTGCACGCAAACTACACCTGCACGCAAACTACACCTGCACACAAACTACACCTGCACACAAACTACACCTGCACACATACTACACCTGCAGACATACACATACTACACCTGCATACACATGCACACAAACTACACATGCGCACATACTACACATGCGCACATACTACACCTGCGCACAAACTACACCTGCGCACAAACTACACATGCGCACAAACGACACCTGCGCACAAACTACACCTGCGCACAAACTACACCTGCGCACAAACTACACATGCGCACAAACTACACATGCGCACAAACTACACATGCGCACAAACTACACATGCGCACAAACTACACATGCGCACAAACTACACATGCGCACAAACTACACATGCGCACAAACTACACATGCGCACATACTACACATGCGCACATACTACACATGCACACATACTACACATGCACACAAACTACACATGCACTCAGTGCACACATACTACACATGCACACACACTACACATGCACACATACTACACATGCACACAAACTACACATGCACTCAGTGCACACATACTACACATGCACACACACTACACCTGCACACATACTACACATGCACACAAACTACACATACACACATACTACACCTGCACACATACTACACCTGCACGCAAACTACACCTGCACACAAACTACACCTGCACACAAACTACACCTGCACACAAACTACACCGGCACGCAAACTACACCTGCACGCAAACTACACCTGCACGCAAACTACACCTGCACGCAAACTACACCTGCACACAAACTACACCTGCACACAAACTACACCTGCACACAAACTACACCTGCACACATACTACACCTGCAGACATACACATACTACACCTGCATACACATGCACACAAACTACACATGCGCACATACTACACATGCGCACATACTACACCTGCGCACAAACTACACCTGCGCACAAACTACACATGCGCACAAACTACACCTGCGCACAAACTACACCTGCGCACAAACTACACATGCGCACAAACTACACATGCGCACAAACTACACATGCGCACATACTACACATGCGCACATACTACACCTGCGCACAAACTACACCTGCGCACAAACTACACATGCGCACAAACTACACCTGCGCACAAACTACACCTGCGCACAAACTACACCTGCACACAAACTACACCTGCACACATACTACACCTGCACACATGCTACACCTGCACACATACACATACTACACCTGCATACACATGCACACAAACTACACATGCGCACAAACTACACCTGCGCACAAACTACACCTGCGCACAAACTACACCTGTGCACAAACTACACCTGTGCACAAACTACACCTGCGCACAAACTACACATGCGCACAAACTACACATGCGCACATACTACACATGCGCACATACTACACATGCGCACATACTACACATGCGCACATACTACACATGCGCACATACTACACATGCGCACATACTACACTTGCGCACATACTACACATGCGCACATACTACACATGCGCACATGCTACACATGCGCACATGCTACACATGCGCACATGCTACACATGCGCACATACTACACATTCGCACATACTACACATGCGCACATACTACACATGCGCACATACTACACATGCACACAATGCACACAAACTACACATGCGCACAAACTACACCTGCGCACAAACTACACATGCGCACAAACTACACCTGCGCACAAACTACACCTGCGCACAAACTACACCTGCGCACAAACTACACCTGCGCACAAGCTACACCTGCACACAAGCTACACCTGCACACATACTACACCTGCACACATGCTACACCTGCACACATACACATACTACACCTGCATACACATGCACACAAACTACACATGCGCACAAACTACACCTGCGCACAAACTACACCTGTGCACAAACTACACCTGCGCACAAACTACACCTGCGCACAAACTACACATGCGCACAAACTACACATGCGCACATACTACACATGCGCACATACTACACATGCGCACATACTACACATGCGCACATACTACACATGCGCACATACTACACATGCGCACATACTACACATGCGCACATACTACACTTGCACACATACTACACTTGCGCACATACTACACATGCGCACATACTACACATGCGAACATACTACACATGCGCACATGCTACACATGCGCACATGCTACACATGCGCACATACTACACATGCGCACATACTACACATTCGCACATGCTACACATGCGCACATACTACACATGCGCACATACTACACATGCACACAATGCACACAAACTACACATGCACACAAACTACACCTGCACACAAACTACATCTGCACACAACCTACACCTGCACACAAACTACACCTGCACACAAAAGACACCTGCACACAAACTACACCTGCACACATACTACACCTGCACACATACACATACTACACCTGCATACACATGCACACAAACTACACATGCACACAATGCACACATTGGAACTAAAATAGAGAAAAAGGAAGACACGGCGCCACATGGTGCAAATTAACCCGATAAACTGGGAGAACAAGTAAACCACGGCTGGTGCTCACCTTGTGAGTGTGAAATACTGGCAGGTATAACACCGGTGGTGAAAGTGCACTGGGACACAAACAGCTGCTGCTTAGGTCCAGTATTGCAACAACCAGGAGGTGCTGCCGGTGGATAGTTGATTGAAAAAAGGGAAAAATGGACCACACGGGCGCTGCTGTTAATATAAATAGTAATGAACGATGTTCGTGGTTTAATGGGTAAAAGAAGAATGTGCAAGCTACGCGGTTCAACGCCGGAGCGGCGTCCTCATCAGGCAATAAAATACATCCAAATGACAGGGGTATATATACACACGGTTTAACTGAAATGTAAAAACGAAGAAAAAAACTGACAAAAAGACGGGTCAAAGGTTAAGTGGTGCACCGTAAATGTCGGGGAGGATACTGGAAACAAAAGAGGGGAACCAAATTTTTTTTTAAAAACACAATAAAAACTTTTCTGTGTTATAAAACACTGGTATAGATGTTGTAGCAGTATACAATTCAAAATTATGAATAAGATTCCAGAATTTTAAGAGTTTTTGCATAACAATAAAACCGCAATAACAATTACTAAAATAAATCAGTACAACAATCATATGTATGGGAAATATATGTATTGGTGAAGAAGGAACGAAACATAATGTGGTCAGTATCCTCCCTGACATTTACAGTGCACCACTTAACCTTTGAACTTTGACCCGTCTTTTTGGTGTTTTTTTCTTTGTTTTTACATTTGAGTTAAACTGTGTGTATATAGACCAGACGTGGTGCACAGGGGCTGGGAAGGCTTCTAACAATGTACTATATGAGAGGTCATCACGCAGCCTGCGTGTTACCCGGCGCATACAACTTGCACATGTGCAGCTCCTTGGACAACAAAAAAAATATAGAAATCACGGACACATTCTTTTTATTCCGGACACAATGGACAGTTGCCAAAAGTCCTCTCATTTCACGGACTGTCCGTGAATTAATGGACGGTTGTCAACCCTGCCATTGAGGGTATTTATCTGCCTCCCTTTGATATCAATGGTAGGTCAGAGGCAGAAACCGCGTGATTAAAGAGCATGCTGATTTTTTTTCCACAAGCGGCCAAAAGCCGCCCCAGGAAAAAAAAAAACTCTGCCTCCCATTGAAATCAAAGGGAGCAATTTGAGACGTTTCTTGGCGCTGCTTCTAAAACAGTACCAAGAAACTCAGTGTGAACTGACCGTTACTACAGGGGGCATGATCCAACCAGTTAATAAAACCAAAGTCAACTTTCCTAAAAAGTTCTAGGGCAAGGTAATTGCCAACGAAAATATCTATGCACTTATTGGTATTGTGTGTGTGCGTGAAGAAAGTATACAATTTCTTCCTTAGTGATCTATTCGCGAAAAGTCATAGAGCGCATGGGACCTAACCAGTTTGCGGATGTGAGAGGATAGGGTGGAGAATGGGGGTTATCTCTTATTCTATCCAGTGTCAGAGAAGGGAGTATTAAAATCCCCACCTAATAACAATGCAGCAGGAGGAAGCTGTCTAATGAAACCTAATACATTTTGGGGAAACACACCCGAACACACGGTTTTGGTGCAGTTTTTGTTTCCGTTTTTTTAGCTCAAGCCAGCAGTGGATCCAAAAAGAAAGAACGGTATAAGGAGAAGACTCCTGTGTTTGGCTCAAAAATTGCACCAAAAACTGCATCAAACTGTGTCTGTGATCCTGGGTTTTAAAGGTTTTCCTATAATGATCATTTATCACCTATCCACAGGACCACTGGAGCCCCATCTATATGCAGCAGTCCCACAGAATGTGAACAAAGCAGTGGCCTGAGCATGCGCAGTACCGCTCTATTCACGTAGGATCAGTGGAGGTGCCAATGGTTGGACCCTCACCGATCAGACCTTTATCACCTATCCTGTGTATAGTTGATGAATGATCATTATGAGAAAACCTCTTTCAATTGGAAGATGCTTTTGAATTTCTGAATGGTTATGAATAAGTGATGTCAATGTGCATAAGAAAAGAAGAGGAATTGGTTTCTTATTGAGTCACAAGATGGTCCAATTTTCTTCTTCATTCAAAAATGATGTTTTGTTTTTTTGTTTTGTTTTTTTAGCATCATTGTCGAAACTGTGGAGATATCTTTTGCAATACCTGCTCAAGTAATGAACTTTCATTGCCATCATACCCTAAGCCTGTTCGTGTATGTGACACGTGCCACAACCTACTACTCCAGAGATGTTCCTCTAACTGCTCTTAAGGTCTGATTCTTTAAAGTGTCAATGCAAAATCTTATTATTAAAGGTTTGATTGCCTACAGCACTCGCTAAATATAAAATATCCCTAGATTAAAAAAAAATCTGTCAATGTCCAAAAAATGCCAAATTCCAGACCATCATCAAAATCCGTGACAGCATCCATATGACATCTTACACAGGCCCAAAAAAACACATGTAACGTTCCAATTCACGCAGGAGTCTTTGTCAAGCATATGTATGCTTGACAAAGAATGAGTCTTTGTTTTTGTTTTTTATGCTGCCATAGATCTTCTTATATTGCAAAATCTTAGTAAACTTTTCTATGTAAAATTATTTTTGCCTGTTACGAATGTTTGATTATTCTTCTCATGTTCACAAATCTAATCACTAAAACGCAGTCAAACAAGGTATACATTTATCAATTGTATAATATTTTGTGAAAATCTGTACTAAAATGGAAAATCTGTACTATTTTTGTGACTATCTTTTGGTATATCCATATCTGTAAATTACATACAAAAGAAATGTGCCTTGTTTTTACAATGCTTCACTTTTATCAAAATATGCAGCTCATGTTTGCTGCAAATCATTATTTGATACCACAAAGTAAGAAAAATATACATTTGATTATTGATCAACGTCTACGACTCTTATTTCTTCCTTTACATTCCTCTTTTTTGTTGTTTTTCATTTTACTGTTCGATCACTTTTCTCTCAACTTTGTCCAAGTTTCTGACATTTCATAATTTTCAAATCCGTACCACTGTACAATGATACTAGCTAGCTGACAGTTTGTTCCACACATGGAAACTTTGTTTCCTCTCACTGCTTGTAACAAAATACATGATAAATAAACACAGGAAAAGTAGGTTTGATAAATACTGTTAACCCGTTCCCGCTGCAGCCCTTTTTCAGATTTTCATTTTTGTTTTTTCCTCCCCACATTCCAAAAGCCATAACTTTTTTATTTTTCCGTCAATATAGTCCTATGGGGCCTTTATTTTTGCGGGACGAGTTGTAGTGTTTCGTAGCACCATTTATTGTGCCATATAATGTACTAGGAAAAGGGAAAAAAAATATTATTTGTGGGGTAGAAAGTGAAAAAGACAGTGATTCCTCCATTGTATTTTGCGCTTCGTTTTTACGGAATTCACTGTGCAATTAAAACAACATGTTAACTTTATTCTGTGGGTCAATGCGATTACAGCGCTACCAAATACATATAGTTTTTTTATATTTTACTACTTTTACAAGTAAATACCTAAGTGTAAAAAATAAAATTTATTTTGTGTCGCCAAATTTCGAGAGCCATAACTTTTTAGTGGTATGTGGGCTTATTTTTTGCGGGATAAGCTGTCGTTTTTAATGATACCATTTTGGGGTACATGCGACGTTTTGATCACTTTTTATTTCATTTTTTTTGTGGGAGAAAAGGTGACCCAAAAATAGAGATTCTGCCGTTTAATAGGTCAGACTTTTACGGACGCGGTGATACCAATTATGTTTTTTCTTTTTTTTTTACTGTGCTCTAGGGGGAAAATGGCAAAAGGTTTTTTTTTTTGGACTTTTAATTTTTTTACATAAAAAAATACAACTTTATTTTACTAATTTAACTTTTTTTATTAGTCGCCCTAGGGGACTTCAACCAGGGATCGTTAGATTGCTTGCACGATATACTGCAATACTAATGTATTGCAGAATATCGTGATTCTGACAGGCTTCTAATTAAACCCTAGGAGCACAAAGATGGTGGACCTGGGGGCCTTCCTTTTTTTTTTTTGTTTTGTATTTCAAATTTTTTATTTTCAAGAAAGGAAATGGGGATACAGAAAAAAGAAAAGGGGTGACATGGGTACAGAAAAAGCAGATCATTTCAACCTTTATTTCAACAACAATAAGTAAATATGCAATTTAGGTCCTCCCAACATAGTACCATCGATACACAGCAAACATTAGTATAGAGAGACATGAATACCTGCATTACGCCCTCATCCGACCCTCCATCACCCACATCTCAATCAATTATTAGTAAACGATTGATCCAAAGAGGGAAGTAAACGAAGGGTAGACAGGGTAAAAGGAAAAAAGGAAGGGGGGGTGTAGAGAAAGTCTTAAGAGGGAGAAAGGGAGATGTTCTCCCATCACTCTCCCCTCCCCTCCCCCCCACAGCACATCAAAGACAAGAGAGAAGTAAAGAGCTCCCCGGTTCCCCACTAATCAGTTCACCCCTGACCCTCTTGTATCAATAGAACCAGGTTTTCTGAAACTGCGTTGCCCGTTCGGGTGCGGAATGGAGTAACTCCTCCATTCTCCGAATTTTGTGAATTCGCTCCAGCCATTGTCTAGTCACAGGAGGCTCAGAGGATCTCCAACCCACCGGAATACAAGCCTTAACTGCGTTCAACAAATGTCTCACTAACATCTTCCTGTAGCACCCCACGGGTATGTCGTGGTGGTGCAGCAAAATCCATGCCGGATCATCTACCAGCGAGATTCCCGTGATCTCAAGAATGATATCTTGAACCTCTGACCAATGGGGCGAAGGCTCTCATAGCTCCAGAATATATGTAAAAGCGTTCCTTCTTCCCTGCCACATCTCCAACATAGAGGAGAAACATCCGGGAACATTTTATGTAGCACATGTGGGACTCTGTACCAACGGGATAGTATTTTAAAACTGGTTTCCTGATAGGCGTTACTAATAGACGCCTTATGTGTGAGGAGCATGATCTTTTCCCTCTGCCCTTGTGTTAGAGTAATCTGAAGATCTCTTTCCCATTTCGTAATATATGGTGGGATGAAATCTTCAGCAGGAGTGAGCAGCACGCAGTAAAGACTGGACTGGGCCCGTCTCACATGCCCCGTTTGAGAACACAAAGTTTCAAAGGGAGTTAGTGCTCGGTCATAGGAAACCGGTGCAGGCAGTCGTGATAAGTAATGAGTCAATTGTAACGTCTGCCATTGGGACGCTTCCGGGAGACCCTCTGGCTGGGAAAGCTCTCCTCCACGCAGCCAAGCGTTGCCCCTATAAAAATGACTTACTCTAAAATGCCCCTGCTGTACCCATATCTTGAAGGTCATATCTGACAGACTATGGCCAAATTCCGGGTTACCCAAAACCGGTGTGAGGGGTCATAACATTCGTGAAATTCCCTCTCTACTCCGCACCTTTCGAAACACCTGTAAAGTTGGATATATGGTAGGATGATTACTTAGTGACCTCCAATTAATCACAGCCATCCAAGGTAGAAATTTCAATGGGAGGTCTGTAAAACCTTGTTCCACCGCTATCCAATCCTTAAAGGGTTCATGCCGGCACCAATCCACCAATCTAGCCAAATGAATGGCATGGTAATATTGCTCCACATCAGGCAGCCCAATCCCCCCATGACGCTTGGCTTGGACCAGGATTCTCCTCTGAAGTCTAGGGTGTTTGTTGGCCCACACAAATGAAGTAAGATATTGATATACCATTTTAAAAAAGGAAGAGGGTATCTTAATTGGCAGTGCCTGCAGCGAATATAAGAGCCTGGGTAGAACATTCATCTTGATGATGCCCACTCGTCCAAGCCACCAGAAAGTTCCCTTTGTCCACCGGGCCAAATCACAGCTCAACGCCTGCAGAAGCGGTGGAAAGTTAAGTTGAAATGTCCTTTCTACACAACTCGGTAGTCTGATACCCAGATATTTAATTGAGTAAATTTTTTATTTTCAAGAAAGGAAATGGGGATACAGAAAAAAGAAAAGGGGTGACATGGGTACAGAAAAAGCAGATCATTTCAACCTTTATTTCAACAACAATAAGTAAATATGCAATTCAGGTCCTCCCAACATAGTACCATCGATACACAGCAAACATTAGTATAGAGAGACATGAATACCTGCATTACGCCCTCATCCGACCCTCCATCACCCACATCTCAATCAATTATTAGTAAACGATTGATCCAAAGAGGGAAGTAAACGAAGGGTAGACAGGGTAAAAGGAAAAAAGGAAGGGGGGGTGTAGAGAAAGTCTTAAGAGGGAGAAAGGGAGATGTTCTCCCATCACTCTCCCCCCCCCCCACAGCACATCAAAGACAAGAGAGAACTCAAGAGCTCCCCGTTTCCCCACTAATCAGTTCACCCCTGACCCTCTTGTATCAATAGAACCAGGTTTTCTGAAACTGCGTTGCCCGTTCGGGGGCGGAATGGAGTAACTCCTCCATTCTCCGAATTTCGTGAATTCGCTCCAGCCATTGTCTAGTCACAGGAGGCTCAGAGGATCTCCAACCCACCGGAATACAAGCCTTAGCTGCGTTCAACAAATGTCTCACTAACATCTTCCTGTAGCACCCCACGGGTATGTCGTGGTGGTGCAGCAAAATCCATGCCGGATCATCTACCAGCGAGATTCCCGTGATCTCAAGAATGATATCTTGAACCTCTGACCAATGGGGCGAAGGCTCTCATAGCTCCAGAATATATGTAAAAGCGTTCCTTCTTCCCTGCCACATCTCCAACATAGAGGAGAAACATCCGGGAACATTTTATGTAGCACATGTGGGACTCTGTACCAACGGGATAGTATTTTAAAACTGGTTTCCTGATAGGCGTTACTAATAGACGCCTTATGTGTGAGGAGCATGATCTTTTCCCTCTGCCCTTGTGTTAGAGTAATCTGAAGATCTCTTTCCCATTTCATAATATATGGTGGGATGAAATCTTCAGCAGGAGTGAGCAGCACGCAGTAAAGACTGGACAGGGCCCGTCTCACATGCCCCGTTTGAGAACACAAAGTTTCAAAGGGAGTTAGTGCTCGGTCATAGGAAACCGGTGTAGGCAGTCGTGATAAGTAATGAGTCAATTGTAACGTCTGCCATTGGGACGCTTCCGGGAGACCCTCTGGCTGGGAAAGCTCTCCTCCATGCAGCCAAGTGTTGCCCCTATAAAAATGACTTACTCTAAAATGCCCCTGCTTTACCCATATCTTGAAGGTCTGATCTGACAGACCTGGGCCAAATTCCAGGTTACCCAAAACCGGTGTGAGGGGTGATAACATTCGTGAAATTCCCTCTCTACTCCGCACCTTTCGAAACACCTGTAAAGTTGGATATATGGTAGGATGATCACTTAGTGACCTCCAATGAATCACAGCCATCCAAGGTAGAAATTTCAATGGCAGGTCTGTAAAACCTTGTTCCACCGCTATCCAATCCTTAAAGGGTTCATGCCGGCACCAATCCACCAATCTAGCCAAAGGAATGGCATGGTAATATTGCTCCACATCAGGCAGCCCAATCCACCCATGACGCTTGGCTTGGACCAGGATTCTCCTCTGAAGTCTAGGGTGTTTGTTGGCCCACACAAATGAAGTAAGATATTGATATACCTTTTAAAAAAGGAAGAGGGTATCTTAATTGGCAGTGCCTGCAGTGAATATAAGAGCCTGGGTAGAACATTCATCTTGATGATGCCCACTCGTCCAAGCCACCAGAAAGTTCCCTTTGTCCACCGGGCCAAATCACAGCTCAACGCCTGCAGAAGCGGTGGAAAGTTAAGTTGAAATGTCCTTTCTACACAACTCGGTAGTCTGATACCCAGATATTTAATCGAGTCAACTGTCCACCTAAAAGGAAAATTGACACCCAAAACCCTCCCTTGATCCTGTGGAATATTTAATGTCATCGCCTCCGACTTCTGAAAGTTAATTTTAAAATTGGACAATGATCCATATATCCGAAATTCCTTCATAAGGTTGGGCATAGAAATATGGGGAGAGGTCACAAAAAATAATAGATCATCGGCATATGCGGCCACTTCTACAGATTTATCCCCCAGCCTCAAGACTTGTACATTAACATTACCCCTGATCTTGCATAAAAAGGGCTCTAGCGCAAGAGCAAAAAGCAGAGGTGACAGTGGGCAGCCCTGTCTCGTACCGTAATGAATCCCAAAGGGAGAAGAATAGGTACCATTTACCCTCACAGAAGCCGAAGGCGAGGAATATAGAGCGCCAACCCAAGTTCGCATGTTGGGTCCCAGACCCAAAAATTCCAAAGTTCCAAACAGAAAAGGCCACCCGACCCGATCAAAGGCCTTCTCCGCGTCTGTAGACAAAACAATCGTAGGAGTTTTCCTGCGAGTTGGCCCAGTGGACAAGATTAAGAGCCTTAGTCGTGTTGTCTCTCGCTTCCCTAGATGGAATGAAACCTGTTTGGTCTCTGTGGACCACTGTGGTCATCAATGGGGCCAATCGATTTGCCAGTATCTTAGAAAATAATTTCAGATCCACGATGAGCAGGGATATTGGTCTGTAGCTAGAACAAGAGGAGGGATCCTTTCCGTCCTTTGGAATGACCACTATAGTAGCATTCAAGGAATCTGAAGGAACTGAACTGCCCGATGATATTGCATTGAGAGCCACCAGAAACCTGTCCGCTAGTTGAGCCATAAACATTTTATAATAGCCCACCGTCAGTCCATCCGGACCCGGGGCTTTCCCTGGTTTGGTGTCTTGCACTGCCCTTGAAAGCTCTTCAAGAGTTATTTGGTGGTCTAATGCGGCGCAATCGTTGGAAGACAGCTGAGGGAGACCCGAAGGAGATATGTATTCCTGGATAGCCACACGAGTGGGTGGAGAATGCGGCTCTAGCTGATAAAGAGACAAATAAAACTCCCTAAAATAGCGTGCAATATCCCCCGGGGAGGTAACCTTCACACCCGTATTTGAAGCAATCTGGGGGACATACGTGGAGGCTCTCTGGACCCTCAAGGCATTTGCCAGAATTTTCCCTGGCTTATTTCCACACTCATAAAATATTCTACGGCATTTAACCAGTGTTTATGTTTGGTCTCCACTTCACAAATCTTAGCCAACAAACCGCTTGTCTTTGCCACCCTCTCTCTCTTGAGCCTCGCCCCCCATTTAATGAAAAAGCCTCTTATGTAACATTTATGAGCTTCCCATAAAGTGAGCGGGTTTGGCACTGAACCATCATTGGTAGCGAAATACTGTTTCAGCTCACTGCGTATTTCTGCCTGTGCTTCAGGGTGATGAAGCAAAAATTCATTACGTTTCCAACGGCCATGCGTCTGGGAAGGCGGAGCAAAAGAGAGAGAAAGCGAAATGGGCGAATGATCCGATATAGGGGACGTATGAATGTCCGCTCCCATCACTCTATCAAGATGAAAATGGCTTATGAAAAAGTAATCTATTCTGGAGAACATATCGTGAGTCGCCGAGTAATAGGAGTAATTGCGAGATCCCGGGTACAGAGTCCTCCATACGTCCACCAACTGATGATCATGAATCGTTTTTTTAATGGATCGGAGTTGCGAGAAAGGAAGATGCGAAGCTCCTCTGGAGACATCTAAATGTTGCTCCAGTGCCACATTGAAGTCCCCTCCAACTACAATAAGGCCCTCCCCAAAAGACTGGAGCTGTTCCATATAAGCAGCAATAGCCCCCGATTGTCCTGAATTTGGTAGGTATAGATTAGCCAATGTGACCTTCTGTGAAAAGAGTGTGCCCTTTACTAGTAGAAATCTACCCTGGGGATCTGCTAGAGAATCAGTGAAGACCCATGGTACATTTTGTGCTATAAGAATGCTTACTCTTCTAGATCTAGAATCCTCTGAGCAACCATGATTTCAATATGGGAAGCGTCTATTGGAGAGTTTGGGTACCTTATCCTTTCTGAAGTGCGTCTCCTGAAGGAACGCCACCTGAGTTCCAAGTCTCCATAGTTCCGCGAGGACCACTGAGCGCTTCTCGGGAGTTCTCAAACCCCTGACATTATAGGAGAGGAGCTTTACATCGGTGTTCATGGTCATCGAGTGCTGTGAGGGAAGAAAGAAAGGGGAAAACGGGAAAGAAAGCAAAGAGAATGAAGGAGAGAAGTAAAGATAGTCAAAAAGTTAAAAAGAATTAGGAAATACTCTAAGGAAGTCCAAAGGATTCGAAGAGGCTCGACCGGCGAGACTCTCCGGAGGATACACCTAAGGAGAGAGTAAGTAAGGTATCTAAGGAAGTGGAGACCACCTCCCGTGTAATTTGTTGAAAGTACAACCAGCAACCGATAAAACCCCCTAGGAGGTCTTCCTAAATTCAACTAACTAACACCTGTAAGTGAAGCCAATACAGGATCCTATGTCAACAGATGCATAGGCTACCCCATACCGTAAATCCCCTATGGGGGTAACCGACATTCAAGAGATGACCCCAACCATTTCCGGTCAAGCGACGAGAACTGGTCAGTAGAAACACGAGGCCATTTCTTTCCCATAAAGCCCACTGCCCATCAGGACATCTCTGCTAGCCTCCCCACTCCCCGCCCCAGAACACCCACAGCTGTCCCATCATCTGCAGAAGAAAGTCAGGCCCTAAATTCCTCCCCAGTCAGTCTCCCGCGTTCCCCAGTCTACACAAAATAGTCTAGTTACCGTATATGTGACCAGAGTCGTCATAGCAGTTGCCCCTATGTCCCAGTCAATAAGCTGTCAGAGACGATCTGTGATAGGCCTGTCGTCATCTCAGCAATATCGAAGATATAAACAAGCCGCTTCGTACTAGCGCATTCTTCCATATTGCTGAGGTATCCATGGTCCCCGCTTCATATGTATATACTGAAATAACGTACAGCTATATCCCCTTCTTAACAGTAGGTTTAAACATTCTTGTCAGATGAAGCCAGTCTAAATAATGGTCTACGGGCAATTAAACACCCTTCAGCTATCAAAAGACCCATCCATTATTACCTCCTGAAATATAACTAGTACTCTTTCAAGAGCAATTCTCAAGAAAGACTCTCATAGTCACTAAACAATACCATTGCAACATTACACAACCTCTCAGCCTTTTGCTGGAACTACACATATAACCTACTCAGGAATCTGGTATCGAAGAACTGCAAGACAACATTCAGTAATACATGTGTACATGTGTTTTTCAGAGCTATCTAGAGATCTGACCACAAGCCCCAAATAAAACTTACTATTAATGCTGAGTCCCATTTATGGCTGGAGCTGCCTCGCCGGTCTGATGCGCTGCGGTCCGGGTTGAGGTGGATCCATCGGGCGGTTCCTTCCACGTCGAGATGGCCGGTAATTCAGGGATGCAGAAATCCAGTCCGGAATGGCGCTCGGTGGGACATCCAGAAAAAACAAAAAGCGCGGGCAAATCTTGCGGGGAGTGAATGGTAATCATCGAGCCCTGCTTTCTGACAATAAGGTGAAACAGAAATCCCCACATATATGTCGCTTCAGCATCTCTGATTATGTCTAGCAACGGACGTAGTACACGTCTCATATGCAATGTACGAGCCGATAGATCAGGCAGAATGTGAATCTCAGCACCTCTAAACTTCACATGACCCAAGTTGCGCATTTTGCGCATTAAGGTGTGTTTAACAGTAAAATAATGGATTCTGCAGACAATATCTCGAGGTCTCCCCGGGTCTTGTGACACCGGCCCCAGTGCTCTGTGCACTCTGTCCAGTTCAATATGATTGTCCAGGGGCAACCCCCAGAATGCCATTGAACATTTCCGTCACCAGGGCACGGATATTATTTCCCTCTTTATCTTCTGGTAGTCCCCTGATACGCACATTATTGCGCCTGTTCCTCTTCTCTAAATCGTCATGTTCCAAGGCCATAGATTGCATTAGTGACTGTTGAGAGCGAATTTGGTTCTCCAGCCTTTCTAATCTATCGCCATGTGAAGCTGTCTGCTGTTCTATGGCCAATACCCGGGAGCACATTTGTTCCACTGTACGGTTCACCTCTTCCAGACATGTGCGTTGCATTTTTTCCATCCTGCCTAACATATTGTCAAAGAAACTCTGGGATGGTAGATGCTTAAGGGCCTCAGACAGATCTAGTCTCGTCAATGGCGTCTCAGACAAAAACGGAGAGACAGGACTAGATGACCATGGAGCTTCAACAGGGGAACTCTCTGTGTCTTGTCTAATGGCTGGGGTATCCAGGAGAGGCCGCACTGGGGTAGACGCACTTGTGGTAGCACCGGGACAAGGCGGCGGGATCACAGCCGGCCGTTGTGGAGTCACGCTGTGAGCAGCGGTCGCCATGATGGATTCTTCCTGCCTCTGTGATGTGCGTGGTCTCAGGAAGCGGGACAGCGAAGATGTCGGCGTAACCTTATCCGATGGCTTGAGATTCTTCCCCCGGGGCATACCTCAATGTACCGGAGCTCTTGTGAGTCACTGGTGTAGATAATAACACGATATTAGTCACGGTCGGCGGGAGCTCCCTAGAACACGTCTGTCTTCCTCACATGCCGAGACCACGCCCCCTGGGGGGGGCCTTCCTTACCCGACTTTGGCGTATGGATACGTCAAATGTCGGGAAGGGGTTAAAACACGCTAATCGGGTGCCACATTTTACATAAATTGAGAAATCAGGTTTTGTTTTTATTAACTTTAACCCTTTCATGACCAAGGATCATTGATTCCCCTGTGTCCAGGTTAAATTTTCCATTTCTGATTTGCACTTCTTTAAATGATAACTTTGCAACCGCTTTGAATATCCTATTTTTACTTTGTTTTTTTTACAAGACTTATGAGGCTTTAATTTTGTAGATTAGTTTAATTCCATGTTTTACATTTTTATTATGAGCAGACAAATCACTAAAAATGTGAAAAAGAACACTTTTTAATTTTTTTATATATTTGTGTGTGTGTGTATATATATATATATATGTGTATATATATGTGGGTGTGTGTATATATATATATATATATATATATATATATATATATAGATATATATATATACATACAGTCCAAAAGCAGATAAGCACAGCACTCCAGCATACCTATATATTAGGCCATGTGCTCTTTACCAGAGGATGAATCAGTTCCCCAAATTGAATATAAAAACGACCATAGAACAAAATAACGGCAAAATGGCGTCAGAACCTGTGCTGCGTCCGGAGCCGAAGAGGAGGGTAAGTATATGATTATTGTCTGCTGGGGCCCTGTATGTAAGCCTACCATGTGGTAGACATAGATACAAGACCCAGCAGACAAGATCACCCATATTGTGTGATCCTGTCAATCTGGGCCCTGTATCTAGACCTACCTTGTGGTAGGCTTAGATACAGGGCCCAGCCGACGGGATCACATATGTGGTGATCCTGTCGGCTGGGTCCTATATCCAGGCCCGTATTTGCCACTCAGCACTAGCGCTCTGCCCGGGCACTCCAGCACTGCTCCCGACGTCACTGTCCATATATGTCCATATATCTCCCGAGGATTACGTTTAATGTATACCTGTGACGGATGCCATACAGTTGCATCCATCACCTATAGTCTCCCAGGCCTAGCTCACAGCTGAGTTGGAGGCTCCGTTAGGGGTCTCCATTGCAGATTCCAACTGAAATACTGCAAACAATAGCGCAGCATGCTGCGCTATTGTTTGTGGTGAAACCATAGACACCACGATGGAACCTATTTAAAGTCAATGTCGGGTGCCCGTTGTCTCCTGCACTTCCGGCATTTTCATCGTTCTGCTCCTCTGACAAAGCAGAATAACTGAATGCTGAATGCAGATATGAACAGGGTTTTACCTGGTGACTAGCAAACATTCACCTACATACCGAGTCCCCACACTAGGTCTTTTTAGTGGTGCATGCTCACGGGTGATCCTGCACCCCTTATAAGTATCAGTAAACTAAGCATTATCAGCTCTAGACTCTCTAGCTGTTAGTACATCACGCGGTGCGCAGTTACCTCAGCTAATTATCCTGCTTTTAAAAGTAGGCCAATGACCGGAGGATAACTTGGGACCACGTGATGTAAACTAACCAATGACCACTTAGAGCTGTCACTGCTTCGTTAACTGTGACAGAACCAGGAAAGGTGAGTATAATAATTGTTTTGCTTTTTATATGTTGCTAATGTTTTTGTTTTTTTACAGATTCGATTGTTGGATTACGTTGGATCAGAGGACTACTTCGATGACCACGTTTTTTTTATTTTCAATAAAAGGGTTAAACAAGGGTTATGTGTTTTTTTTTGTTTCAATAAAATATTGTTTCTGTGTGTCTGTTTTTTTCTTCAAACTTTATGAGTACTGGGGCGGCCGCAGGCTGGCATTATCAGGCTCGGGAAGGCCAGAAGCTGTGGCCCTTCCCACCCTGGTAATGCTAGCCTGCTGCTGCTATTTTATATCTGTCTAGTTATGAAAAATGGCGGGTCCCCCCTCCCCCGATTTTTCATAACCAGCTAGATACAACATAGCAGCAGCAGGCTAGCATTAGCAAGGTAGGAAGGGCCATGGTTTCTGGCCTTTCCAAGGTTAATGATACCAGTTCCCGACTATCACTACAGATGAACATGTACTGCATCACACCCGGATTTTCCCTGTGCCCCTGGTCGTGGTGGGTACCGGGGTAATAATGGGGAGGTAGTGTTAGCCTCTGATCGGCTAACACTAAGCCCCACCTTAGTAATGGACGCTGTCAATCAGCCAGCAGCCATTAGTAAGGCAGTAGTAATAGCCTTAAAAAAAATAAAAAAATACAGACACACAGATAAAATATTTTCATGAAATAAAAAAACAGTTAACCTGGTAAGACCTGCGTTAACCATTTTATTGAGATAAAAAAAAAATGCGGTCATCGAAGTAGTACACCCAGAACTGGGACTAAGCCTACATATATTTGGGGATGGTAGGAACTAGCATTAAACTAATTAAAATCACCCAGGGCAGAATGGGAGGAGTGTGAGGCAGTCACTAACCCCACATATATGAATCACATAATCAACACAATAGTTTGAACTTGTTGTTCAAACTTTGGTGTTGTTTATGTGATTCATATATGTGGGGTTAGTGACTGCCTCCTTTTTTGATCTTGCACTCCTCCCATTCTGCTTTGGGTGATTTTGCTGAGTCCCAGTTGTGGGTGTATGTGCAGCGTTGGTACCCACCTCATAGAGGTCGCCTTGTCGTGGCAGGTGGGCTCACACGATTTTAACAAAATGTACACGAAGAACAGTCCTATTGTAAGTAGACTTAGCAGTAATGCATATTTATTTATATTTAGTGGTTTAGGTGGCCTTGGTGTTCGCAGAGTGCTGTCGCCATTTTCTTGTGTGCTGTATAAATTTGCAGTCACAGACGTTTTTCCACCTGTATACACGCATTGTTTCATTTTGCTGGAACGTGGTGTTCAAACTTTTGTGTTCATTTAAGATATATATATATATATATATATATATATATATATATATATATATATATATATATATATATATTCACACACATTTTTTGAGGGAAAACATGTCTTGAGGCTATTGCCTATGATGTTTAAAGACCTTAGCAACGCCGCTGGCTTAGGAGGCCCAGCGATGCAGCTGAAAACCCAAGCAGTACATTTGCACTGGGGCCCATTAACCTTTAGCTACACCCCCTTGTCATGACACCTATGCTGGATTAGTTTTAGAATGGATAGGGGTGAATCCTGACAGATTATTTTGAAGTTAATGGTGTCTTATCTTGATTCTGTTTCTTTATGGTTAGAATATGATGCAGCTGTAGAAAAAATAATGACTGTGCTAAACAGAGCCTTAGGCCTAATGTACACGACCATGGTTTTTTGTCCGTGTACTATCCGCAATTTTGCAGATAGCACACGGACCAATTCATTTATATGGCTCCACGACCTTGATGTTCACGGATCCGTGGGGGTGGGGGCGCAAAAACTCAGTACATGTAAATTTACTGTCCATCTTTGCGGATCATGTGATCTACTGAGGAGGTTGGGTCAAACTGGTGATGTCAATTCCAGCTGCCTTTTTTTTATTTATTAATTGCTGATCCGTGAATACTGATAACAGATGCACTTCAGAAAATTGTTTTGTGAACAAATAGAACGCAAATTCTAACAACATATCCATCGTTTTCGGACCGCAAAATCCCCATGGTCATGTGCGTTAGGCCTTAGAGGTATAGCAATAAATATAATGTGCTTAGTTAAGTAAGGAAGAGTAAGACACCCTAATAATTATACAACTGGTTAGAATTACACCCACCAAATTAGCCCGTCCCCAAAACAAAAGAGTTTCCTGTTTCTTTAGAATCACAATTTTTATACACTGTTCAGCCATAAGATTGAAATCAGTGACAGGTGAAGTGCATAACGTTTATTATTTCGTAACAATCGCATCTGTGAAAGGATGGGATATTTAAGGCAGCGAGTGAGTAGTCAGTGCTTAACCCCTTCCCCCTGCTTGCATTCTGGGCCCTAATGTCCAAGCCATTTTTTACATTTTTCCATTGTCACATTCGAAGAGCTGTAACTTTTTTATTTTTGCGTCGGCATAGCTGTATAAGGTCTTGTTTTTTGCGGGACGACTTGCAGTTTTTATTGGTACCATTTGAGAGTAGATGCGACTTTTTGATCACTTTTATCACATTTTTTTAAATTCAGGATTAACAGAAAACAGCAATTTTTCCATTGTTTTTTATTTTATTTTTTACGGTGTTCACAGTGCGGGTTAAATAATATAACAGCTTTATAGTCGGGGTCGTTACGGACGCGGTAATACCAAATATGTGTAACTTTTTTGCTTTATTGTAGTTTTTTTTAATAGTAAAGCATTTTGTAAGGGGAAAAAGTGCGTTTTTAACTTATTTTTTTTCACTTTTTTTTTAAATTAACTTTATTAAACTTTTTTTACTTTTTTACTAGTCCCACTAGTCCCACTTTTGTATTGCAGTGTATTACTGCCTGTCCGTTTAAAACGGACAGGCATCTGCTAGGTCATGCCTCCGGCATGATCTAGCAGGCATTCGCTCCAGGCAGACCTGGGGGTCTTTATTAGACCCCCGGCTGCCATAGAAGACGCTGACACTCAGCGATTTTATCGCCGTGTGTCGGTGGGAGAGAGAGGGAGCTCCCTCCCTCTCTCCAAAACCATTCAGATGCGGTGCACGCTATTGTGCACCGCATCTAAAGGGTTAAACGGGTGAGATCGATACAGCTGAGAGCAGGGAGATTTGACGGCTCCCTGCTCTGTTTACTTTATTCCACAGCAGCGCCGTAGAATGGCGGCGCTGTAGAATAAAGCCCATTAATGACCGCCGTGAAAAGGCTTATCGGCGGTCATTAAGGGGTTAAAGTTAATGTGTTGGAAGCAGGAAAAATAGGCAAGCGTAAAGGATCTGAGTGACTTTGACAAGGGCAAAGTGTGATGTCTAAATGATGGATCAGAGTGTCTCCAAAATTGTAGGTATTGTGGGGTGTTCCGTGTATGCAGTGGTTAGTAGCTACCAAAAGTGGTCCAAGGAAGGACAACCAGTCAGCCTGCAACAGGAACATGGCTCATTGAGGCGTGTGGGGAGCAAACGCTAGCTTGACTGGTAAGATCACACAGAAGAGCTACTGTAGTAGAAATTGCTGAAAAAGTTAATGCCGGCTATGATAGAAAGGTGTGAGTACACACAGTGCGTCGCAGCTTGCTGCATTTGGGGCTATGTAGCCACAGTCTGATATGAGTGCTGACGACTGCTACAAGTACCTACAATTGGCATGTTGGTATTACAACTTGACCATGAAGCAATGGAAGAAGGTGTCCTGGTCTGATAAATCACATTTTATTTGACATCATGTGTATAGCCAGGTGCGTGTTTGTCACTATCCTAAGGAAGAGAAGGCACTAGGATGCACTATGAACAAAAAAATAAGCCAGTCTTGGGTTCTGGCATTCTTGTGGATGTTACTTTGACATTGTTGCAGACCAAGTACGCCCCTTCATGGGAACAGTATTCCCTAATGGCAGTGGCCACTTCCGCAGAATAATGCACCCTGCCAGACTGCAAACATTGTTCAGAAATTGTTTGAGGAACAGGACAGTTCAAGTGTGAAGCCCTCCAAATTCCCCAGATCTCAATCCAAACATCTGTGGAATGTGCTGAAAAAACATGTTCGATCCATGGAGGCCTTAAAGTATCTTCAGTACTGCTAATGTCTTGGTGACAGATACCACAGGACTCCTTTAGAAGTTTGGTTAAGTCTATGCTTTGATGGGTCAGAGCTGTCAGTCCTATTTTAGTAGTAAATCAGTGTGTGGTTAAATTAAAAGTAAAAGACACAATTGACAACAAAATGATAGCTGTAAATAGAATCTCAACTGATTCCCCAAATCAGAGTCGTCTAAAAATCAGACAAGATTGCATTCAGAGTTTTTGAGGTGTGGTCTCAATTGATCAAAGATACTTATAGGGGTTTTCCAATCCTTTTTTTTTTTTTTTAATTACTGCAACGCTTCTCAATTTATCTATTAATGCCCCCTGAATATCGTTATCTCCATTTTTATTTTTTAATTTACCATTATGCTCTATTGTTTACATTGAGAGGATTGTTTAACTCTGTTTGTTGTCTTGCTCTTCCAGTCATAGAGTTCCAGGCATGCACCGCCCTTGTCCCAGCATGCAATCTGCTGACAGCAGGCACTCATCACGCCTACTACACCCAGCTATACACGATCTCCATTGCCATTTTACTGCTCTCATTAGATCAGTGAGAGCTAACGATAAACCTGCAACATATCAGTGCTGTACCAAACTACACTCTCTTACATAATGGTTTAAAAAACAACTTAATTTGACCGCAGAGCAAGGCAGAGTGCTAGTATAGGCTCTGCCCGGGACTCTTCTTTGGGGAATGCCCTGACATCACTGTCCATATATGGACAGTGTTGTCAGGGTCTTCCCCAGAGTCGGAGTCCCCGGCAGAGCACTAGTATAAGCTCTGCTCCGGGACTCCCCTGCCATCACTGTCCATATATGGACAGTGTTGTCAGGGGCTTCCCCAGAACCAGAGTCCAGTATAGGCTCTGCTCTGGGACTCTGTGGAATCCCCTGACCTCACTGTCCATATATAAGGACAGTGAGGTCAGGGGATTCCACAGAGTCCTGGAGCAGAGCCTATATTAACGCTCTGCCCGGGACTCTGGCGCTGGGGAAGCCCGTGACAACACTGTCCATATAGTGACAGTGATGTCTGGATTCTACAGAGGCCAGGAGCAGAACCTATACTAGCGCTCTGCCCGGGACTATGGCTCTGGGGAAGCCTCTGACAACACTTTTCATATATGAACAGTGATGTCAGGGGATGTCCCAGAGCAGAGCCTATACAAGGGCTCTGCCTGGGACTCCGGCTCTAACCCCAGCGTCAGAGTCCTTGTCAGAGCGCTACTAGCAACTGGCTCCTGACATCACGCGCACTGTGATAGTGCAGGAGTTGGCATGCATGGTAAACACTGCTAGTGTAGAAACCACGCATGCTCAGAGACTGGCAGTGTTTACCACACATGCTCAGAGACTAGCAGTGTTTTTCTCACCTAGTAGCAGACCGGAAACTATCAGAAGAAAGGGAGTATCCGGTCCACCACTTCTTTCAGTGTACAGTGATGTCAGGAATGACTCACCCATACACTGAGCCAGCCGGAAAATGGAACTGAGATCATGGACGGGCTAGTGCTGGAAGTAAGGATTTTGCTACTGGAGACGCTTCACGTAACCAGTGCTGGATTCGGGTGTTAGAAGATGAAATCAAAACGTAAGTATACTACAAATTACATTATTTTTATATGTGCAGTGAAATAGAAATTTGAAAATTGGTTCCGGAAAACCCCTTTAATTTTGCATCCTAGGTGATTCTGTTCTAGTTTTCAGATTTGTTTCCCCTTGGTTATACATGACTAAATATTGCATGAATGGCACTGCACCATAGCGTATCGTCCTGGAGACTTATGGTACAACTGTAAAAGTAATGTATGTGCTACTATTCACTGAAATTACACAGTTTTAGCTGGTTGATATATTAATGCTCTACCTTTACAGGTCAACAGCAAGCCTGAGAAATTATTCTGACAGCTTGCTTTAACAACATAGTATGGTAGAGGGGGAGGTATTGTGGCTTGAGGGGATGGAGCAGCCAACATTGGCAGAAATTGATGACTCCATCTCTGACTGAAATAACATATCACCTGTCCATTCACTGCCACTCCATTGGTTGTCTGGTTCTGCAGGCTGAAACAGGACAGGAGGAACGCCGTATATATACAGTGCTGTTGGGAAGTGGATCCCGCAAAACACAGTACAGTTGGGTTGCAGTGATGGTGCGGGCTCAAAAGCTGAGCCCACGCCATCACCGGCAGGTGTCAACTGTATATTACATCTGACACCCTGTTGAAACCAGGACCAGAGCAAGCCTACAATCTGGATGATTAACCCCTTAGATGCTGCAGTCAATAGTGGCCGCGGCATCTAATTGGTTTGTAACCGATGTGATCGCAGAGTCGGGACCTAATAGGCTGGCTGACCGTGTAAAACT
Organism: Rhinoderma darwinii; assembly: GCF_050947455.1. Classification (NCBI taxonomy): domain Eukaryota; kingdom Metazoa; phylum Chordata; class Amphibia; order Anura; family Rhinodermatidae; genus Rhinoderma; species Rhinoderma darwinii. Next base: position 59,728,954 of record NC_134689.1, read on the forward strand.
GACAGTTCTAATACATTGCACTACGTAGGTAGTGCAATGTATTATAACAGCAATCAGGGATGCAGGCTGTTTTAGCCCCCTAGTTCATAACAATGCATTAAAAAAAAATAAGTTTCAAGTTAAAAAAAAAAATCTAATTTTTTCCCATACTAAGTCTTTTTTTTATTAGAAAAAATATACATAATTAGTATCAACGCATCCGTAATGACACAAACTATTAAACCATCACATAATGTATTCCACTTGTTGAATGGTGTAAAAAAAACAACTTGAAATGCAATGGCTGAATTGCTGTTTTTAGGTCACATCTCCTCCCAAAAAAATGGAATAAAAAGTGATCAAAAATTCACATTTACCTCAGGGTACCAATAAAAACAACTGCCCGTCCTGCAAAAAACAAGCCCTTAAAGGGAATGTGTTAAACAGTTAGTGTATAAGTGATTAAACATTGCTCTACATTTTTTCACGAGTCAGGAAATATTATAAATTAGATTATAATTTATAACGTTTCCCTGTGCTGGTCAGTAGAGGGAGCAATTCCCAAAATTGCAGCATTGGCATGTGGTAAAGCAACCACATTGCTTTATGCTGCAAAATTTGAGAAAACTCACTCACTCTAGTGAGCTCACAGAATGCCCCCTCCTTTATCCTGGCTATTGCCAGGAGAAAGGAGGGCATTGAACGGTCAAACCTCCTACACTGTGTGTCGCCATTTTTTTAGCTAACACACAGTGTAGTAGGTTTACATACAGTAGTAAACACACAGTAAAACACGTACATACACAGTTCTAACTTACCTGCTCCTGCCGCTCCCTCCGGTCCGTCCGCTCCGTATGCTCCCTCCACTCCAAGTGCTCAAGTCCGGAAGCCGCGACCGGAAGTAGTAATCTTACTGTCCGGCCGCGGCTTCCGGTCCACAAGAAAATGGCGCCGGACGTCGCTCGGCCGAAGACCTTCAATTTGGACTGTGTGGGAGCGGCGCATGCGCCGTTCCCACACAGACGGCGTACAGCATAGTGGATAGAACGGGCCCCGTTCGCATTCGCTATGGGGCTGTATGTGCCATATTCCATGTCTGTATGTGTCGCTAATCGACACATACAGAGATGGAAAAAAAATGGCAGCCCCCATAGACAAGAAAAAGTTAAAAAATAAAAAACTAAAACACAAACACACAAATAAAACATTTTTTAATAAAATACTAAAAGCAAATTGATATAAAAAAATTTTTTTTCGTGACACTGGTCCTTTAAACAGCTTTGTCGACACTATATTCTGAAAGATATAACTTTTATTTTTGTGACACAGAAAACAAATGATTTTTTTTTAAAAATAATGATTTTATTGTCTAAAACTATGCTGCATAAAAAAAAACTATACAAAGTTGGTATCACTGTAATCGTATCGACCCACAGAATAAAGTTAACATGTATTTTATGGTGCATGGTGAGTGGCGAAAACAAAAGAATAAAAAGCAATTCCAGAATTGCTGGATTTTGGTCATCTTTCCAAAAAAATTAATAAAAAGTGATCAAAATGTTGCATGTGTCCCAAAATGTTACTAATAAAAACAACATCTTGTCCCATAAAAACAAGCCCTCACACAGCTCCATTGACTGAAAAATAAAAAAGCTATGGTTCTAGTAAAGCGTGGTGGAAATAATATCCTGATGTGCAGGCCAGAGGGAAACCTTCTGTCCTGTAGTAAAATAAAAAAAAACACCTATATAAACATTACTGTAAACGTACTGACTCGCCGGATGGAGTGAACATGTCATTTATACTGCACGGTGTACACTTTAACCCCTAGCCGCACCACTCAGTAACTCTTCGTTGTCGCGTGAGGTTACTTCCCGCATGAGGAAGTATAGTTACTGAGTCGTTACCGGTGCACACTGTCGGCGACAGTGTGCACCGGGGACCGGGAGAAACTCAAACCTTGCCGGCCAGCGGTCCTTTGCCGCTGATTTTGGTAATTAACCCCTTAAGTGTGGCGATTGGTTGTGATCGCCGCATTTTAGGGGTTTCTTTCACATCGGCAGACCCCGCTCTGAAATCGCGGGGTTTGCCGATGGTTGGTGTGGCAATTGGAGGCCAAAGAATGGCTTCTTCTGGCTGGTCCTTATATGCTCGCTGTCAGAGTGACTGTGATGTCACACTGACAGTTGGAATACATTACACTACTAGGTAGTGTAATGTATTCTACCAGTGATTAGTGCTACAGGTCAAAAAAAGAAGTTGATAAAACTTTCATAAAAGTGTAAAAATAATATTATTATTTTTTTCCTATAATAAGTCTTTTATTATAGGAAAAAATGAAAACTTTAAAAGAAAAGTACACATATTTGGTATCGCCACATTCGTAACGACCCAAACTATAAAAAGTGATCAAAAAGTTGCATGTACCCCAGAATAGTACCTGTAAAAACGAACACCCATCCCGCAAAAAACAAGCCCTTGCACAGCTTTTTTGACTGAAAAATAAAAAAGTTATGGCTCAAAAATTCACATTTACCTCAGCGCTTTATGGGTCAGGATGGTTATTTTTATCATATTACTGAATTGATTCCCTTTGATCAACCCTCCTAACAAAACTATTTCTCTGATATATAAATTATTTATATTTGGTGGGTGATCACTACTATATCTTTCTGGTTACATTGATATATTTCTGTGTTGTGTTCACACCCTATAGCAGCACATCTATGGATTTCAAAGCCAGAGAAATCTCCTGGCTTTCACATGTAGTGAATGTTTTTAATGAAGAGTCCACGTCCGCTAATGCTCATGATCAAAGAAAAGCCACGGAGTTGCAGAATTCAATTAAAAGCCTCACCCATAAACAGATGAAAATATGGTGGAATAGTGCTTTTCTGGAGAATTACCTGCAGATAAATCTGATTCCTAGAGGATTAAGAGTTCAAATATTCCCTTCCTTACCTATAGATGATCAATTATTTATCACTGAATGGGAAGAGAACTGTAATACTTGTGTAAAAGGGAGTGGGGTAATAGTGGGGTTTCACCTGCTAGTGTCACCCACTATTACTACCTCCTTTATAATCAGGGTCACTAGGGTTATGCCTAGTTACCCTACCTTTCCTTTATACTAACGTCGCTCTGCTTGCTACTCAAGGGAATAAGACCGTACAGTAAATAAAGGTAATGTTTATTAACATACAGTAATCACTCTCATATATAAAATACACCAAACACAGTAACTAATCACAGTACAGTATAAACACTGTATCACAATCCTAATCTATACTGCCACCCACTTACCTAAACATACATAGAAGTTACGTTATAATACAATACACATAAATTACTTGTAATTCTCACACGCTCACTATCTCTGTCCCACTCCCTCCTAATATAACTGTCCCTGTACGCTAAGGGTTAATCAGGTAAAGGATTAACAGTGGGAAGGGTTAAACGTTTAAGGGTTAACCAGCGGATTAGCAGGTCAGCCAGGGGTTATCTCAGGGACAGCAAGGGATAGTAAGGGTTAACTCAGGGACTTGGGCAGCAATGGGTTAACTCAGGGACAGCAAAGGTTACTAAGGGACAGCAAGGGTTAACACAGGGACAGCAAGGGTTAGCAGGAACTTAGGGACACCAAGGGTTACTCAGGGCAGCAAGGGTTAACAGGGACAGACAGGGAGTGTTAAAGTGTAGCCATGGCTACACTATGATACTTAGCGTTTCGTTAGGGGAGCAGAGACAGGAGCCGGAGCAGGTCGTTGGTGGTGTGGTGAGGTCCCAGCTGGACAGGTGAGGTTCATTAGTGATGTGGTGGCAGGACCCAGCTAGCTCCAGCTGCTGAGCGTACCGACGCAGGGCTATTTAACCCTGCCTGTATGCTCGAAGCAAGGGACAAGTGGCGCTCGCCCCCAGCTAACATGGGTCAGCATGGTGATAACATATCACCAGCCGTAATCGCGCGCGGGAAATTTGAAATGGAGACAGGAGATCATGAGACTGTATGTGTATATACATATATATAGGGACACTTCCCTTTACAATCCCCCTGTTGTCGGGGACTCGACAATGCAATTTGGGGAAGTGTTTGTGGGGTTCTAATTGCCCCCTCAACCTCCCTGGTTACTGGTAATGGTCAGTATACTATTGGACCTAGATATTCGACATCACCTATCTCCTCAAGGACACCTTCCAGCCAGTCCTAAGACTCTAGAGTCTAGTGTCCAAAGAAACGAAACCTCACAGTCCATAGAATGAAGTTGGAATGGAATCTCCTAGTCCATAGAACAAAGCCTCAATGTCCATAGAACGAAGTTGCCTAGTCCATAGAACGAAGCCTCAAAGTCCATAGCATAGTCCATAGAACGAAGCTCAAAGTCCTGGATCTTCTTTTTTTTTCTTGGATCTTGATCTTTCTTTAGCAGCAGGTCTTTCCAGCAGCCGATCCAATTTTAGCATGCTGACCCATGTAAGCTACTTGTGCCCTCACAGGGTCAGCCGTGGAATGGCTTAGCCCGTCACTCATCCCTTCCTGCGAGCGTACCGACAGAGTTAAATAGCCCTTTGTCGGTATGCTCAGCAGCTGGAGCTAGCTGTATCCTGCCACCACACCACCAATGAATTTCACCTGTCGAGCTGGGACCTCATCACACCACCAACGACCTGCTCCGGCTCCTGCCTCTGCTCCCCTGCTCCACCAACGAAACGCTAAGTATCATAGTACATCCATGGCTACACTTTAACTCTCCCTGTCTGTACCTGTTAACCCTTGCTTCCCTGAGTAACCCTTGGTGTCCCTAAGTTCCTGTTGACCCTTGCTGCCCTGTGTTAACCCCTGCTGCCCCTGTGTTAACCCTTGCTGTCCCTGTGTAAACCCATTGCTGCCTGAGTCCTTGAGTTAACCCTTACTACCCCTTGCAGTCCCTCAGTTAACCCCTTGCTGACCTGTTCATCCCCTGTTGTATCCCTGGTAAACCCTTAAAACATTTAATCCTTCCCACTGTTAATCCTTTACCTGATTAACACTTAGCGTACAGGGACAGTTATATTAGGAGGGAATGGGACAGAGATAGTGAGCGTGTGAGAATTACAAGTAACTTATGTGTATTGTATTGTAACGTAACCTCTATGTATGTTTAGGTAAGTGGGTGGCGGTATAGATTACGTTTGTGATACCGTGTTTATACTGTACTGTGATTAGTTACTGTGGTGTATATGAAAGCGATTACTGTATGTTAATAAATATTACCTTTTATTTACTGTACAGTCTTATTCCCTTAAGTAGCAGCAAAGCAATTAGAGCGATGTTAGTATAAAGGAAAGGTAGGGGAACTAGGCATAACCCTAGTGACCCTGATTATAAAGGAAGTAGTACTAGTGGGTGACACCAGCCGGTGTACCCCGCTATTACCCCACCCCCTTTGACTATATATATATATATATATATATATATATATATATATATAGGGAAACTTCCCTTTACAACTTGCTCAAACAAAATGATGGAACTCCTGATTGGCTTAAATAAGAAATCCCTTATCAATATTGATATTAAATTAGAGCCACTTCAACAACAATTGAAGGCGGCTATACCTCCTGATGCAGTTCTAGCATTTGGCAGCCAATTTGAATCTCAATACCCCATTTTGGAAAAAGAAATGCAGGATACAAAGATCAAGAGATTCTCAAGGAATAAGAGTGATTTTCAACTTAAAAGAATATACAAATGGATCAGGAGGAACATGGCTGAGCCACATAGCAGAACATCCTCAATGTCATCTCTGTCCTCACAAGGTGAACAGTACTAAATGATCTTACGTAATGGTAATGTCAGATGGAATGGGAAAAGGAAGAAAGAGTACAATCATTCCTTTAATAAAAATGTTAAAACCAACACTCAAAACCCCGACAATCAGAATCTAAGGTAATTCATCTTTCCTCTCATTATATATCTCCATGTGATTTTCATGTACTTGAAAAGGGGCTAACCTTTACCCCCACATCGGTGTTTGATTTATTTGTAGCTATAAATGATCTACAGCTATTTGCCCATTTTCTGATGTTTAACCCCTTCCCCTTGCTTGCATTCTGGGCCCTAATGACCAAGCAATTTTTATAGTTTTTCCATCGTCACATTCGAAGAGGTATAACTTTTTTATTTTTGCGTCGACATAGCTGCATAAGATCTTGTTTTTTGTGGGACAAGTTGTCTTTTTTAATAGCACCATTTTGGAGTAGATGCGACTTTTTGATCACTTTTTATCAAATTTTTTTAAGTTAGGATTCACAGAAAACAGCAATTTTTCCATTGTTTTTTATTTAATTTTTTACGGCGTTCACCGTGTGGTTTAAATAATGTAATCGCTTTATAGTGATACCAAAGATGTGTAACTTTTTTGCTTTCTATTGTTTTTTTTTTTATATTAATGCATTTTGTATCAGGAAAGAGTGGGTTTTCACATTTTTTTTATTAACTTTATTAAACTTTTTTTTACTAGTCCCACTAGGGGACTTTAATATGCGATCCTCCGATCGCATTTATATTACACTGAAATACTTTTGTATTGCAGTGTATTATGCCTGTCCGTTTAAAACAGACAGGCATATGCTAGGCCATGCCTCTGGCATGACCTAGCAGTCACTACAGGCAGACCTGGGGGCCTTTATTAGGCTGCCATCGGAGACACAGACACTCTGCGATCTTATCACCGGGTGTCAGTGGGATGAGGCTCCATCTCTCCAAAACCAATCCGATGCGGCGCTCGCTATTGAGCCCTCTGGTAGCTGAGAGCAGGGAGATTTAACGGCTCCTTGCTCTGTTTATTTATTCTGATGCAGCGCCGTGAAAAGGCTATTGCATCAAAATAAAGCCCACTAATGACCGCCGTGAAAAGGCTTATCGGCGGTCATTAAGGGGTTAAGAGGTGGCATTTTAAGGAGGAGGACGTCATCTTTACGACAAAAGCGGAAAAAGATACCATAAAAATTTTGGAAGAGCTTACAGGAGAATAAGATACCCCCCACACAGTTAAGATTCTAGATTGTTTAAGAAAAAATTCTAATAAATTCCCTCCCCTTTCAATTTGCCCCGCCATAGACCTCTTCGATAAAATGGTATCCGCAGATCGGCGATCTATCACTAGAGGCATATATAATGACAATCTTACAAGAAATGAGAGACTAAGTATTCAAAAACTCAAATCCCTCAATGATATTATATACAAACCAGCCGATAAAGGCGGAAATGTTGTAGTCTGGCCTCGTAAACTTTATATAGCAGAAGCTAATAGACAACTAGGAGTCCGCACATGCTATAAAAAATTGAAGTACAATTCTCTTCTCTCTTTCAGTTCACAGCTTCAATGCTTAATTAAAAAGTCAGTTGATAAGGGTACAATATCCCAAGCTATAGCATAAATTTTGATTCCAGTGGATTCTACCTTCTCCCCAAAATACACAAGGATATTCAGAAACCTTTGAAAATGTATTGATTTTTATCTCAAACCGATGGTGGGGGACTCGGCAGATCTATTATCAATACTTGACGGCATCTGTCCCGATACCGACACAATTTTTGTCACTTGTGACTTAGAATCTTTATACACCAACATCCACCATCATGATGGCATGCAGGCTGTAAGATATATTTTACAGATGAGTGATATTGATACTGACATGACACAATTTCTACTTACCTGTTTAGATTTTGTTTTGACTCATAATTTCTTTACATTCAACGGATCCTTCTACCTACAGCTCCAGGGGACTGCAATGGGGACGGCATGTGCACCCTCATATGCAAATCTGTTCTTGGGGCTGTGGGAGAGGGATCTTTTCCTGTCAGATCGTGGAGAGTCGATGGAGAGGGTCCTCTTTTGGGCCCGCTACATCGACGGCATCTTCATGATCTGGCAGGGGTCATCTGATCAACTAAATACTTTCATTTCACAATTGAATTGCAATGACAGAAATATCAGATTAACATCTAAGTGGAATAAACAGGAAATAGATTTGCTGGATATCTCGATTAAACATGATAATTTTAACTTTATTCAAACAAATCTGTTCCGTAAACCTACATTCACATGCAACATCATTACATCCGAAACAGACAATAGATGCCATACCGATCGGGCAATTTCTGAGAATGTGAAAAGTCTGCTCGACTAAGGAAGACTTTATTTCTAGATCCGAAGATCTCAAAGATTTACCGAATCGGGTTATAGCAAACACTGCATAAAAGAGCATTAACTACAGCAAAACGAATGCCCAGAAATCAATTACTCCAACCAAAAATCCAACATCAAACAACAGACCAGGTAAGATTTATATCCATATTTAATACTAGATGGAACATGATGCGTGAAACCCTGATGAAATATTGGCCTATTTTACATACAGAACCTATTCTGTCGAAATTTGTATCAGACCGTCCATCTATGACTGCAAAACGCTCTAAAAATTTGAGAGATAATCTGGTGAATAGCCACCTCTGTCCAGACAAACGAAAAAATATTTTTGATACACCAAACCCGAAATAGGGCTATAAACCTTGTGGAGCTTGCATTAGTTGCCCTAATATAGAAAAATCATTGTCTTTTCAAGATTCTGACAATGTCCATACATTCAAAATAACATGGCCAATCAATTGTGCCACCAAAGGCGTAATATATTATGCCACCTGTCCCTGCCCCAAGATTTACATCGGGATGACCACCAGAGAGTTGGGAATAAGAGGAAGGGAACATGTTTGTGATATTAAGGGAGCACAAGAAGTGGAGGATATCGAGAAACTTAAGCCCATCCCTAAACATTTCCGACTCCATCATAAATTCAATTACAAATTATTCAAAGTTAAACTAATTGATCATATCGATCTTGGCATACGGGGAGGTGATCTCAAAAAAAGATTATTACAATGTGAATGTAAATGGATCTGGCAACTCAACACCATGCAACCTTAAGGTCTCAATGAGGCAATGGGCTTTGCGGCGTTTATTTGAGCATTAGCATTGTAGCAGTTACACTGGGTTACTTTATATTATTTAGAACTTTTTGTGCCTTTTAATCATTTGTGTTTTTTATTTAATATGTTTAGGTCCTTCTCTATATCTTTGAAAAACTTGTTAACTTTGTTCAGAACCTCGTATTTACAATTATACTGGAAATCGACGTGTACCATCTGAAGAAGAAAAGTAATAAACCAAAATATAACGTTTGATATAACGCAATAATATATATAGAATTCTTAAAGAGCTTAGTTCAGTTATTTCTGTCCCCCTTTTCATAATATTTAGAGATTCTCTAGTGACTGGTATAGTGCCAAGGGACTGGCGCAGGGCAAATGTGGTGCCTATTTTCAAAAAGGGTTCTAGGTCTTCCCCGGGTAATTATAGACCAGTAAGCTTAACATCCATCGTGGGGAAAATGTTTGAGGGGCTATTGAGGGACTATATACAGGATTATGTGACAATAAATAGCATTATAAGTGACAGCCAGCACGGTTTTACTAAGGACAGAAGTTGTCAAACTAACCTAATCTGTTTTTATGAAGAGGTGAGCAGAAGCCTAGACAGAGGGGACCGCTGTGGATATAGTGTTTTTAGACTTTGCAAAGGCATTTGACACTGTCCCCCATATAATGGGTAAATTAAGGACTATAGGTTTAGAAAGTATAGTTTGTAATTGGATTGAGAATTGGCTCAAAGACCGTATCCAGAGAGTTGTGGTCAATGATTCCTACTCTGAATGGTCCCCGGTTATAAGTGGTGTACCCCAGGGTTCAGTGCTGGGACCACTATTATTCAACTTATTTATTAATGATATAGAGGATGGGATTAATAGCACTATTTCTATTTTTGCAGATGACACCAAGCTATGTAATATAGTTCAGTCTATGGAAGATGTTCATGAATTGCAAACGGATTTAAACAAACTAAGTGTTTGGGCATCCACTTGGCAGATGAAGTTTAATGTAGATAAACATTTTTCACATTTATTCATGTTTCTAGTACACCTATGCATAAATCAATTATATACACACATTTTTTATGTTTGATACTCCCTATACACATATTTTCTTCACGTTTAACACATCATAACATGCACTTTATATCAGTGTTAATTTAACTATTGATCTATTTGTGTTTTGTGGGCTTCTGTGTGCTGTTAACACTCACATATTTTCATATGTATGTATGTGTATACACACACACACAATATTTTTATATCACCACATGGATTTGTTATCTATGTATTCCTTGATATGATATACTTATAGTCTTTGCGACTTTTCTTTGCACTTTATTCTATATGATGTTGATGCATTTCATGTAACCAACATATCTATATACTTAAATCGAATATTTGATAGATTTAATATTGCTACATGTCGATATATTTATGTTCTCATTTAAATTTACTTATTATTCTTTGTCCAACATATATATATATATATATATATATATATATATATATATATATATATATATATATACGTTCAGTTTTGCCTTTCCGTTCCCTTATTTCCCTTTCTTCTTTCCTTGCGTCCTCCCTCCCTTTTTTTGTTCTGTTCTCATTATTATTTGATTTAGGATGTATTAGTACCTTGAACACTACAGTCATTTGCATTTGAATATAAATTCCTCCTAACTACCGTGTTATAAACTCGCCTGTGTCCTATGTGGTATATTATTGGTGTCTTCCAACTACTATATGCGCCTCCGGTGATGCACGCGCAGTGTGGAATGTCCTCTCCGGCTCCGGGTTGATGTTTGCACCGCTCCATGGCAACAGCGCACATAAGTGTATACCGGTAAGTGTGCATTTACTAACAATTGAAGACATACACCTGGCTCCCTACAAATTTAATTGGCTAGTACTATACATTAAAGGCAGCATGTATTCGTATAACGCCACCCCCAGACGAAGGCAAGTGCGTCGAAACGCGCGTCGGGGTGGACGTTTAGCAATTACTCCAGCACTTTATGGGTCAGTATGGTTATTTTATCCTCAGCATTTTCCTCATATACTTAAAAAAGTTATGGCTCTCAGAATATGGTGACACAAAAAATAAATAATTTTATAAAAATGTGATTGTGCAAACGCTGCAAGACATAAAAAAAACGATATACATATGGTATTGCCGTAATCCTAGCAACTTGCAGAATAAAGTAAGACATCATTTATTGCGCACGGTGAACGTCGTTAGAATTTGAAAGGCCAAAATAGCTGTTTTTGGTCACCTTCGCTCTAAAAGAAAATGTAATAAAAAGTAATCAAGAAGTTGTATGTAGCATAAAATGGTACCAATAAAAGCTACAACTCGGCCTGCCAAAAATAAGCCCTCATACCGTTTAATCGAACAAAACATAAAATAGTTATTGGTCTCAGAATGTGATGATCCCTAAAAAAAAATTTCTTAACAAATAGACTTTTCTTTGTAAAAGCGATAAAATATTTAAAAAAAACGTATATAAATTTGGTATCACCGTAACTGTATTGAGACTCAGAATAAAGTTAAGTTGTCATTTTTACCGCACGGTGAAAGTCGTAAAAACAAAACCCCAAAAACAATGGAGGAATCATAGTTTTTTCCAGTTTTTTTTCCAATTTCAGCCCGAAAATATTTTTTTTTGCAGTTCCCCAGTACATTATATTGTACTTCAAATGGTGTCAATAGAAACTACAACTCCTTCCGCAAAAAAATAAGCCCTCACACCACTCTATTGATGGAAAACTTAAAAAGTTATGGCTCTTGGAAGGCGGGAAGTGAAAAATGAAAAAGCAAAAAAGGATCAGTCCTCAAAGGAATAATTAATTTCTAATAAAAAAAACATTTATGACCACATATGGGGTATTACTGTACTCGGGAGAAATTGCTTTTCAAATGTTGGGGTGCTTTTTCTCTTTTATCCCTTTTTAATATTTAAAAAATCAACATTTGAGTGGACAAAAATGTTGATATTAATTTTCACGGCCTAATTCAACTAAATTCTACAAAAAAACTGTGGGGTCAAAATGCTTAGCTATACCACTAGAAAAATTCCTTGAGGGGTGTAGCTTCCAAAATGGGGTCACTTTTGCAAACGCGACATTGTAAACCGAAAACCATAAAATACCCCTGACCATTCTAGAGTCCACAATTCTCTGAACCTCAAACTCCACATCTCCCTCAACCTGAACTGGAGGAGGAGATTTCCTGAGTGGATTAGGTGGGGGAAAATTTATTTTAGGAGCGATTTGTGAAATACATCATGAATCCTAAAAGGAGGAAGTGCCAGACAAAAAGACCCAGGGTTAATTATATCAACCATCGCAGAGTTTTAGTAGAAAGCCACACACTGAACACAGTCTTTTGTTAGCATTTTTCTTTTGAATAACTTGGGAGTTCTTCAGGTTCGATTGAACCTGAGCCCAAACAGTTTATTTGATTCAACTTCCACTTCAGGGTTATCACTAAAAGATGCGGAAAATTAACCAAAATGAGGATGAAAACTATAATTGCAGAAAAACGGCGAGGTATCAAGAGATATTCAGGAAAATAACAGCACAGCCACAAAAAATTCCTCAGTGTGAAAGGACAACTCCCCAAACATGGGTGGTGCACGTAGTAAAGAATCCCAGGTCCAAGGGAGACCATCAATATGCAATTGAAGAAAGGAACTGCAGCACTCAAGATAATCCAAAGAAGTGTATTTGATTTATTCACCAAGCATAAAAACACTTGCAACGTTTCAACCCATGAATGGGTCTTTATCAAGCATAAGTAAGGTATCAAGAGAAACATGTTGCGATTATTTATCGCAAATTCCGCTAAATGAAGATATGAGACCCATTCAGCCTGGTTTTTAGCAATATAACACCTTAGATATTGTTCCAAGGTTTAGTTAAAACGTTTGGTTTGACCATTACTCTCATGATGGAATGCAGAAGAGAACGATAACTGTACCCCAAGTTTCCTAAAGAAGGCTCTCCAGAAGCTAGCCACAAATTGTACAACTCTATCAGAGACAATATTTTCCAGAATACCATGCAGACAAACCACTTGATCAATAAGCAATTTAGACAAAGTTTTAGAATTAGGAAGTTGAGACAATAGAATGAAATTACACATTTTACTGAAACGGTTCACTACAACCCAAATTACAGTTTTCCCTTCAGAGAGAGGTAAATCAGTAACAAAATCCATGGACAGACGAGACCATGGTCTCTCAAAACGGGCAATGGCAGCAGTTCACCCATAGGACGAGTTCGAGGAGCGCAGACATCACAAGCAGAGACATAGGAACTCACATCACAAGACAAGGATGGCCACCAATAGAGCCACGACACCAACCTTTTAGTAGCAGTTATCCTTGGATGGCCGCACAAAACAGAATCATGTAACTCATTGAGCAAATGAAATCTGAACTGGGGAGGTACAAACAACTTCCCAGCAGGAATGTTTTGTGGAGCGAGTTGCTGACATTCTTTAATCTTAGTTGAAAGATCCAATGATATTGCAGAAACCACAATTTCTTTAGATAAAATAGGTTCAGGATGAATGTCGGAGACCTGTGAGGAATAGAAGCTTCAAGACAATGCACCAACTCTGATATTTTTAGACCCCGGTCTGTAGGTTACAATGAAGTCAAATTTGGTAAAGAACAACGCCCACGTAGCCTGTGTGGGATTGAGTCGTTTGGCTGATTCTAAAAAAGTCATGTTTTTATAGTCCGTCAGTACAGTAATTTGATGTTTAGCTCACTCTAGAAAGTGGTGCCACTCTTCAAACGCCCACTCAATAGAAAGAATCTCGCAATTACCTATATAATAATTTCTTTCAGTGGAAGAAAATTTGCGAGAAAAAAAAGCACAAGAATGCAAGTTAGTCAATGCAGAAGACCTTTGAGACAACACAGCCACCACACCTAGGCGAAAACCGTAGTAGGTTTCCAATTTACAAGGTCAGAACCCATTTCAGTAAGATCTGTTAAAGGTTTTGCAATGGAGGAAAAATTATAAATTAATTTCAAGAACCTCTACAGAGCCTTTAATGAAGTGGGTTGATTCTAATCAAGAATTGCTTGAACCTTAGTGGAGTACATACGAAAATCATTAGGAGACAGCACATACCCCAAGAAATTAATTTCCTGAACTCCGAAAATAAATTTTTCAAACTTTGCGTAAAGAAAATTTTCCCTCAGTACTTAAAGGGCGGACCTTAAATGTTGGACATGAGAGGGCAAATCGGAAGAAAACACAAGAATATTGTCTAGATCAAGGGTCCCAAACTCGGCCAGGTAAGTGGGCCACATATAGAAAAAATGGGAAGTTGACAGGCCGCATTACTTTCAAATTTGATACAATACAAAATTATTGTTAATCAATTCGTTATTTGAACTACTATAACACTATATTAGTATAATAATAATAATAATAATAATAATAATACATTACTATAATAATAGCGCTAGATTTAACATTTGAGAGATTTCTTCACGTGCTTATTTCAACAATCTATTTTTCCAGTTTGTGTCGCTAAATGCAGTCCGGCGGCTCAGTTGGCAGACACACGTCAAGATTGGGCAGCCCCCTTTTAGATAGTGCCACAGAGTCCTCTGTAGATGATGCCACACTGCCCTCTGTAGATGCTGCCACAGTGCCCTCTGTAGATAGTGCCACACTGCCCTCTGTAGATAATGCCACACGCTGCCCTCTGCAGATAATGTTACACGCTCCCCTCTGTAGATAATGCCACACACTGCCCTCTGTAGGTAATGCCACACACTGCCCTCTGTCGGTAATGCCACACACTGCCCTCTGAAGATAATGCCACACACTGCCCTCTGTAGATAATGCCACACACTGCCCTCTGTAGATAATGCCACACACTGCCCTCTGTAGGTAATGCCACACACTGCCCTCTGTAGGTAATGCCACACACTGCACTCTGTAGGTAATGCCACACATTGCCCTCTGTAGATAATGCCACAGTGCCCTCTGTAGATAGTGTCACACACTGCCCTCTGTAGATAGTGTCACACACTGCACTCTGTAGATACTGCCACACACTGCCCTCTGTAGATACTGCCACACACTGCCCTCTGTAGATACTGCCACACACTCCCCTCTGTAGATAGTGCCACACACTGCCCTCTGTAGACAGTGCCACAAACCACTTTAGATCATCACCCCCCCTATAGATAGTACCACATCCCCCCTATAGGAGTGGAATCCCAAGCGGGGGCATGCCGATGCACTGGCCTGGGATTCCTTTGCTGTAGAATGGGCCCAACATGCCACACCCTGCTGACAGCGCCACACGCCCCCTCCATGTAGGTAACTCCATTGAGACTCCCTCCTCGACCGTGTTGGGTAGCGCTGTCAAAAGTGCGGTGTGTGGGGCGCTACTACAGGGGGTTTCCACTACATGGGATTGTCGGGCCACTACTCACCAATGCATTCGCAGTGCAGGAGGACTGACGTCGTGAAGGAGCGCTCCTCATTCTGACCGCTCTATCCTCTCTCCGCAGGCTCACCAATGCGTTCGCAGTGCAGGAGGACTGACATCATGAAGGAGCGCTCCTCCTTCCGACCGCTCTATCCTCTCCCCGCGGGCTCGCCAATGCATTCGCATCGCCAGAGCACTGACGTCATGAAGGAGCGATCCTCCTTCCAAACGCTCTCTCCTCTTACCACGGGTCGCGTGCTTGAGACCCCTGGTCTACATACACCACCACAAAACATCCAATAACATTTCAGAAAATATCATTAACTAGGTTTTGAAAAGCATTTGAAGAGCATTACATTAACCAAAAAGCATGACCAAATACTCATAATGACAGTCAGGAGTATTAAAGAGGCTCGGTCACCAGATTATAAGTGTCCTATCTCCTACATAATGTGATTGGCGCTGTAATGTAGATAACAACAGTTTTTTTCATTTTGAAAAACGATCAATTTTGAGCAAGCTATGCACAATTTTAGATTTATGCTAATTACTTTCTTAATAGACAACTGGGCGTGTTTTTACTTTTTTACCAACTGGGCATTGTATAGAGAAGTGTATGATGCTGAGCAATCAGCTTCATACACTTCTCTCCATTCATTTTTAGCAGTACTCGCAACACAATGTGATCTCGCGAGATCACGCTGTACTGTCACATACTCCTACATTAACTTTACCGAAGTGTCTTGAGAGTGAATAGACATTGCCTCCAGCCAGGAGGCAATGTCTATTCACACTCTTGACACTTCGGTAAAGTTTCTGTGGGACTTAACTCACACAGCAAAGCGTGATCTCGTGAGATTACGATGTGTTGTCATTCACAGAAACTTTACCAAAGTGTCGGGAGTGTGAATAGACATCGCGTCCTGGCTGGAGGCAATGTCTATTCACTCTCAAGACATTTCAGTAAAGTTAATGTGGGAGTATGTGACTGCACAGTGTGATCTCGCGAGATCACGCTGTGTTGCGAGTACTGCTAAAAATGAATGGAGAGAAATGTATGACGCTGATTGGTCAGCGTCATACACTTCTCTTTACAACGCCCTGTTGGTAAAAAAGTAAAAACATGCCCAGTTGTCTATTAACTGGTACCCGACCGCTGGCTGTGTTTTTACGGCCAGCGGTCAGGGTCCTTAAAACCCGAGCCATAGACTTTTTACGGCCCGGGTTTTAACTTGATGCCCGAGTGATCGGGCACCTGAATGTCGGGTCTCCGGCTGTCAGTGACTGCCGGGGACCCTGAGGAGAGGATAGAAGCAGCTTTCGCTGCTTCTGTCTTCTCCGATCTCTTGTACACAGCGCTGAATGAACGCGGTGTATAGGAATAGAGGCAGCGGCCGTGCCGCTGTCTCTATTCCTCCCAGTGTTCATGTGACTGGTCACATGAAGGCCGGGTGCCGTTAATGACAGACTGCTGCTGGGTCTAACTAGACCCAGCAGAGCCTTATTAGTGACAATAGTCACTATGAGTGGGCTGATTTCCCCTATAACTGGGGCTGCTGTGCTGATCTAGTTACAGTGGAAAAACATGGTGCAAAAGAAAGACAAAAAATATATACAGTTCCCCAAAGGTATTTTTTGACCTTTGAGGGACAGACCATAGTAATAAAAAAATAGTAAAGTAAAGTGCAAAAAAAAAAGAACAATAAATACACATAAAATACCCACGCCAAAAAAAATACGTTCCCCCCCGCCAATCATTGTTGTAACGCTAGCGTTGACCCAATTACCCTAATATACACATGTAATATCTTAAAATTTACGGTAGACAATGACGATCACAAATAAAAGGTCTATTTTAGGGTAAAATTATGTTATTACCAAAAAAAATAGCTGAAACGTAAAAAAGCTTATTTTTTTACAATTATTTTCAAACTTTATGAATAAAAATTCTAAAATAGCAAAAAGGATGTGTATAAAAACAATAAAAAAAGAAACCTGCATTGTCTATAGAAAAAAACATAGCAAAAATAACGTCGTTAGCCCAACAAATAAAAAAATTATAGCCATTTAACTAACGCGTGCTAAAAAGGGCTAAACGGTGTCTGGTCCTGAAGGCTCAAAATAGCCCGGTCCTGAACTGGTTAAGAAAGTAATTTAGCATAAATCTAAAATTGTGCATAACTTGCTCAAAATTGATCATTTTTCAAAATAAAAAACATTTATCTACATTACAGCGCTGATCACATTATGTAGGAGATAGGTCACTTATAATCTGGTGACAGAGCCTCTTTAAATACTCTCTTCCACTCATCCGCTTTGCGGATACGAACCGAATGTAGGCCCTGAGTAAATCTAGTTTAGAGAACCACTTGGCTCCTGAGATCTGATTAAACAGTTCCGGAATGAGTGGAGGAGGATATTGATTCTTTAGGTTGGATTCACACGATCATGTTCGGTCCGTCAAGGACGGAACGTATTTCGGCCGCAAGTCCCGGATCGAACACACTGCAGGGAGCCAGGCTCCTAGCATCCTAGTTATGTATGACGCTAGGAGTCCATGCCTCTCCGTCGAACTACTGTCCCATACTGAAAACATGATTACAGCACGGGACAGTTGTCCCGCAGCGAGGAAGAGACTCCTAGCGTCGTACATAACTATGATGCTAGGAGCCCGGCTCCCTGTAATGTGTTCGGTCCGGAACTTGCGGCCGAAATACGTTCTGTCCTTTACGGACCGAACATGCTCGTGTGAATCCAGCCTAACAATAACCTTATTTCATTTACGATAGTCAATACAGGGTCTTAAATCGCCATATTTTTTTTCAACAAAGAAAAAACCTGCTCCCACCGGAGAAGTAGACTGACAAATATGACCCTTTCGGAGACTGTCTAATATAATCTTTCATGGCCCGTCTTTCCGGAGCAGAAAGATTATACATACGCCCCTTGGGCAGCTTAGTATTAGGGAGAAGTATTATAGCACCGTATACGGCCTATGGGGATGGAGAGAGTCACAACCGAGTTCAGAAAGACATCCTCAAAATCTTGAATAAACTCAGGCAATAATGGTGCATTGTAAGAGACGATAGTAGTAGACAAAGATATGCAAGAATCATAACATTTAGAATTCCACTTCATCAAATCTGCTTTCACCCAATCAATAGCAGAATTATTATGTCTGTAACCATGGGATACCCAAAATTATTTCGGAGGGCACATTTTCTAAAATAAAGAAAGAGATTTGTTCAATTATGCAAAGTACCCACTTTCAATGTAACAGGCGGAGTAGAGAACTTGACTGGCCACTGAGCGAGAGGAGTATTATCAATAGCATAAACTTGAGTGGGGTACACAACTGAACAAGAGGGATAGCTAATTTTTTAGCAACCTGAAAATCTAAGAAATTTGCTGCAGAATTACAATCTACAAAAGCTTGTCCAGAAACACAAACATTATCAAAACACAAATCAACAGGCAAAATAACTTTATTTGAATATGTGGGAAAAACTTGACTGTCCGGATAGCATTCCCAGGCACCATCTAGGCCAGGGGTGGGCAAACTTTTTGACTCGCGGGCCACAATGGGTTCTAAAATTTGACAGAGGGGCCGGGCCAGGAGCATTTGGAGGGAGTGTTTGGGCCGGATATACTAAAGCATTAAATGTAGTGTGTGCAAACCTCATAGCACAGTAAGAACACTACAACCCAATTTATTAACTGTCTTTCAAATGTGAAAAATAGCCCTTATCAGTTAATAAATTTGTCTCAAGGAATATGCAAGATATGGCATTTACATACTATTTCGCAGATACTGGGAGGAGGAAATGTAAATAGATTAAAATAACATACGCACTGTGATTTATCAAGAAAAAAGTTCTGTTGACTCTGTAAATTAGCTGCCAACCTCTGAGCAGTAGCCGCCCGTTCTTGTGTTGACTGCTTGCTAGCATAGTTTGCATGCTTCGTGGCAAAGTGACGGCTGATATTGTACTCTTTGAAAACCGAAGGGCTTAATGGTGACGTGAAACGAAGTGAAAATTAAAGTGAAATAAAGAGAAATACGCGCCACATTAACCCCTTAATGACCGGGCCATTTTGCACGTTAATGACCAAGGATTATTTTTTGTTTTTTCATGGTCGCATTCCAAGAGTCGTAACTCTTTTTTTATTACGTCGACATAGCCGTATAAGGGCTTGTTTTTTGCGGGACGAGTTGTATTTTGTAATTGCACCATTTTTAGATGCTTATAATATATTGATTAACTTTTATTAACTTTATTTTAGGAGAGAATTGAAAATAAGCAGCTATTCCAGCATTAATTTTCACGTTATAAATTTACGCCGTTTACTATGCAGCATAAATAACATGTTACCTTTATTCTACGGGTCGGCACGATTACGAGGATACCAAATATGTAAAGGTTTTATATGTTTTCCTATGTTTGCACAATAAAAACCCTTTTAGAAAAAAATTACTTGTTTTTGCATCGCCGCGTTCCAAGAGCCGTAACGTTTTTATTTTTCCGTCGATGTGACCGTATGTGGGCTTGATTTTTGCGGGCCAATGCGTAGTTTTCATTAGTACTATTTTGGGGTACATAGGACTTATAGATTAACTTTTATTTTATTTTTTATGGGGGGAATGGGAGAAAAGAGAGAATTTTGCCGTTGTTTTTTGCGGGTTTTTTGGACGCCGTACATCCGGCGGTTTCATTAATGTGTTCATTTTATTGGTCAAGTTGTTATGATCGCGGGGATGCCATATATGTGTATGTGTGATTTGTTTTGACACTTTTACTGAATAAAACCACTTTTTGGGCAAAAAAAGTAGTTTTATTTGATTTTGACTGTAATTATTTTATTTTTTTTCAACAAACTTTATTTAACTGATTGACATTTTTTTTTTAAGTCCCACCAGGGGACTTCACTATGCGATGTGCCGATCGCATATATAATGCTTTGTTATACTTAGTATACCAAAGCATTATTGCCTGTCAGTGTAAAACTGACAGGCAACCTGTTAGGTCATGCCTCCGGCATCGCCAAACAGGCAGTTGCGGAAGACAGACCTGGGGGTCTTTGTTAGACCCCCGGCTGTCATGGAAACCCGACGGCGACCCGCGATTTGTTTGCGGGGGCGCCGATCGGGTGACAGAGGGAGCTCCCTCCCTCTGTCAAACACATTAGATGCCGCTGTCACTGTTGACAGCGGCATTTAATGGGTTAAACTGCCGGAATCGGAGCGCGCTTCGATTCCGGCAGTTGCAGCAGGAGCCAGGCTGTGTATAACAGCCGTGCTCCTGCCGCTGATCGCGTGGGTACAGTCTCAGTACCCGCGCCATCACAGGACGGATATATCCGTCCTCCTGCGCGAACTAGCAGCTGCTGAGGACGGATATATCCGTCCTTCGGCGTTAAGGAGTTAACAACGGTCAATGTGTTTTGAGTGCGCCATCTATTGGGAAAACGTGGGCATTGCAGGGAAAGGGGGAAAAAAAGGAGGTTTTTACTATGCTTTGGACAAGTTCGGCGGGCCGGATTAAAAAGCCTAACGGGCCGTATGTGGCCCGCGGGCCGTAGTTTGCCCATGTCTGATCTAGGCTGTGCAGTTTTTCCGGAGCTGGACATTTCTAACAGTTATTGAGTGTATGACCTGCGTCCCCACAATAGAAACACAGCCCCTTGAGTTTCCGAAAAAGTCTCTGTTACTGAGAAGACCTAGTCGAACCCAACTGCATGGACTCTTGTGCATCAGAAGAAGTGCTCTTAGCGCAGGGCAGGGGAGCAGCTATAAGTTTTTTTCATTTTTGCGCTCACGTAGTCGTTGGACCAGACGTACTACAAGGGTCATAGTATCCTCTAGAGTAAGGGGTGGAGGATAATTAAGAGATATTTTACGTTTTCTGAAAGGCCTTGGCAGAATTGGCAACGGAGCACATCATCATTCTACTGAGAAGGAATAGATCAACGTCTGAACTCTGAACAATAATCCTCGACAGGACGTAGTCTGTGCTGGAGAGATTACATCTTGGTCTTCGCTACTGCAGTGACTTCTGGTTCTCCATAAATTAAACCCAGGTTTCCACAGAAAAAAGTTCAGGGCCATCAGGTCCAAATAAAAAGGTCCAGGTTTGAGGATCATCCTGCAAGAGTGAAATGACGACACCCACTTGCTGTTGCTCAGCTCCAGAGGAGATAGGTCTCAGACGAAAATATATTTTACAACTGTCCCGAAAATAAACAAAAGTCTTATGATCACCAGAGAAACGATTAGGCAAGTTCACTTTAGGTTCCACAGGAGATGCCGCTGGAGCACAATTTCATGCTGTTGAATCTTTACAGCCAGACCTTGTACCGGCTGAGTCAGTTCTTGCATTTGTTCCACCAGGGCTTTCAATGGTTTAATTGTGGAAAAAATATATGGATGGGCTTGTGAATATGTGATGGAATTGCAATTTGAGCGATTCCCCAAAGGCTGCTGGGGAGTGCCGGGAGAGAGCGTGCACATAAAACCGCAACATCGAATCCATCACAACTCTGATTGACAGTGTGTAAGGCGACCCTAAGGTGTTCGCCAGAGCCGACCGCAAGGTGGGATAGACTTTGCTTCTTAGGACCCAGGTTGTCTTAGCAGAGTTTAGCGTTGGATAAGAGGTGCAATGCAGACTAACCTGAGCAGGAAACCAGACAGCCAGGGGTTAAACATAAAGTCCAAATCAGAAGGCAAGCCGATATCGGAAATAGCAAAGGTCAAAACCGTCCGGGAGCAGATAATCCAATATCAGAAAACAAGGTGTTAACGAGACAAGCCAAGGTCAGTTTCAAAAAGGTCCAAAAGTAAGGAGTGGAGGGAATGTAGGAAGTTTGATCAGACACCAGAAGACAGGAAAATTCACAAGCACTGACAGGTGGAGAAGCCTGGTATAAATACTAATTCTACACCTGAAGGCAGAAAGACAGACAAAAGAGATAGGCTCAAGGTAAAGCAGACACGCCCAGAAGCCAGAACCATAGTCATGGTAACCTTAAGGGAACAGGCGTTTTCCTGACAGATTGCTTCTAGTGCTGTATATACACAGTCAAGTCACATTATTATGACCACCTCCTACTTTAGATGTCAGCAACACGTAGCCCATGAAGGAAGTGATGTTTTATGGGCTGGCTTGGTGGGTATATAAGGTGTGCGATAGGCTGTCTGACCACATATCATTTGTTGTTACCATGGGTAAAAGGGGTGATTTATCAGATTTGCAAAAAAGGATGATTATTGGCTTTCGGGCCAAGGGAGGCAGTATTTCTCACACAGCGCAGTTTGTTAACTGTTTGCGTGCTGCTGTGGTGAAAGCATATCGGGAGTGGAGAAAAGGCATCACTGGGAATAACTGACGTTGAAACCGCGTAGGAATTTGGAAATAACCACGTGCCATTAATGTGAGAGGTAAACATCGGCTACGAAGGTGTGCGAGGGCGGAACAAGACGCTACAGTGGAGCCGCTCCGTGAAAATCAACCAGGGGGCTTCTATTTGTGTCTAAAACAACAGTTCAGCGAACCCCACTGTGTATGGGACTCTGAATCAGACGGATGGTCACTGCTCCTAAGCTAACAACGGTGCATCGGAAAAAGAGGCTTTCATTTTCACGGCAGTATCGGAATTGGACCACTGATGATTTGCAAAGGGTTGCCTTCCATGATGAGTCACGTTTCTGCTTCATCAAACGGGTAGACGTTGGCGTGTCAGGCGAGAAACATCAGAGAACAAACACCCTGCAACTGTTGCTGGAAGAACACAAGCTGGTGGTGGCAGCGTTCTGGTCTGGGGAATTTTTTCATGGCATTCTCTGGGCCAACTCATCCATGTGAAAGGCACTCTGAACCGATTTGGGTATGAATCCATTGTTGCAGATCACGTCCACCCATACATGCTGTTTGTCTTCCCTGGGGCAGATGGAATCTTCCAGCAAGACAATGCGACATCTCACATGGCTAGAAATGTCCGACAGTGGTTGGAGGAGCACGACAAAGACTTCAAAGTACTTCCCTAGCCCCCTAATTTGCCAGACTTTAACCCAATTGAGCGTCTGTGAGACCACCTCGATCGTCTTGTTCGCTCTATGGATCCTTTCCCACGCACCCTCCAGCAAATGTGGGATGCATTGCAGTCAGCATGGCTCCAGATATCTGTGACAACCTACCAGCACCTTTTTTGAGTCACTCCCAGCCCGTCTAGCTCATGTCCGTGCTGCATATGGCGGTTACTCTGGATATTAGCCATATTGGTCATAATGTGACTCGACTGTGTATGTACTGAGCTTGGTTCTAGCATTGTATTTATGTTCTGAGCTTGGTTCTGTAGCTGTATTTATGCACTGAGCTTAGTTCTGGTACTGTATTTATGTACACCGTTTTGTTCTGCTACAATATATTTATAAGGAGCGTGGTTCTTGTGCTATATCTATTTACTGAGCTTGGTTGTGATGCTGTATATATATATATGTACTGAGCTTGGTTCTGTTGATGTATGTATGTATGTATGTATGTATGTGTACATATATATATATATATTTATATATATATATATATATATATATAGTGAAGGAAATAAGGCCTCATTCACACGGCAGGGTTTCCCGGCCGGGTGCCGGCCGTTCATAAATCGGCCGGCACCCGGCTGCATTAGGAATGATAGACCCCTAATGGGGCTATTCACACGACCGATTTTTTGACGGCCGGGAAATCCGGCCGTCAAAAAATAGGACATGCTCTATCTTTGCCTGGGCACCCGGCCGCCCGGCTCCCATAGAAGTCTATGGGGCCGGGTATTACACGGCCATCACCGGAATTTGTTCCGAGTGATGGCCGGGTTTCCCGGCGGTTGCGCTCTATCTCCTCCTCCTCACAGCGCAGAGTGCATGTGAGGAGGAGGAGTTGATGCCATTCTGACGAATGGCATCGCTGTACACTGTGTTGCAGGGCCGGGGTGTAAAGCAGGTGGAGGGAGCGCTGCGCTGGCTCCCTTCCCCTGCTTGTTAAAAGCACCCTGGCTCGGCGACACCTTCGATGGCACCGCTAGTAGCTGCAGCAGCTGCTGCTGCTGCTGCTGCTACTACTGCAGCGACGCCACTATAGCAGAGCAGGGAGGTATCTCCCCGCTCTGCTATGTGCTAGCCGCACTTTAGCTCCTTAAAGGAGCGGAATCCCCGTGTTTTCGGGGATTCCGCTCCTGGACAGAGCGCTTGATGTCTCTGTCCATATCTGGGCAGTGACATCAGGGGAAACTCCTGAAGCGGAATCCCCGAACACATGGGGATTCCCCTTCAGGAGCTGCCGCTGATGTCACTGTCCGGATCTGCCCGGCCCGGCACGGATGCATAACTTTATGCAAACCGGCCGGGCAGAATGGCCGATTTTACCGGCCGGCACTCGGGCTCGGGAACGACCCGGTCGTGTGAATCCCGCCTAAGTATTTGATCCCTTGCTGATTTTGTAAGTTTGCCCACTGTCAAAGACATGAACAGTCTAGAATTTTTAGGCTAGGTTAATTTTACCAGTGAGAGATAGATTATATAAAAAAAAAAAAAGAAAATCACTTAGTCAAAATTATATATATTTATTTGCATGGTGCACAGAGAAATAAGTATTTGATCCCCTACCAACCATTAAGAGTTCAGCCTCCACCAGACCAGTTACACGCTCCAAATCAACTTGGTGCCTACATTAAAGAAAGCTGTCTTAAATGGTCACCTGTATAAAAGACTCCTGTCCACAGACTCCATTAATCAGCCTGACTCTAACCTCTACAACATGGGCAAGAACAAAGAGCTTTCTAAGGATGTCAGGGACAAGATCATAGACCTGCACAAGGCTGGAATGGGCTACAAAACCAAAACCATAAGTAAGATGCTGGGTGACAAGGAGACAACTGTTG
This sequence comes from Rhinoderma darwinii, assembly GCF_050947455.1. NCBI lineage: Eukaryota > Metazoa > Chordata > Amphibia > Anura > Rhinodermatidae > Rhinoderma > Rhinoderma darwinii. The sequence goes on from NC_134689.1 coordinate 59,754,296, forward strand.
GTGCAATAGTAAGAAAATGGAAGACATACAAAATGACTGTCAATCGACATCGATCTGGGGCTCCATGCAAAATCTCAGCTCGTGGGGTATCCTTGATCCTGAGGAAGGTGAGAGCTCAGCCGAAAACTACACAGGGGGAACTTGTTAATGATCTCAAGGCAGCTGTGACCACAGTCACCAAGAAAACCATTGGTAACACATTACGCCGTAATGGATTAAAATCCTGCAGTGCCCGCAAGGTCTCCCTGCTCAAGAAGGCACATGTACAGGCCCGTCTGAAGTTTGCAAATGAACATCTGGATGATTCTGAGAGTGATTGGGAGAAGGTGCTGTGGTCAGATGAGACTAAAATTGAGCTCTTTGGCATTAACTCTACTCGCCGTGTTTGGAGGAAGAGAAATGCTGCCTATGACCCAAAGAACACCGTCCCCACTGTCAAGCATGGAGGTGGAAACATTATGTTTTGGGGGTGTTTCTCTGCTAAGGGCACAGGACTACTTCACCGCATCAATGGGAGAATGGATGGAGCCATGTACCGTCAAATCCTGAGTGACAACCTCCTACCCTCCACCAGGACATTAAAAATGGCTCGTGGCTGGGTCTTCCAGCACGACAATGACCCGAAACATACAGCCAAGGCAACAAACGAGTGGCTCAAAAAGAAGCACATTAAGGTCATGGAGTGGCCTAGCCAGTCTCCAGACCTTAATCCCATCAAAAACTTATGGAGGGAGCTGAAGATCCGAGTTGCCAAGCGACAGCCTCGAAATCTTAATGATTTACAGATGATCTGCAAAGAGGAGTGGGCCAAAATTCCATCTAACATGTGTGCAAACCTCATCATCAACTACACAAAACGTCTGACTGCTGTATTTGCCAACAAGGGTTTTGCCACCAAGTATTAAATCTTGTTTGCCAAAGGGATCAAATACTTATTTCTCTGTGCACAATGCAAATAAATATATATAATTTTGACAATGTGATTTTCTTTTTTTTTTTTTATATAATCTATCTCTCACTGGTAAAATTAACCCAGCCTAAAAATTCTAGACTGTTCATATCTTTGACAGTGGGCAAACTTACAAAATCAGCAAGGGATCAAATACTTATTTCCTTCACTGTATATATATATATATATATATATATATATATATATATATATATATATATATTACTAGCAGAATTACCCGGCTTCGCACAGGTCTATTTTGTTTTCTATTTGTGTGTGGTTTAAAACTTTGTTTGCTACTGGTATGGATTATGCCGATGCAACATGTTTCGCAACATGCGGACAATGTGTGGCTTAGTGAGGGGATTGTTTCTATGATGGGCATCTACTTCTATAGTGCTGTCATCCATGAATAAAACTTGAAGATATAAAGGAGATGCTTACAGATTGTCCTCGTTAAACGGTGGCAATAGAGATCCGATCATGTGGTAGTCTTGCTCCTGTATCTTGAACGTTGGTATGTATCCTGGCTCCATCACACGTTTTCCACATCCAAATGACGTCATCTGGTGTAAAGTCTATGGCCACGGCCCATCGTTCTAACTTACCCCTCGACGGCCGTGGCCATGGATATCTGAGTTCCTTGCAGCGTTGTTCTCAAGGGAGGCGCCTGCACTCACTTCCTGGTTTTGAGGCTGTCTCCCGGAGGGCGCGCGCGCCTGCGCATCCACGGTCTTAAAGGGCCAGTGCGCGCATATTGCAGGAATTCTGCAATTTAGCCCAGAAGGCTACTGGGCTATAAAAAGTGTCCTGCCCTCTCGTTCTTTGCCTAAGCGTTGTTCGTTACCCAAAGTTTGTCTTGCTAATGGTCCCCTAGTGTCTTCCAGTTTCCTAGTGTTCCCTGTTCCTGTATCCTGTTTCCCGTGCCATCCAGATCTAGTGCGGTGCTGAGCTGTTGTCGTGTTGTGCTGCATTCCACGCCTGTTCTGCTACGCCATGCCTAACGTCTACCTGCCGCCTGGTCCCAGCCAAGCCTGCTTTGCTACTGTCCAAGTTGCCACAGGTACCCTCTCTGGACTATAGACTCAGTACTATAGCTGTATGCCAGCTGCCATCCCGCTACGCGGTATTGCCCAGTGGGTCCACACCCCGCATCGTGACATGTGGAAGGCATTGTTGTAGACCCGGATACGTTTCAGAGACTCGGCAGAGTGAACGGAGGAACCATCAAGCAAAGTTGTGAGCTCTTCTGGTGGAACAGGTAAATCTGGTGTTCTGACCTTTCCGCCAGAGCAGCACATTCCTGGACATTCACCTTCGTACTTAAGTGCCCTTCAGTGTTCGCATTTTTTCTCCATTTGGCCAATCAGAAGAAACGGAGCTTGGCCATATTGGGATTTTGAATTGTAATGGAAAGCAGCATTACGCATATCAGCCCAGGTAGCAACTTGTTGATTAGCATATTGCACCTGGTCGATATGGAGATGGTCTTACGTCTGTAGGGGAGTCTCTGCTGCTCTTTTGTCTCTCTGAGACTGCAGTCGTTCCTCAGTCTGCTGGGGTTTCATTAGCTCGTTTTGGCTGTGGTGCATCTTGTCAGCCTGAAGATGGGTTTGGGTCTGCTAAGAGGTTTCAGCATCTCGGGCAGCAGTCATGCACTTTGCCACAGTAGACTTTCATCCAAGTGCAGGGTTAATTTTTGGAGGCATGACTGGTATGAAAGGGTTTTAATTTATGATAATGTTGAAATCCAGTATAGGTACAGTGTAGTATAGGTATAGGTCCTATCACGGCGAGTAACATGTTGAGTAAAGAAAAGAGGCTGGGTTCTTATAGAAACCTGTTCTAAAACTGTGTGTAGGCTAAGAATGAAGGACCTGCAATCTTCTATTCGCTAATACGGGTCATCTGATGTGATATAGGGGAAGGTCCTTGGTGTGGAAGCCAGTGGTGCCATATCTGCTTAAGTGAATATATTGAGAACAGTAGGTCCTAGAGAGCTGAAACCCGGTCTAAAACCTTTGAAGCGCCTGATTGACTTATGTGCCCAATTTGGTGCAGATTGGTCCAGATGTTTGGCCATGCATAAAGAACATACAACCGTCTAAAAGTACCCCGTGCTGTGTCAGTCTGTCTGTTTGTATGTTCATTGGATTTCCAAGGGTGCCCAGGAGGCCAATCCATGCCCTCATATTTTATTGGTTTACGGGGAAATCGCTAGTAGCCCTATATACCCCAACAGTTACGCTGTTTATTTCAATTTAAAGTTCCTAAATACCGAACAGCTAAACTGGTCCTGGCCATCAGTAATCTGATTGGTTGCTCTGGGTAACCGCTCCCCTGTACCTTTCCATCTAGGATTATCTCGTAAAGTGCACTACCTGCTACTGCCAGATAAAAACATCTCTAGTATAAAAGTGAATGTCTGTATTCGATTTTATGGTATTGGGTCGCTATGATGTGATAATGGCTGATAACAGAGAACAACAGCACGGTTGGGACATTTATGAAAACCTTCCTGGACACCAGATGTACCTATGTGCCGAATTTGGGGTCAAATAGTTCAGGTGTTTGGATGTCTATAGAGAACCAGACAGACATTTACTTCTATAATAAAGAATAGCAGACCTGCTTCACACTGGTCTATTTGTTTGTTGTTTGTGTGTGTGGTTAATTTCCTACTGATATGAAGCCAACATATCCAATAAAGTCCAAATGCAGCGTTCTTTTTTGGAGGCATGACTGGTCTGGACGGGGTTAAATTTATGAGAATGCTGAAATCCACTGGCTTGGTTCTGTTGAGAGGCTGCAGCAGCCATGCGCTTTGCCACATGAGTTACATAGTTTCATAGTTAGTATGGCTGAAAAAAGACACATGTCCATCAAGTCCAACCAAGGGATGGGAAAAGGGAAGGTAAAACTTTCTACACATAAGAGCACATTTTTTTTTTTGTTCCATGAAATTATCTAAGCCTACTGTGGCTACTGTGACCAGCTCCTGCGGTGGACTATTCCATAGATTCACAGTTCTCACAGTAAAGAAGGCTTGTCGCCTCTGCAGGTTGAACCTTTTTTTCTCCAGACGGAGGGAGTGACCCCTTGTTTTTTGAGGGGGTTTTACATGGAACTGGATTTCACCATATTTTTTGTATGTGCTATTAATATATTTATATAAGTTAATCATGTTCCCCTTAGTCGTCTTTTTTCAATGCTAAATAGGTTTAAATATTTTAATCTTTCCTCATAACTTAGATTCTCCAGGCCCCTTATTAGCTTCGTTGCTCTTCTTTGTATTTTTTCCAACTCCAGGGCATCCTTTCTATGAACTGGAGCCCAGAACTGAACTGCATATTCTAGATGAGGCCTCATTAATGCTTTGTAAAATGGTAATATTATATCCCTGTCCCGTGAGTCCATGCCTCTTTTAACAGGTTCCCGACCGCTGGCTGTATTTATACGGCCAGCGGTCAGGGTCTCTGAAGTCCGCCGTATAGACTAATTACGGCGGCACTTCAGAGACTGTGCACGCGCGATTGCGTGCACACAGCTCTATGCCCTGGCTGTTGCTAACAGCCATGGGCACTGGGCAGAATGTCAGGGGCCAATCTTTTTGCCCCTGAAAATGTGATCGCTGTGACAACCTATCACAGCGACCACATTTGTTTTATTTTGACTTTTCTGGCAGCAAATCTCCTGCCTCTTTTCTTCTCCTCACACATTGTTTCAGTTTGAGTAGAAGAAGAGACTCGAGAGAATTGCTGCCAGAAGAATACTGTGAAAAAAAAGTGTTACACTGTAAAACATTCTCTGTATAGATAGATTGTATAGATAGATAGAAATCTATCTATCCATCTATCTTTTTTTCTATCTATCTACCTTTCTTTCTTTTATTCTATTAGAATAGGCAAGTAGGGAGTATATAATTATATATATATCCACATATACAGTGGCGTAACTACCACCGTAGCAGCCCGCGGCATGAGGGGGCCTGTGTCGCCCGCTGGCACGGGCCCCCACCATGGCTGCAGGCTCCGCTAGCAGCCGCTATGGCTGCTACAGCGGGACACCACTGATCACTACGACTGAAAGTCCCCCGAAGTTCTCCATCACAAACCTCGGACTTCCGGGTTCTGTGTCGGCTTCTCCGTAGAAATGAATGGAGTGCCGGCCCGCTTGTGCGCATGCGTGACCAGCGCTCCTTTCATTTTTATTGAGCTGCCGACACAGACGCCGGAAGTCAGAGGTTAGTAATGGAGAACTTGGGAGGACTTTCGGTCCCCCGTTCTCCCTATCAATGCCAGCGATCGCACATGTATCCTCTATCCTGTGGATATCCTGTGGATAGGGGATGCATGTTATTTGTAGGACACAACAACACTGTAGGTCGCATTTTTTTGGGGGTTTAGGGACGCTGTATGGCGTTCCCTGCAGGGGGGGCGCTGTATGGCGTTCCCTGCAGGGGGGGCGCTGTATGGCGTTCCCTGCAGGGGGGGGCGCTGTATGGTGTTCCCTGCAGGGGGGGCTGTATGGCGTTCTCTACAGTGGGGGCTGTATGGCGTTCTCTACAGTGGGGGCTGTATGGCGTGGGGGCTGATGTTCAGAATACCCGAGAATGCCCCCAGTCTGAGGATGTCACGCGACTGACTGAAAGACATTTCATCAGTCGGATTCTCCCAACACCAACCAGAAGCAACCCCCAGAAAAAGTGCTGTGTCTGCAGAAAAGACGGGCACCGCAAAGATTCCCGATATTTCTGTCCATCATGTCCCTCGCAACCAGGCCTGTGCATTGAGCCATGTTTTAAAAAATACCACACTGTTCTGCATTATTAGATTTTAGTTAATTCGTTGAAAATATATTTGCCCTACATTACTTTTTTATTTTTCCCCAGATTTTCTCCAAGGGTGAGGGAGGGAATGGGTGGGGGGGGGGGGTGGATGTCATGTTTGCGTATTTTCTAAAGTTCATCTGCTGAAGAACTCCATTTGCATAAACCTGCAATTTCTTATTTTAGAAAACCCCAAAAAATAAATTCCCATTATACCCCTAGATTAATATTTCGGGATTTCTGCTTCAAGAGCAGATATTTTGGAAGTGTTATAGAAACTCTTTTGAGTTTTGTAAAACCAGCTTTGAAAAAAAGCGATTTGTGAAATAAGCTTCTTCTATCGTCCGCCCTCCTACATCTCTATGTGATAATAAGGCCCACATATTTGGTATCCCCATGCACAGGAGAAGTGGCAGAATGTGAAAGGAGATTAATTTTGGCCGTGGTCTATACTGTGTGTGAAAAATGCTGGTATAAACTGACGCATTTGCTAAAAAATTGCTAATTTTATTTTTAATCCATCTTATTCAAGAAACTTTCAGAAGAAAACTGGACTGTCTAAAAATATGATAAAACCCTTGAAGAAAACCTTGTGGGGTCTACTTGTGTGAATGAAGTCATTTATGGGGTGATTCTAATCTTTCAGCAGCATTAGGCCCCCCAGAAAACAGTATGCGGCTATAAAATCAAATGCAAAATTCCTGGACCGAAAAGGTCAAAAAGCCTCCTTTTATGCCAAGCCCTGGCACATGCCCGCACAGTGAATAAGGCACACATATTTGCTATCCCCATTCACGGAAGAAGTGGAAGAATGTGAAAGGAGATTAATTTTGTCTGTGGTCTATACCGTGTGTGAAAAATGCTGGCATAAACTGACACATTTGCTAAAAAAAAGCTAATTTTATTTTGTTCCATCTTATTCAAGAAACTTTCAGAAGAAAACTGGACGGTCTAAAAATATGATAAACCCCTTGAAGGAAACCTTGTGGGGTCTACTTGTGTGAATGAAGAAATTTATGGGGTGTTTCTAATGTTTCAGCAGCGTTAGGCCCCCCAGAAAACAGTATGCTGCTATAAAGTCAAGTGCAGAATTCCTGGACCGAAAAGGCCAAAAAGCCTCCTTTTATGCCAAGCCCTGGCACATGCCCGCACAGTGAATAAGGCACACATATTTGGTATCCGCATGCACGGGAGAAGTGGAAGAATGTGAAAGAATATACATTTTGTCCGTGGTCCATACTGTGTGTGAAAAATGCTAGCATAAACTGACGCAATTGCTAAATTCTTGAATTTTTTTCCAATTTTGCCCACTTTAGAGAAAAAAATAAAAATGATATATACTGACAAATGACACTAAAACAAAGCCCTATCTGTCCTTTAAAAAGAGTGTAAAATTCAAAGATGAACTTTATTCACCTGCAGAGTTATAGTCATCTAAAGAAGCGCATAGCAAAATTGTGAAATTTGCTCTGGTCATTTAGCTGTAAAACAGCCTAGTCCTTAACCGGTTAATACACGACAATATCTTGCTGGCCTTAGAAGCAGCTGATTGACATTGCATGCTGTTATTTAGTCTATGATCTACAATTACACCCAGATCCTTCTCAACAAGTGACTCCCCTAGTGTAGCTCCCCCTAGGTCATATGATGCATGCAGGTTGTTGGTACCCAGAGACATAACTTTACATTTATCTACATTAAACTTCATTTGTCAAGTGGACGCTCAAACACTCCGTTTGTTTAAATCTGCTTGCAATTCACGAACATCTTCCTTAGACTGAACATTACTACATAATGTCAATCCAATTACAAACTATACTTTCTAAACCTATAGTCCTTAATTTACACAATAGACATCTATGAGGGACAGTGTCAAGTGCCTTTGCAAAGTCCAAAAACACTATATCCACAGCGGCCCTTCTGTCTAGGCTTCTGCTCACCTCTTCATAAAAACAAATCAGGTTGGTTTGACAACTTCTGTCCTTAGTAAAACCGTGCTGGCTGTGACTTGTAATACTATTTTTTGTCACATAATGCTGTATATAGTCCCTCAATAGCCCCTCAAGCATTTTCCCCACCATGGATGTTAAGCTTACTGGCCTATAATTACCGGGGGAGGACCTACAGCCCTTTTTGAAAGTAGGCACCACATTTGCCCTGGGCCAGTCCCTAGGCACTATACCAGTTACTAGACAATCTCTAAATATTATGAAGAGGGGGACAGAAATAACTAAACTACGCTCTTTGAGAACTCTAGAACTCTAGGGTGTAACCCATCTGGTCCCAGGGCCTTGTGCACATTTATTTTGTTTTATTTAGCTTTGACCATATCTACATTCATCCAATTCAGTATATCAGCTGATATATTAACAGCACTGGCTACATCAGCTGCTCTTTCTTCTGTGGTATATACAGAGCTAAAGAACCCATTTAGTAACTCTGCCTTCTCTTGATCCCCTATTTCCAACTCCCCATTACCACTATCTAGGGGTCCTACATGTTCAAATCTTGGCTTTTTTGCATTTATATACTTTAAGAATGTTTGGGGATTTGTTTTACTATCCTTGGTCACCCGCCTTTCATTTTGTATTTCTGCTGATTTTATTACCTTTTTACAGTTTTTATTAAGCTCTTTATAACTTAAAAAGGCTACAGCTGTACCCTCAGATTTGTATTTTTCAAATGCCCTTTTTTGTCATATATTGCCCTTTTTACAGAGGGTGTCAGTCATGTGGGGTTTAATTTTAGTTGTTTATACTTGTTATCTATAGGAATAAATATTGCACTATAATTACCCAAAGTAGATTTGAAAATCTCCCATTTATCATTTGTACCATTATTTGACATTAGTTCTTCCCAGTCTATGTCCTGAATTGAAGCCCTCATCCTGGGGAAATTGGCTTTCTTAAAATTAAGTGTTTTTTCCCTCCCAGCCTGTGTTTTGTTTTTTACAGTATAGGTAAAATGTAACTATATTGTGATCACTGTTACCGAGGTTTTCACGAACATTGACATTGCCAACAAGCTCTGCATTATTAGAAATGACCAGATCCAACAGAGCTTCACCTCTAGTCGGGTCTTCCACAAACTGGCCCATAAACTTTTCCTGCAAAATGTTGAGGAAATTTCTCCCCTTTGCAGTTGAAGCCGAACCATGACACCAAATAATATCCCAGTAATTAAAACCTCCCATTATAACTACAGTACCAGCCTGTGCAGCCCACTCCATCTGTTTATATAGCTGACCTTCCATCTCCTCAGTTATAGGGGGTCTATAGATTACACGAAATGTAAGTTTTTTCAGTGTTTACCTCACTTTGTAATTCCACCCACGAAGGTTTCAACCTCCTCACAATCCTCACCCACTATTGTCTCTTTCACACTCACCTTCACATCACTTCTCACATACAGACATACACCACTGCCTTTCCTATTTGCCCTGTCTTTCCGAAACATGTAAATCCTGTCGATTTACAGCCCAGTCATGAGAAGTGTTTAGCCATGTTTCAGCAACACCAACTATATCTATATGTTCCTCCAGTACCAAGGCCTCCAGCTCCCCCATTTTTCCTGCTTGATTTCTGGTATTTGTGAACATACACTTTAACTTGCATTTCAAATTGCCATGTATGGTATCAGAAATGTGGTTATTTGACATTATTTGTCCATTTTTATTTTCATTGCTGTTTTGTAAGAAAATGATTTCCTTATCCTGTTGTCTAGTCCTCTCCCCACAGTCTATTTCTCCCCACACCAATATAGTCTGACCACTCTCTAACATAACTACCCCCTTATTTTCTACATTGACCTCCCTCCACAGCCCTAGTTTAACCCCTTAGGGACGCAGCTTAGTTTGGGCCTTAAAGAGGCTCTGTCACCAGATTAAAAATTCCCTATCTCATACATAATTTTATCGGTGCTGTAATGTAGTTAACAGCAGTGTTTTTTATTTTGAGAAACAATCTTTTTTCAGCAAGTTATGACCTTTATTACATTTATGTAAATTCGTTTCTTAATGCCCAAGTGGGCATTTTTTAACTTTTAACCAAGTGGGCGTATTACAAAGAAGTGTTTGACGCTGACCAATCAGCATCATACACTTCTCTCCATTACACCGAAGCTTGTTTCACTGAACAGCGTGATCTCGTGTGACGTAACTTCCGCCCACAGGTCCTTCGTCTCCAGGGAGTTCTATATTTTTACCTACACTGTGTGATGCTGCCTCCGCTGCTGCTGCTGCAGATCTGACGACTGTAACTTCTCATACGCCTGGAGACGATCTATGTTCAGTCTTTAGACGCAGGGATGAAGGACCTGTGGGCGGAAGTGACGTCACAGCGTGGTCTCGCGAGATCACGCTGTTCAGTGAAACAAGCTTGGGTGTAATGAAGAGAAGTGTATGATCCTGATTGGTCAGCATCATACACTTCTTTGTAATACGCCAACTTGGTTAAAAGTTAAAAAACGCCCACTTGGGCATTAAGAAACTAATTTGCATAAATGTAATAAAGGTCATAATTTGCTGAAAAAAGATCGTTTCTCAACATAAAAAAATACTGCTGTTAACTACATTCCAGCGCCGATAAAATGATGTATGAGATAGGGCATTTTTAATCTGCTGACAGAGCCTCTTTAAGGCTCAGAGCCCATTTTTCAAATCTGACATATTTCACTTTATGTGGTAATAACGTCGGAATTCTTAAACCTATCCAAGCGATTCTCAGATTGTTTTCTCGTGACACATTGGGCTTTATGTTAGTGCTAAAATTTGGACGATATATTCAGTGTTTATTGGTGAAAAATTGCAAAATGTAGAGAAAATTTATAAAAAAAGCATTTTTCAGAATTTAAATGCATCTGCTTGTAAAATAGATGGTTATATCACACAAAATAGTTACTAGTTCACATTTCCCATATGTCTACTTTAGATTGGCATCGTTTTTTGAGCATTCTTTTATTTTTCTTGGACGTTACAAGGCTCAGAACATAAACAGCAATTTCTCATATTTGTAAGACAATTTCAAAAGCCTTTCTTTTAAGGTACCTGTTCGGTTCCGAAGTGTCTGTGAGGGGCCTATGTATAAGAAACCCCCATGAAACACCCCATTGAAAACTAGACCCCCTCATAGTATTCAAAACAGTGTTTAGAAAGTTTATTTAACCCTTTAGGCATTTCACAGGAATTAAAGCAAAGTAGAGGTGAAATTTGCAAATTTCATTTTTCTTGCTGAATTTCAATAGTATTAATTTTTTTTCTGTAACACAGAATGTTTTACCAGAGAAACACAACTAAATATGTATTGTCCAGATTCTGCAGTTTTTAGAAATGTCCGAGATGTGTCTCTAGTGTGCTCGTGGACTAAAATACAAGCTCCAGAAGCAAAGAAGCACCTAGTGCATTTTGAGGCCTCTTTTTTTATTAGAATATATTTTAGGCAGGATGCCAGGTTTGAAGAGGTATCGAGGTGCCAAAACAGTAGAAATCCCCAAAAAGTTACCCCATTTCGGAAATTACACCCTTCAAGGAATTAATTTATGGTTGTTACAATTTTGACCCCACAGTTTTTACACGGCATGTATTTGAATTGGGCTGTAAAATGTAAAAAAAAATTTTTCCAATAAGATGTCATGTTTCAGCAAAATTTCTTATTTTCACAGGGAACAAAATACCCCGTTTTGTTGCCCAATTTCTCCTGAGTGCGGCAATACCCCATTTGTGGCGATAAACTGCCATTTGGGCCCATGGGAGGCCTCAGAAGGGAATGAGCGCTGTGTGTTCTTTGGAGTGCAGATTTTGCTGGATTGGTTTTCGGGTGCCATATCGCATTTGCAGAGCCCCAGAGGTATCAAAGCAATGGAAACCCACCAGAAGTCACCCCATTTTGGAAACTACACCCCTCAAGGAATTCATTTATGGATAATGTGACCATTTAGACCTCTTAGTTTCTTCACAGAACTTATTTGAATTGGGCTGGGAATTTTAAAAAAAAAATCATTTTTTTCCAAAAATATGTAGTTTAAGCTCAAAAGTTCTTATTTTCACAAGAAATAAAATACTCCATTTTGTTGCCCAATTTGTTATGAGTGCAGCAACACCCCATTTGTGGTGATAAACTGCAGTTTGGGTCCATGGGAGGGCTCAAAAGGAAAGGAGCGCTATTTGTTCTTTGGAGTCCAGATTTTGCTGGATTGGTTTTCGGGTGCCATGTCGCATTTGCAGAGCCCCAGAGGTATCAAAGCAATAAAAACCCACCAGAAGTGACCCCATTTTGGAAACTACACCCATCAAGGAATTAATTTATAGGTGTTTATGACCATTTTGACCCCATAGTTTTTTCACAGAACTTATTTGAATTGAGCTGGGAATTAAAACAAAATGAATTTTTTCCAATAATATGTAAATTTGGCTGAAAATTTCTTATTTTCACAAGAAATAAAATACCCCATTTTGTTGCCCAATTTGTCTTGAGTGCAGCAATACCCCATTTGTGGTGATAAACTGCCGTTTGGGCCAATAAGAGGGCTCGGAAGGAAAGGACCACCATTTGGCCTACTGGGGATTTTCTGGTGCGAAGTCATGTATGCAGAAGCCCCTGAGGTACCAGTACAGTTGAAACCCCTAAGAAGTGAACCTGTTTTAAAAACTACACCCATTCATCTAGAGGTGTAGTGAGCATTTTGACCGGAAACATACACCCCATAAACTGTGATGTGGTTTCTCACGGGTGTGGCAATATCCTCAATGTGGCTGTTATCCGCTGCCTGGGCACGCAGCAGGGCTCAGAAGGGAAAGACGAGGGGGGATAAGCTGTGTGGAGTGCATCAGGGTAAGTAAAACTGGGGTAGATTAAAACTCAAGGGATGTATGATACATTTTAAAACACTCTTTCATACAGATCCTTAGTTTTTCAGGACACATGTCACATTGATATATTGTGTCCTCCCTTATCCCCCTCTTATAGCAGACTTTGCACCTCTTTTGACTTTTTCCCTTCTTGCCAGTTTGGGGAACTTCTCCTGGAAAGTGTCGCCCTGGTACGATGCGTGTGGCCCCGCTTCCAGAAGTACTGGGTGCCACCCCTTCTTAGTCCCTAAAAATTAGTTTCTTGATAACCACCTCTTGAAATTCCAGGAAAGTTCGCATCTGGCCTGTTTATCGACGTAGCACGTACACATTGTACAATGCCATCGGTATGATGTGCACGGCCAGCTTCTTATACCACACCGCATGGCGCTGTAGGGCTTCAGGACTTGATCTGACAAGTCCACCCCTCCCATGTACCTACTGTAGTCCAGGATGCAGTCTGGTTTGGGGGTCTCTGTACTGGTACCTCTTACTGGTACATGGGTACTGGTGTGGCCATGTATTGTTGTCAATACAAGGACATCTCTCTTGTCCTTGTACTTGACACAATATGTTGAAGCTAGAATGTGCCCTGCTCTCACCCCTTCTGAGTGTTTGCCCAAGCAGAGTCTTAGGGAGGCCTCTCAGATTTCTTCTAGCAGTGCCGCATGCCGCAGTACTTCTGGAAGCGAGGCAGTTGAAGAGTAGGACGCTGGTATAAAAATTATCCAGGTAGGGGTGGTAACCCTGGTCCAGCAGTGGCTGCACCAAATCCCACACAATTTTTGCATTAACTCCCAGTAAGGTCGGGGGCATTCTGGGGGCTAAATACTGGAGTCCTTTCCTTCATGTATCCTAAATTTATAGGTATACACTGATGCACTCTCGCACTGCTCATACATCTTCACACCATACCTTGCCCTCTTACCTGGCAGGTACTGGCGGAATTGAAGCCTCCCTTTAAAATGTACCAAGGACTCATCAATAGAAATACAATTCTCAGGGGTGTATGCTTGGGAAAACTGGGCACTGAAACGGTCTAATAGGGGTCTCCGTTTATACAAACGGTCAAAACTGGGGTCAGCTCGGGGTGGGCACTGCTTATTATCAGTATAATGTAAGAAGCGAAGTATTGCCTAATTTATTTATTTTTTTAGGTTCCAGTTCAGTTGTGAAGTTGCTTTGAGGGGCCTATATATTAGAAACCCCTATAAATCACCCCATTTTAGAAACTAGACCCCTCAAAGTATTCACAACAGCATTTAGAAAGTTTATGAACCCTTTAGGTGTTTCACAGGAATTTAGAGAAAAGTAGAGGTGAAATTTTCTTTTTTTTTTTGTCAGAAACTCCATTTTATAAAAAAAAATTTTTATAACACGAAAGGTTTCACCAGAGAAACGCAACTTAATACTTATTGTCCAGATTCTGCAGTTTTGAGAAATATCGCACATGTGGCCCTAGTGCACTAATGGACTGAAGCACCGGCCTCCGAAGCAAAGGAGCACCTAGAGGATTTTGAGGCCTCATTTTTATTAGGCACCATGTCCGGTTTGAAGAGGTCTTGTGGTGCCAAAACAATGGAAACCCCCCAAAAGTGAAGCCGATTTGGAAACTAGACACCTTGAGAAATTCATTGCAGTTTTCATTGGGTGCATGCGGCTTTTTGATCAGTTTTTATTCTATTTTTAAGTGGCGTGGTGACTAAAAAACAGCAATTATACTATTGTTTTTTTATTATATTTTTTTTACAGCGTTCACCTTGCGCTATAAATGACATATTCAGTTTATTCTGCGGGGTGATACGATTACGGCGATACCATATGTTTAAAGTTTTTTTATGTCTTATGGCGTTTGCACAATAAAATACTTTTTGTAAAAAATCATTTACTGTTTGTGTTACCTTATTCTAAGAGCCAGAACTTTTTTATTTTTCCATCAAGAAAGCCGTGTGAGGACATATTTTTTGCGTAACAAACTGAAGTTTCGATCAGTACCATTTTTAGGTACATGCGACTTTTTGATCTCTTTTTATTCCATTTTTTGGGAGGTGAAGTGACCAAACAATTGTGATTCTGGTACGGTTTATTATTATTTTCTTTTACCGCGCGGGATAAATAACTAAATTTGAAGTTCAGGGCGTTACGGACGCGAAGATACCAATTATGTATCGTTTATTCGTTTGTTTATATATTTTTATTAATAACAAAGGACTGATAAGGGAAAAAGCGGGATTTTTACTTTTATTACTTTTAAAACATTTATTTTCTTATTTTTACAAATCTTTTTTTACTTTTTTTTTACAATATTACTTTGTCCCACTAGGAAACTTGAGAGCAGGAGGCCCTGATCGCAATTCTAATACACTGCACTACATGCGTAGTGCAGTGTATTGGAGCCGTCAGCTACTCACTGACAGCAAGCATAGTGGGTCCTGACTTGGCATAGCAGGACGCCATTGTTAGGTGTCCTGTTGCCATAGTCACCATCGCCGGCCGATATCGTGGCGATGGTAGCTTAATGCTTAAAAAGCCACAATCGCTATAGAATGCGGCCTTTAAGGCGTTAATCAGCTGGGACACAGCGATCGGTCCCCGCTATAGGAGCTGCGGCAACCGCTGTACAAGACAGCAGCTGTCACATCTCCTGTATGTGTCGGGAAGACGGCCAAAATGGCCATTACTCCCGCGACGTACTATTCCGTGACTGAGCGCAAACGGGGCGGTCAGCATGACGGAATAGTACGTCGCTGAGCGTTAAGGAGTTAAATACTCCGCCACCCCAGCTAGAATTCTCTCCCCCAGCACAGTGGACCCCCTTCCATTAAGGTGCAAATCATTCGCAGAATACAGTTTGTACCCCAATGAAAAGGCAACCCA
This sequence comes from Rhinoderma darwinii, assembly GCF_050947455.1. Taxonomy (NCBI): domain Eukaryota; kingdom Metazoa; phylum Chordata; class Amphibia; order Anura; family Rhinodermatidae; genus Rhinoderma; species Rhinoderma darwinii. The sequence continues at coordinate 59,769,794 of NC_134689.1, forward strand.
GTGCTCTGGGAACCCAAAGCCTTCTCCTCTACACCAAGACTTAAGCCATTCATTTAACTCCCTCAGCTCCCGCTGTCTTTCCTGTGATGCATATGGCACAGGCAGTATTCCTGAGAATACAACCTTGGAGGTCCTTCCCTTCAGCTTGTAGCCTAGTTCTTTAAAATTATTCTTAAGGCTCCTCCACCTACCATTTATTCTGTCATTGGTACCCGTCATGTCCATGGCCGTGGGCCGTCAGGCTCACTCACCTCCTGACGGCTGCAGCCATGGGTCTGCGAGCGCTAGCCCCAGTCTCCTCGTCAGAGACACCAGCGCTCACTTCCGCTCTCCTCGGCCGAGTCCCGTAGGGTGCGCGCGCACGCTCGTGCCCGCTCTTACCGCTCTTACACTGGACTTAAATGTATAATTGGCCCATGAGTGCCCTGGACTATAAGAAGGGCCCAGCTTCTTTCTTCCATGCCTGAGCGTTGTTTGCCGTATCCTAGTTGGTCTATGCACATGGTCTCCTAGTGTTTTCCAGTTCCCAGTGTACCCCATACCTGTATCCTGTATCCCGTGCTATCCTGGTCAAGTGCCATGCTGTGCTGTAGTCGAGCTGTCCTGTATTTTACGCCTGTCCTGCTACTCCACGCCTGACGTCTACCTGCTGCCTAGTCCCAGCCGAGCCTGTCTTGCTACTGTCCGATCTGCCACAGGTACCCTATAGGAACTATAGACTGTGACCTGCGCCCTGTTGGCCAGCTGCCATACAGTCAAGGCGGTATGGTCCATTGGGTCCACGAACCCAACGTGACCGTACCTACATGGACCACAACAGCTGGATCATCACCAGCCCCTCCCAGTAATTTACCCACCCGTTCCACCACATGCCGAACCGTGGCACCAGGGAGACAGCAAACCATTCCGTTGAGGTGATTATTCTAAATAGAAGCGTTTTTGGAAGAAAATCCTCAGCACATCCACATTTAGAAAAATATAAAAATAGCTTTATTTCGACATAGAATAGAAGTCCATAGGACACAGGTGGGACGTGTTACTGCTAACGCATTACGAATGGAGTGTTCTTACTCATAGCAAGCTATAAATAAAGCTCTTTTTATATTTTTCTAAATGTGGATGTGCTGAGGATTTTCTTCCAAAAACTCTTCTATTTATTGGATCCTTGCCTGACTGCTAGCCTCCTTCTTCCGACTGCACTCCAACTGAGGAACTACAGATCCCAGGACAACCTATTGGGTGAGCACACCTGCAGCTTCAATTTCTGTCATTTGTTTTTGTTCAACAAATCATTACATCAATACAGTTTGTACCCCAATGAAAAGTCAGCCCAGTGCTCTAGGAATCCAAAGCCTTTTCCTCTAAACAAAGACTTAAGCCATGCATTTAACTCCCTGAGCTCCCGCTGTCTTTCCTGTGATGTGCATGGCAAAGGCAGTATTCCTGAGAATACTACCTTGGAGGTTCTTCCCTTCAGCTTGTAGCCTAGTTCTTTAAAATTATTCTTAAAGCTCCTCCATCTATCATGTATTCTGTGGTTGGTACCCACATGGAACACGACAGCTGGATCATCACCAGCCCCTCCCAGTAATTTATCCACCCATTCCACACCACATGCCGAACCACAGAAAACCATTTGGTTGAGGCGGTATTGGCGACAAGTGATTCTATCTGTCTTCCTGATTATAGAATCCCCTACAACTACTAATTGTCTTGCCTTACTTGCATTACTATCCCCCGGACTACTAGCTGGGCTGTTCTCCCAGCTGTTATGGAGATCAGTATCCACTAGGGCTGCCATTTCTGAGACTGACACCCTCGCATCATCATTCAACATGGCAATTTTGCTCGGAATAAAAAAAACAGGATTTGCCTTCCATTTCTTGGACCACTTTCCATTGCAACTAACTTCATTAACCCAGCTACTTGCCTGGTCCTGATGACCCATGTCTTAACCCTCCAGGTCTACCCCACTAACTGCTTGGTCAGTGAGCAGCATGCTTTCGCTCAAGATTGTCTATCGCCCTCAGTGTTGCATTTTGCTCCTCCAGATCTCGAATGCAAGCTTCCAGGTGAACAACATACTCACATCTGCCACAGAGGTATTCACCATGGAACTCCTGCTCCAGTCATGCATACATATGGCAAACTGTGCACTGAAGAGAACCTCCAATCTTGCTTTCTATTACTCCAGAAGAAGAGTAGTTATAGGGGCTTTAACTCTTCCTTTCAACTCTGGTTTAATAACTCCACTTGTTACACAAGCCACTTAGTTCACCAAGCCCAATGAGAGCAAGCGGTAGTGACGGTGGTGAAACCTTATCCCCTCTAGACATAGAGGATGCCCCCTTGTCCTTTTTACAGGCCTAAATGTAAAAAGATCATTAGAAAGATCACTGTACTGTCCAATTATATATTTGTACATTGTAATTAGATCGCCCCTAAGCCGTCTTTTTTTTTTTAACTGCATAGCCCCAAGTTTGATAACCTTTCTTGGTACGGCAATCCGACCATTCCCTTAATTACCTTGATCGCCCTTCTTTGCACCTGTTCTAGTTCTAGTTCTGACATGTCCTTCTTATACACAGGTGCCCAAAATTGTACACAATATTCCATATGTGGTCTGACTAGTGATTTGTATAGGCAAAATGATGTTCTTGTCATAAGCATCTATGCCTCTTTTGATGCATCTCATGATTTTATATGCCTTGGCAGCAACTGCCTGGCACTGGTTGCTAAAGGTAAATGTACTGCCCACCAATGTACTCAAATAGTTTTCAGTGCTAGTTTTACCCAATGTTTTATCATTTAATGCATAATTGTAAAATCTATTTCCTCGGCCGGAGGGCATAACCTTACATTTATCCACATTAAACTTCATTTGCCATTTTCTGCCCAAACCTCCAGCTTCCACAAATCCCTCTGTAGTATTACATTATCCTTTTCTTTGTTGATTTCTTTAAAGAGCTTAGTATCATCTGAAAATACTGAAATTATACTTTGTAAACCCCCTACAAGGTCATTTATAAACTTCTTAAAAACGAGAGGGCCCAATACTGACTCCTGTGGAACCCCATTGCTAACTGTGACCCACTCTGAGGATGTACCATTAACCCCTTAACATGTCATGTACTAGTCAGCGGCTGATGACAGTGTTATACAGCTGACCCCCCACTACAACTGGGGGAATCAAAGATCACTTTGATGCTGCCCGTTTAACACCTTTAAATGCCGCGGTCAAATGCCGTTTGACTTTTACACAACTCATTTTTTTCTTTATAAATATTTAATGCCACGACACTACTGTCTTACTTTAGTAGTTTGAACGCTTTCATTTTATAATTTATTTTCCACCCCCTTACTGTTTTATTTAACCACATTGCTTTAACCCTGTTTCTAGATTGTTTATTCCCATAATGTATATATTTTTCACAGGACCTATTTAAATAGAGATCCGATCATGTGGTAGTCTTGCTCCTGGATCTTGAACGTTGGTATGTATCCTGGCTCCATCACACGTTTTCCACATCCAAATGACATCATCTGGTGTAAAGTCTATGGCCACGGCCCATCGTTCTAACTTACCCCTCGACGGCCGTGGCCATGGATATCTGAGTTCCTTGCAGCGTTGTTCTCAAGGGAGGCGCCTGCACTCACTTCCTGGTTTTGAGGCTGTCTCCCGGAGGGCGCGCGCGCCTGCGCATCCACGGTCTTAAAGGGCCAGTGCGCGCATATTGCAGGAATTCTGCAATTTAGCCCAGAAGGCTACTGGGCTATAAAAAGTGTCCTGCCCTCTCGTTCTTTGCCTAAGCGTTGTTCATTACCCAAAGTTTGTCTTGCTAATGGTCCCCTAGTGTCTTCCAGTTTCCTAGTGTTCCCTGTTCCTGTATCCTGTTTCCCGTGCCATCCAGATCTAGTGCCGTGCTGAGCTGTTGTCGTGTTGTGCTGCATTCCACGCCTGTTCTGCTACGCCATGCCTAACGTCTACCTGCCGCCTGGTCCCAGCCAAGCCTGCTTTGCTACTGTCCAAGTTGCCACAGGTACCCTCTCTGGACTATAGACTCAGTACTATAGCTGTATGCCAGCTGCCATCCTGCTACGCGGTATTGCCCAGTGGGTCCACACCCCGCATCGTGACATGTGGAAGGCATTGTTGTAGACCCGGATACGTTTCAGAGACTCGGCAGAGTGAACGGAGGAACCATCAAGCAAAGTTGTGAGCTCTTCTGGTGGAACAGGTAAATCTGGTGTTCTGACCTTTCCGCCAGAGCAGCACATTCCTGGACATTCACCTTCGTACTTAAGTGCCCTTCAGTGTTCGCATTTTTTCTCCATTTGGCCAATCAGAAGAAACGGAGCTTGGCCATATTGGGATTTTGAATTGTAATGGAAAGCAGCATTACGCATATCAGCCCAGGTAGCAACTTGTTGATTAGCATATTGCACCTGGTCGATATGGAGATGGTCTTACGTCTGTAGGGGAGTCTCTGCTGCTCTTTTGTCTCTCTGAGACTGCAGTCGTTCCTCAGTCTGCTGGGGTTTCATTAGCTCGTTTTGGCTGTGGTGCATCTTGTCAGCCTGAAGATGGGTTTGGGTCTGCTAAGAGGTTTCAGCATCTCGGGCAGCAGTCATGCACTTTGCCACAGTAGACTTTCATCCAAGTGCAGGGTTAATTTTTGGAGGCATGACTGGTATGAAAGGGTTTTAATTTATGATAATGTTGAAATCCAGTATAGGTACAGTGTAGTATAGGTATAGGTCCTATCACGGCGAGTAACATGTTGAGTAAAGAAAAGAGGCTGGGTTCTTATAGAAACCTGTTCTAAAACTGTGTGTAGGCTAAGAATGAAGGACCTGCAATCTTCTATTCGCTAATACGGGTCATCTGATGTGATATAGGGGAAGGTCCTTGGTGTGGAAGCCAGTGGTGCCATATCTGCTTAAGTGAATATATTGAGAACAGTAGGTCCTAGAGAGCTGAAACCCGGTCTAAAACCTTTGAAGCGCCTGATTGACTTATGTGCCCAATTTGGTGCAGATTGGTCCAGATGTTTGGCCATGCATAAAGAACATACAACCGTCTAAAAGTACCCCGTGCTGTGTCAGTCTGTCTGTTTGTATGTTCATTGGATTTCCAAGGGTGCCCAGGAGGCCAATCCATGCCCTCATATTTTATTGGTTTACGGGGAAATCGCTAGTAGCCCTATATACCCCAACAGTTACGCTGTTTATTTCAATTTAAAGTTCCTAAATACCGAACAGCTAAACTGGTCCTGGCCATCAGTAATCTGATTGGTTGCTCTGGGTAACCGCTCCCCTGTACCTTTCCATCTAGGATTATCTCGTAAAGTGCACTACCTGCTACTGCCAGATAAAAACATCTCTAGTATAAAAGTGAATGTCTGTATTCGATTTTATGGTATTGGGTCGCTATGATGTGATAATGGCTGATAACAGAGAACAACAGCACGGTTGGGACATTTATGAAAACCTTCCTGGACACCAGATGTACCTATGTGCCGAATTTGGGGTCAAATAGTTCAGGTGTTTGGATGTCTATAGAGAACCAGACAGACATTTACTTCTATAATAAAGAATAGCAGACCTGCTTCACACTGGTCTATTTGTTTGTTGTTTGTGTGTGTGGTTAATTTCCTACTGATATGAAGCCAACATATCCAATAAAGTCCAAATGCAGCGTTCTTTTTTGGAGGCATGACTGGTCTGGACGGGGTTAAATTTATGAGAATGCTGAAATCCACTGGCTTGGTTCTGTTGAGAGGCTGCAGCAGCCATGCGCTTTGCCACATGAGTTACATAGTTTCATAGTTAGTATGGCTGAAAAAAGACACATGTCCATCAAGTCCAACCAAGGGATGGGAAAAGGGAAGGTAAAACTTTCTACACATAAGAGCACATTTTTTTTTTTGTTCCATGAAATTATCTAAGCCTACTGTGGCTACTGTGACCAGCTCCTGCGGTGGACTATTCCATAGATTCACAGTTCTCACAGTAAAGAAGGCTTGTCGCCTCTGCAGGTTGAACCTTTTTTTCTCCAGACGGAGGGAGTGACCCCTTGTTTTTTGAGGGGGTTTTACATGGAACTGGATTTCACCATATTTTTTGTATGTGCTATTAATATATTTATATAAGTTAATCATGTTCCCCTTAGTCGTCTTTTTTCAATGCTAAATAGGTTTAAATATTTTAATCTTTCCTCATAACTTAGATTCTCCAGGCCCCTTATTAGCTTCGTTGCTCTTCTTTGTATTTTTTCCAACTCCAGGGCATCCTTTCTATGAACTGGAGCCCAGAACTGAACTGCATATTCTAGATGAGGCCTCATTAATGCTTTGTAAAATGGTAATATTATATCCCTGTCCCGTGAGTCCATGCCTCTTTTAACAGGTTCCCGACCGCTGGCTGTATTTATACGGCCAGCGGTCAGGGTCTCTGAAGTCCGCCGTATAGACTAATTACGGCGGCACTTCAGAGACTGTGCACGCGCGATTGCGTGCACACAGCTCTATGCCCTGGCTGTTGCTAACAGCCATGGGCACTGGGCAGAATGTCAGGGGCCAATCTTTTTGCCCCTGAAAATGTGATCGCTGTGACAACCTATCACAGCGACCACATTTGTTTTATTTTGACTTTTCTGGCAGCAAATCTCCTGCCTCTTTTCTTCTCCTCACACATTGTTTCAGTTTGAGTAGAAGAAGAGACTCGAGAGAATTGCTGCCAGAAGAATACTGTGAAAAAAAAGTGTTACACTGTAAAACATTCTCTGTATAGATAGATTGTATAGATAGATAGAAATCTATCTATCCATCTATCTTTTTTTCTATCTATCTACCTTTCTTTCTTTTATTCTATTAGAATAGGCAAGTAGGGAGTATATAATTATATATATATCCACATATACAGTGGCGTAACTACCGCCGTAGCAGCTGCTACGGGGTCCGCGGCATGAGGGGGCCTGTGTCGCCCGCTGGCACGGGCCCCCACCATGGCCGCAGGCTCCGCTAGCAGCCGCTATGGCTGCTACAGCGGGACACCACTGATCACTACGACTGAAAGTCCCCCGAAGTTCTCCATCACAAACCTCGGACTTCCGGGTTCTGTGTCGGCTTCTCCGTAGAAATGAATGGAGTGCCGGCCCGCTTGTGCGCATGCGTGACCAGCGCTCCTTTCATTTTTATTGAGCTGCCGACACAGACGCCGGAAGTCAGAGGTTAGTAATGGAGAACTTGGGAGGACTTTCGGTCCCCCGTTCTCCCTATCAATGCCAGCGATCGCACATGTATCCTCTATCCTGTGGATATCCTGTGGATAGGGGATGCATGTTATTTGTAGGACACAACAACACTGTAGGTCGCATTTTTTTGGGGGGTTAGGGACGCTGTATGGCGTTCCCTGCAGGGGGGCGCTGTATGGCGTTCCCTGCAGGGGGGGCGCTGTATGGCGTTCCCTGCAGGGGGGGCGCTGTATGGTGTTCCCTGCAGGGGGGGCTGTATGGCGTTCTCTACAGTGGGGGCTGTATGGCGTTCTCTACAGTGGGGGCTGTATGGCGTGGGGGCTGATGTTCAGAATACCCGAGAATGCCCCCAGTCTGAGGATGTCACGCGACTGACTGAAAGACACTTCATCAGTCGGATTCTCCCAACACCAACCAGAAGCAACCCCCAGAAAAAGTGCTGTGTCTGCAGAAAAGACGGGCACCGCAAAGATTCCCGATATTTCTGTCCATCATGTCCCTCGCAACCAGGCCTGTGCATTGAGCCATGTTTTAAAAAATACCACACTGTTCTGCATTATTAGATTTTAGTTAATTCGTTGAAAATATATTTGCCCTACATTACTTTTTTATTTTTCCCCAGATTTTCTCCAAGGGTGAGGGAGGGAATGGGTGGGGGGGGGGGGTGGATGTCATGTTTGCGTATTTTCTAAAGTTCATCTGCTGAAGAACTCCATTTGCATAAACCTGCAATTTCTTATTTTAGAAAACCCCTAAAAATAAATTCCCATTATACCCCTAGATTAATATTTCGGGATTTCTGCTTCAAGAGCAGATATTTTGGAAGTGTTATAGAAACTCTTTTGAGTTTTGTAAAACCAGCTTTGAAAAAAAGCGATTTGTGAAATAAGCTTCTTCTATCGTCCGCCCTCCTACATCTCTATGTGATAATAAGGCCCACATATTTGGTCTCCCCATGCACAGGAGAAGTGGCAGAATGTGAAAGGAGATTAATTTTGGCCGTGGTCTATACTGTGTGTGAAAAATGCTGGTATAAACTGACGCATTTGCTAAAAAATTGCTAATTTTATTTTTAATCCATCTTATTCAAGAAACTTTCAGAAGAAAACTGGACTGTCTAAAAATATGATAAAACCCTTGAAGAAAACCTTGTGGGGTCTACTTGTGTGAATGAAGTCATTTATGGGGTGATTCTAATCTTTCAGCAGCATTTGGCCCCCCAGAAAACAGTATGCTGCTATAAAGTCAAGTGCAGAATTCCTGGACCGAAAAGGCCAAAAAGCCTCCTTTTATGCCAAGCCCTGGCACATGCCCGCACAGTGAATAAGGCACACATATTTGGTATCCGCATGCACGGGAGAAGTGGAAGAATGTGAAAGAATATAAATTTTGTCTGTGGTCCATACTGTGTGTGAAAAATGCTAGCATAAACTGACGCAATTGCTAAATTCTTGAATTTTTTTCCAATTTTGCCCACTTTAGAGAAAAAAATAAAAATGATATATACTGACAAATGACACTAAAACAAAGCCCTATCTGTCCTTTAAAAAGAGTGTAAAATTCAAAGATGAACTTTATTCACCTGCAGAGTTATAGTCATCTAAAGAAGCGCATAGCAAAATTGTGAAATTTGCTCTGGTCATTTAGCTGTAAAACAGCCTAGTCCTTAACCGGTTAATACACGACAATATCTTGCTGGCCTTAGAAGCAGCTGATTGACATTGCATGCTGTTATTTAGTCTATGATCTACAATTACACCCAGATGCTTCTCAACAAGTGACTCCCCTAGTGTAGCTCCCCCTAGGTCATATGATGCATGCAGGTTGTTGGTACCCAGAGACATAACTTTACATTTATCTACATTAAACTTCATTTGTCAAGTGGACGCTCAAACACTCCGTTTGTTTAAATCTGCTTGCAATTCACGAACATCTTCCTTAGACTGAACATTACTACATAATGTCAATCCAATTACAAACTATACTTTCTAAACCTATAGTCCTTAATTTACACAATAGACATCTATGAGGGACAGTGTCAAGTGCCTTTGCAAAGTCCAAAAACACTATATCCACAGCGGCCCTTCTGTCTAGGCTTCTGCTCACCTCTTCATAAAAACAAATCAGGTTGGTTTGACAACTTCTGTCCTTAGTAAAACCGTGCTGGCTGTGACTTGTAATACTATTTTTTGTCACATAATGCTGTATATAGTCCCTCAATAGCCCCTCAAGCATTTTCCCCACCATGGATGTTAAGCTTACTGGCCTATAATTACCGGGGGAGGACCTACAGCCCTTTTTGAAAGTAGGCACCACATTTGCCCTGGGCCAGTCCCTAGGCACTATACCAGTTACTAGACAATCTCTAAATATTATGAAGAGGGGGACAGAAATAACTAAACTACGCTCTTTGAGAACTCTAGAACTCTAGGGTGTAACCCATCTGGTCCCAGGGCCTTGTGCACATTTATTTTGTTTTATTTAGCTTTGACCATATCTACATTCATCCAATTCAGTATATCAGCTGATATATTAACAGCACTGGCACTGGCTACATCAGCTGCTCTTTCTTCTGTGGTATATACAGAGCTAAAGAACCCATTTAGTAACTCTGCCTTCTCTTGATCCCCTATTTCCAACTCACCATTACCACTATCTAGGGGTCCTACATGTTCAAATCTTGGCTTTTTTGCATTTATATACTTTAAGAATGTTTGGGGATTTGTTTTACTATCCTTGGTCACCCGCCTTTCATTTTGTATTTCTGCTGATTTTATTACCTTTTTACAGTTTTTATTAAGCTCTTTATAACTTAAAAAGGCTACAGCTGTACCCTCAGATTTGTATTTTTCAAATGCCCTTTTTTGTCATATATTTCCCTTTTTACAGAGGGTGTCAGTCATGTGGGGTTTAATTTTAGTTGTTTATACTTGTTATCTATAGGAATAAATATTGCACTATAATTACCCAAAGTAGATTTGAAAATCTCCCATTTATCATTTGTACCATTATTTGACATTAGTTCTTCCCAGTCTATGTCCTGAATTGAAGCCCTCATCCTGGGGAAATTGGCTTTCTTAAAATTAAGTGTTTTTTCCCTCCCAGCCTGTGTTTTGTTTTTTACAGTATAGGTAAAATGTAACTATATTGTGATCACTGTTACCGAGGTTTTCACGAACATTGACATTCCCAACAAGCTCTGCATTATTAGAAATGACCAGATCCAACAGAGCTTCACCTCTAGTCGGGTCTTCCACAAACTGGCCCATAAACTTTTCCTGCAAAATGTTGAGGAAATTTCTCCCCTTTGCAGTTGAAGCCGAACCATGACACCAAATAATATCCCAGTAATTAAAACCTCCCATTATAACTACAGTACCAGCCTGTGCAGCCCACTCCATCTGTTTATATAGCTGACCTTCCATCTCCTCAGTTATAGGGGGTCTATAGATTACACCAAATGTAAGTTTTTTCAGTGTTTACCTCACTTTGTAATTCCACCCACGAAGGTTTCAACCTCCTCACAATCCTCACCCACTATTGTCTCTTTCACACTCACCTTCACATCACTTCTCACATACAGACATACACCACTGCCTTTCCTATTTGCCCTGTCTTTCCGAAACATGTAAAACCCTGTCGATTTACAGCCCAGTCATGAGAAGTGTTTAGCCATGTTTCAGCAACACCAACTATATCTATATGTTCCTCCAGTACCAAGGCCTCCAGCTCCCCCATTTTTCCTGCTTGATTTCTGGTATTTGTGAACATACACTTTAACTTGCATTTCAAATTGCCATGTATGGTATCAGAAATGTGGTTATTTGACATTATTTGTCCATTTTTATTTTCATTGCTGTTTTGTAAGAAAATGATTTCCTTATCCTGTTGTCTAGTCCTCTCCCCACAGTCTATTTCTCCCCACACCAATATAGTCTGACCACTCTCTAACATAACTACCCCCTTATTTTCTACATTGACCTCCCTCCACAGCCCTAGTTTAACCCCTTAGGGACGCAGCTTAGTTTGGGCCTTAAAGAGGCTCTGTCACCAGATTAAAAATTCCCTATCTCATACATAATTTTATCGGTGCTGTAATGTAGTTAACAGCAGTGTTTTTTATTTTGAGAAACAATCTTTTTTCAGCAAGTTATGACCTTTATTACATTTATGTAAATTCGTTTCTTAATGCCCAAGTGGGCATTTTTTAACTTTTAACCAAGTGGGCGTATTACAAAGAAGTGTTTGACGCTGACCAATCAGCATCATACACTTCTCTCCATTACACCGAAGCTTGTTTCACTGAACAGCGTGATCTCGTGTGACGTAACTTCCGCCCACAGGTCCTTCGTCTCCAGGGAGTTCTATATTTTTACCTGCACTGTGTGATGCTGCCTCCGCTGCTGCTGCTGCAGATCTGACGACTGTAACTTCTCATACGCCTGGAGACGATCTATGTTCAGTCTTTAGACGCAGGGATGAAGGACCTGTGGGCGGAAGTGACGTCACAGCGTGGTCTCGCGAGATCACGCTGTTCAGTGAAACAAGCTTGGGTGTAATGAAGAGAAGTGTATGATCCTGATTGGTCAGCATCATACACTTCTTTGTAATACGCCAACTTGGTTAAAAGTTAAAAAACTAATTAAGAAACTAATTTGCATAAATGTAATAAAGGTCATAATTTGCTGAAAAAAGATCGTTTCTCAACATAAAAAATACTGCTGTTAACTACATTCCAGCACCGATAAAATGATGTATGAGATAGGGCATTTTTAATCTGCTGACAGAGCCTCTTTAAGGCTCAGAGCCCATTTTTCAAATCTGACATATTTCAATTTATGTGGTAATAACGTCGGAATGCTTAAACCTATCCAAGCGATTCTCAGATTGTTTTCTCGTGACACATTGGGCTTTATGTTAGTGCTAAAATTTGGACGATATATTCAGTGTTTATTGGTGAAAAATTGCAAAATGTAGAGAAAATTTATAAAAAAAGCATTTTTCAGAATTTAAATGCATCTGCTTGTAAAATAGATGGTTATACCACCCAAAATAGTTACTAGTTCACATTTCCCATATGTCTACTTTAGATTGGCATCGTTTTTTGAGCATTCTTTTATTTTTCTTGGACGTTACAAGGCTCAGAACATAAACAGCAATTTCTCATATTTGTAAGACAATTTCAAAAGCCTTTCTTTTAAGGTACCTGTTCGGTTCCGAAGTGTCTGTGAGGGGCCTATGTATAAGAAACCCCCATGAAACACCCCATTGAAAACTAGACCCCCTCATAGTATTCAAAACAGTGTTTAGAAAGTTTATTTAACCCTTTAGGCATTTCACAGGAATTAAAGCAAAGTAGAGGTGAAATTTGCAAATTTCATTTTTCTTGCTGAATTTCAATAGTATTAATTTTTTTTCTGTAACACAGAATGTTTTACCAGAGAAACACAACTAAATATGTATTGTCCAGATTCTGCAGTTTTTAGAAATGTCCGAGATGTGTCTCTAGTGGGCTCGTGGACTCAAATACAAGCTCCAGAAGCAAAGAAGCACCTAGTGCATTTTGAGGCCTCTTTTTTTATTAGAATATATTTTAGGCAGGATGCCAGGTTTGAAGAGGTATCGAGGTGCCAAAACAGTAGAAATCCCCAAAAAGGTACCCCATTTCGGAAATTACACCCTTCAAGGAATTAATTTATGGTTGTTACAATTTTGACCCCACAGTTTTTACACGGCATGTATTTGAATTGGGCTGTGAAATGTAAAAAAAATTTTTTCCAATAAGATGTCATGTTTCAGCAAAATTTCTTATTTTCACAGGGAACAAAATACCCCGTTTTGTTGCCCAATTTCTCCTGAGTGCGGCAATACCCCATTTGTGGCGATAAACTGCCATTTGGGCCCATGGGAGGCCTCAGAAGGGAATGAGCGCTGTGTGTTCTTTGGAGTGCAGATTTTGCTGGATTGGTTTTCGGGTGCCATATCGCATTTGCAGAGCCCCAGAGGTATCAAAGCAATGGAAACCCACCAGAAGTCACCCCATTTTGGAAACTACACCCCTCAAGGAATTCATTTATGGATAATGTGACCATTTAGACCTCTTAGTTTCTTCACAGAACTTATTTGAATTGGGCTGGGAATTTTAAAAAAAAAATCATTTTTTTCCAAAAATATGTAGTTTAAGCTCAAAAGTTCTTATTTTCACAAGAAATAAAATACTCCATTTTGTTGCCCAATTTGTTATGAGTGCAGCAACACCCCATTTGTGGTGATAAACTGCAGTTTGGGTCCATGGGAGGGCTCAAAAGGAAAGGAGCGCTATTTGTTCTTTGGAGTCCAGATTTTGCTGGATTGGTTTTCGGGTGCCATGTCGCATTTGCAGAGCCCCAGAGGTATCAAAGCAATAAAAACCCACCAGAAGTGACCCCATTTTGGAAACTACACCCATCAAGGAATTAATTTATAGGTGTTTATGACCATTTTGACCCCATAGTTTTTTCACAGAACTTATTTGAATTGAGCTGGGAATTAAAACAAAATGAATTTTTTCCAATAATATGTAGTTTTGGCTGAAAATTTCTTATTTTCACAAGAAATAAAATACCCCATTTTGTTGCCCGATTTGTCTTGAGTGCAGCAATACCCCATTTGTGGTGATAAACTGCCGATTGGGCCAATAAGAGGGCTCGGAAGGAAAGGACCACCATTTGGCCTACTGGGGATTTTCTGGTGCAAAGTCATGTATGCAGAAGCCCCTGAGGTACCAGTACAGTTGAAACCCCCAAGAAGTGAACCTGTTTTAAAAACTACACCCATTCATCTAGAGGTGTAGTGAGCATTTTGACCGGAAACATACACCCCATAAACTGTGATGTGGTTTCTCACGGGTGTGGCAATATCCTCAATGTGGCTGTTATCCGCTGCCTGGGCACGCAGCAGGGCTCAGAAGGGAAAGACGAGGGGGGATAAGCTGTGTGGAGTGCATCAGGGTAAGTAAAACTGGGGTAGATTAAAACTCAAGGGATGTATGATACATTTTAAAACACTCTTTCATACAGATCCTTAGTTTTTCAGGACACATGTCACATTGATATATGGTGTCCTCCCTTATCCCCCTCTTATAGCAGACTTTGCACCTCTTTTGACTTTTTCCCTTCTTGCCAGTTTGGGGAACTTCTCCTGGAAAGTGTCGCCCTGGTACGATGCGTGTGGCCCCGCTTCCAGAAGTACTGGGTGCCACCCCTTCTTAGTCCCTAAAAATTAGTTTCTTGATAACCACCTCTTGAAATTCCAGGAAAGTTCGCATCTGGCCTGTTTATCGACGTAGCACGTACACATTGTACAATGCCATCGGTATGATGTGCACGGCCAGCTTCTTATACCACACCGCATGGCGCTGTAGGGCTTCAGGACTTGATCTGACAAGTCCACCCCTCCCATGTACCTACTGTAGTCCAGGATGCAGTCTGGTTTGGGGGTCTCTGTACTGGTACCTCTTACTGGTACATGGGTACTGGTGTGGCCATGTATTGTTGTCAATACAAGGACATCTCTCTTGTCCTTGTACTTGACACAATATGTTGAAGCTAGAATGTGCCCTGCTCTCACCCCTTCTGAGTGTTTGCCCAAGCAGAGTCTTAGGGAGGCCTCTCAGATTTCTTCTAGCAGTGCCGCATGCCGCAGTACTTCTGGAAGCGAGGCAGTTGAAGAGTAGGACGCTGGAATAAAAATTATCCAGGTAGGGGTGGTAACCCTGGTCCAGCAGTGGCTGCACCAAATCCCACACAATTTTTGCATTAACTCCCAGTAAGGTCGGGGGCATTCTGGGGGCTAAATACTGGTGTCCTTTCCTTCATGTATCCTAAATTTATAGGTATACACTGATGCACTCTCGCACTGCTCATACATCTTCACACCATACCTTGCCCTCTTACCTGGCAGGTACTGGCGGAATTGAAGCCTCCCTTTAAAATGTACCAAGGACTCATCAATAGAAATACAATTCTCAGGGGTGTATGCTTGGGAAAACTGGGCACTGAAACGGTCTAATAGGGGTCTCCGTTTATACAAACGGTCAAAACTGGGGTCAGCTCGGGGTGGGCACTGCTTATTATCAGTATAATGTAAGAAGCGAAGTATTGCCTAATTTATTTATTTTTTTAGGTTCCAGTTCAGTTGTGAAGTTGCTTTGAGGGGCCTATATATTAGAAACCCCTATAAATCACCCCATTTTAGAAACTAGACCCCTCAAAGTTTTCAGAACAGCATTTAGAAAGTTTATGAACCCTTTAGGTGTTTCACAGGAATTTAGAGAAAAGTAGAGGTGAAATTTTCTTTTTTTTTTTTTGTCAGAAACTCCATTTTATACAATTTTTTTTTTATAACACGAAAGGTTTCACCAGAGAAACGCAACTTAATACTTATTGCCCAGATTCTGCAGTTTTGAGAAATATCGCACATGTGGCCCTAGTGCACTAATGGACTGAAGCACCGGCCTCCGAAGCAAAGGAGCACCTAGAGGATTTTGAGGCCTCATTTTTATTAGGCACCATGTCCGGTTTGAAGAGGTCTTGTGGTGCCAAAACAGTGGAAACCCCCCAAAAGTGAAGCCGATTTGGAAACTAGACACCTTGAGAAATTCATTGCAGTTTTCATTGGGTGCATGCGGCTTTTTGATCAGTTTTTATTCTATTTTTAAGTGGCGTGGTGACTAAAAAACAACAATTATACTATTGTTTTTTTATTATATTTTTTTTACAGCGTTCACCTTGCGCTATAAATGACATATTCAGTTTATTCTGCGGGGTGATACGATTACGGCGATACCATATGTTTATAGTTTTTTTATGTCTTATGGCGTTTGCACAATAAAATACTTTTTGTAAAAAATCATTTACTTTTTGTGTTACCTTATTCTAAGAGCCAGAACTTTTTTATTTTTCCATCAAGAAAGCCGTGTGAGGACATATTTTTTGCGTAACAAACTGAAGTTTCGATCAGTACCATTTTTAGGTACATGCGACTTTTTGATCTCTTTTTATTCCATTTTTTGGGAGGTGAAGTGACCAAACAATTGTGATTCTTGTACGGTTTATTATTATTTTCTTTTACCGCGCGGGATAAATAACTAAATTTGAAGTTCAGGGCGTTACGGACGCGAAGATACCAATTATGTATCGTTTATTCGTTTGTTTATATATTTTTATTAATAACAAAGGACTGATAAGGGAAAAAGCGGGATTTTTACTTTTATTACTTTTAAAACATTTATTTTCTTATTTTTACAAATCTTTTTTTACTTTTTTTTTACAATATTACTTTGTCCCACTAGGAAACTTGAGAGCAGGAGGCCCTGATCGCAATTCTAATACACTGCACTACATGCGTAGTGCAGTGTATTGGAGCCGTCAGCTACTCACTGACAGCAAGCATAGTGGGTCCTGACTTGGCATAGCAGGACGCCATTGTTAGGTGTCCTGTTGCCATAGTCACCATCGCCGGCCGATATCGTGGCGATGGTAGCTTAATGCTTAAAAAGCCACAATCGCTATAGAATGCGGCCTTTAAGGCGTTAATCAGCTGGGACACAGCGATCGGTCCCCGCTATAGGAGCTGCGGCAACCGCTGTACAAGACAGCAGCTGTCACATCTCCTGTATGTGTCGGGAAGACGGACAAAATGGCCATTACTCCCGCGACGTACTATTCCGTGACTGAGCGCAAACGGGGCGGTCAGCATGACGGAATAGTACGTCGCTGAGCGTTAAGGAGTTAAATACTCCGCCACCCCAGCTAGAATTCTCTCCCCCAGCACAGTGGACCCCCTTCCATTAAGGTGCAAATCATTCGCAGAATACAGTTTGTACCCCAATGAAAAGGCAGCCCAGTGCTCTGGGAACCCAAAGCCTTCTCCTCTACACCAAGACTTAAGCCATTCATTTAACTCCCTCAGCTCCCGCTGTCTTTCCTGTGATGCATATGGCACAGGCAGTATTCCTGAGAATACAACCTTGGAGGTCCTTCCCTTCAGCTTGTAGCCTAGTTCTTTAAAATTATTCTTAAGGCTCCTCCACCTACCATTTATTCTGTCGTTGGTACCCGTCATGTCCATGGCCGTGGGCCGTCAGGCTCACTCACCTCCTGACGGCTGCAGCCATGGGTCTGCGAGCGCTAGCCCCAGTCTCCTCGTCAGAGACACCAGCGCTCACTTCCGCTCTCCTCGGCCGGGTCCCGTAGGGTGCGCGCGCACGCTCGTGCCCGCTCTTACCGCTCTTACACTGGACTTAAATGTATAATTGGCCCATGAGTGCCCTGGACTATAAGAAGGGCCCAGCTTCTTTCTTCCATGCCTGAGCGTTGTTTGCCGTATCCTAGTTGGTCTATGCACATGGTCTCCTAGTGTTTTCCAGTTCCCAGTGTACCCCATACCTGTATCCTGTATCCCGTGCTATCCTGGTCAAGTGCCATGCTGTGCTGTAGTCGAGCTGTCCTGTATTTTACGCCTGTCCTGCTACTCCACGCCTGACGTCTACCTGCTGCCTAGTCCCAGCCGAGCCTGTCTTGCTACTGTCCGATCTGCCACAGGTACCCTATAGGAACTATAGACTGTGACCTGCGCCCTGTTGGCCAGCTGCCATACAGTCAAGGCGGTATGGTCCATTGGGTCCACGAACCCAACGTGACAGTACCTACATGGACCACAACAGCTGGATCATCACCAGCCCCTCCCAGTAATTTACCCACCCGTTCCACCACATGCCGAACCGTGGCACCAGGGAGACAGCAAACCATTCCGTTGAGGTGATTATTCTAAATAGAAGCGTTTTTGGAAGAAAATCCTCAGCACATCCACATTTAGAAAAATATAAAAATAGCTTTATTTCGACATAGAATAGAAGTCCATAGGACACAGGTGAGACGTGTTACTGCTAACGCATTACGAATGGAGTGTTCTTACTCATAGCAAGCTATAAATAAAGCTCTTTTTATATTTTTCTAAATGTGGATGTGTTGAGGATTTTCTTCCAAAAACTCTTCTATTTATTGGATCCTTGCCTGACTGCTAGCCTCCTTCTTCCGACTGCACTCCAACTGAGGAACTACAGATCCCAGGACAACCTATTGGGTGAGCACACCTGCAGCTTCAATTTCTGTCATTTGTTTTTGTTCAACAAATCATTACATCAATACAGTTTGTACCCCAATGAAAAGTCAGCCCAGTGCTCTAGGAATCCAAAGCCTTTTCCTCTAAACAAAGACTTAAGCCATGCATTTAACTCCCTGAGCTCCCGCTGTCTTTCCTGTGATGTGCATGGCAAAGGCAGTATTCCTGAGAATACTACCTTGGAGGTTCTTCCCTTCAGCTTGTAGCCTAGTTCTTTAAAATTATTCTTAAAGCTCCTCCATCTATCATGTATTCTGTGGTTGGTACCCACATGGAACACGACAGCTGGATCATCACCAGCCCCTCCCAGTAATTTATCCACCCATTCCACACCACATGCCGAACCACAGAAAACCATTTGGTTGAGGCGGTATTGGCGACAAGTGATTCTATCTGTCTTCCTGATTATAGAATCCCCTACAACTACTAATTGTCTTGCCTTACTTGCATTACTATCCCCCGGACTACTAGCTGGGCTGTTCTCCCAGCTGTTATGGAGATCAGTATCCACTAGGGCTGCCATTTCTGAGACTGACACCCTCGCATCATCATTCAACATGGCAATTTTGCTCGGAATAAAAAAAACAGGATTTGCCTTCCATTTCTTGGACCGCTTTCCATTGCAACTAACTTCATTAACCCAGCTACTTGCCTGGTCCTGATGACCCATGTCTTAACCCTCCAGGTCTACCCCACTAACTGCTTGGTCAGTGAGCAGCATGCTTTCGCTCAAGATTGTCTATCGCCCTCAGTGTTGCATTTTGCTCCTCCAGATCTCGAATGCAAGCTTCCAGGTGAACAACATACTCACATCTGCCACAGAGGTATTCACCCTGGAACTCCTGCTCCAGTCGTGCATACATATGGCAAACTGTGCACTGAAGAGAACCTCCAATCTTGCTTTCTATTACTCCAGAAGAAGAGTAGTTATAGGGGCTTTAACTCTTCCTTTCAACTCTGGTTTAATAACTCCACTTGTTACACAAGCCACTTAGTTCACCAAGCCCAATGAGAGCAAGCGGTAGTGACGGTGGTGAAACCTTATCCCCTCTAGACATAGAGGATGCCCCCTTGTCCTTTTTACAGGCCTAAATGTAAAAAGATCATTAGAAAGATCACTGTACTGTCCAATTATATATTTGTACATTGTAATTAGATCGCCCCGAAGCCGTCTTTTTTTTTTTAACTGCATAGCCCCAAGTTTGATAACCTTTCTTGGTACGGCAATCCGACCATTCCCTTAATTACCTTGATCGCCCTTCTTTGCACCTGTTCTAGTTCTAGTTCTGACATGTCCTTCTTATACACAGGTGCCCAAAATTGTACACAATATTCCATATGTGGTCTGACTAGTGATTTGTATAGGCAAAATGATGTTCTTGTCATAAGCATCTATGCCTCTTTTGATGCATCTCATGATTTTATATGCCTTGGCAGCAACTGCCTGGCACTGGTTGCTAAAGGTAAATGTACTGCCCACCAATGTACTCAAATAGTTTTCAGTGCTAGTTTTACCCAATGTTTTATCATTTAATGCATAATTGTAAAATCTATTTCCTCGGCCGGAGGGCATAACCTTACATTTATCCACATTAAACTTCATTTGCCATTTTCTGCCCAAACCTCCAGCTTCCACAAATCCCTCTGTAGTATTACATTATCCTTTTCTTTGTTGATTTCTTTAAAGAGCTTAGTGTCATCTGAAAATACTGAAATTATACTTTGTAAACCCCCTACAAGGTCATTTATAAACTTCTTAAAAACGAGAGGGCCCAATACTGACCCCTGTGGAACCCCATTGCTAACTGTGACCCACTCTGAGGATGTACCATTAACCCCTTAACATGTCATGTACTAGTCAGCGGCTGATGACAGTGTTATACAGCTGACCCCCCACTACAACTGGGGGAATCAAAGATCACTTTGATGCTGCCCGTTTAACACCTTTAAATGCCGCGGTCAAATGCCGTTTGACTTTTACACAACTCATTTTTTTCTTTATAAATATTTAATGCCACGACACTACTGTCTTACTTTAGTAGTTTGAACGCTTTCATTTTATAATTTATTTTCCACCCCCTTACTGTTTTATTTAACCACATTGCTTTAACCCTGTTTCTAGATTGTTTATTCCCATAATGTATATATTTTTCACAGGACCTATTTAAACGGCTTTTATGTCCCATTTAGTTTATATAGTTAAAAGGGGGAAAAAAGCAGGTGATAATATTATGTGCATGGCATATACACAATTTGAATTTCTTTGAGTGCAGTTGTGCTGGAATAGGCACAACACTACTGCATTGCATCCGTGACTCTATATGGTAGTAGTGGTAACAGGCTGCCACCCATTGGGATCCCTTGGAAGATGGTTCCCAAGTCAGGGATGAAGAAATTGTATGGATAAAAAAAAGAAAAAACTGGACTGGTCAAGGTGCATCAGTTCAAAAACATATAGTTTGCACATGGATTGTGCACCATTTTAACAATTTCTAACTTTGTCATTCGTGCCAATGTGCACCATGACCACTGGGTCTTCATTAGCCCCTCCCAATAATCTGTCAACCCGATCTGTGATATGCAGAACCCAAGCAGCCTAAAGACAGCAAACTATTCGGCATTCCCGGTCTTTGTGACAGTTGCGCTATCTGTTCCCCCAATATTTGAGTCTCTCTGTACCAGGACCTGTTTAGCCTTTCCTATGCTCCCATTCCCCTTCTTACTGGAGCAGACATTCCCCTGGTTGCTAGAGGAGGTGTCTAGCTGCAGCAGTGCTACCCCTGACCTGACATACCCCTCGTTTGCCAACTTGGCAAACTTGTTGCGGTGTGCCAGATCAGGACTAGTCTCCCTAACACTCTTTCCTCTACCCCACCTTCTAACTGTTACCCAGCTAGCTGCCTCAACAGCTTGAACCTCCATGCTATCATCCTACCCTGCATCTGCCCCAATGAGTGCTTGCTCAGTAAGTGTCACGAAGGGTCTGTGCACCCACTGGGCCATACCTCTGTGGCGGTAAGGCAGCTGGCCAACAGGGAGCAGGTGAGAGTCTATAGTTCTATAGGTACCTGTGGCAGCTCAGACAGCAGCAGGGCAGGCTCGGCTGGGACTAGGTAGTAGGCGGACGTCAGGCGAGGTGACGCAGGTCAGATGTGAATGCAGCATGGCACAACTTTGGCACAGCTCAGTGCTAGACCAGGAAGGTATGGAATGCTAGGGACTGGAACAGGTAACACACTAGGAGGCCATCACATAGACAATCTAGGGAACACAACAACACTCAGGCATCGAACTAGGGGGCTGGAGCCGTCTTATAGTCCAGGGTGCTCACGGGTCAAAGTTCATCCACAATGTCTGGTGCGTGTGCTGCCCCTTTAAGAGCTGGCACGAGCATGTGCGCGCACCCTATGGGATCCGGCTGAGGTGAGTGGACGTGAGTGCTGCCCTCTCCTGAGGAGGAGGCTGGGGCCAGCGCTACCCGACTCGTGGCTGCGGCTTTCAGAAGGGAAACGGAGCTGACAGCCCGCAGCCACGGACATTAGAGTATCGCCCCCTCTTACGCCCCCTCTTCTTGGGACCAGACCGAGAGAGAAACTTCTTCAGAAGAGTAGGAGCATTGAGGTTCTCCTCTGGCTCCCAAGACCTTTCTTCAGGACCAAACCCCCTCCAATCCACCAAATAAAAGGTCTTTCCTCTCACTCTTTTGGTGTCCACGATCTCTTGAACCTCAAAGGTGTCTGAAGGTCCGCTGGAGGCAACCACATGGCTAGGAGTTATGGTGTAGCGGTTCAGAACCACCGGCTTCAGGAGGGATACATGGAAGGAGTTGGGGATCTTGAGGGTAGGAGGCAGCCGAAGCTTATAGGCGACGGGGTTGATCTGTTGCAGGATCTCAAAGGGTCCGAGGAACCTGGGAGCAAATTTGCATGATGGACAACAAATAAATGTGCTGAGCACAAAAGATCCCCCAAATCGTAATAGCCATGAAATTATCCCCTGAGGACGCTGCTGTAGCAGTGAAACATGTCGGGGGGGCTAGCGCTCTTTTAGAATCACTGTCGGTCTAACTAACTAACTCTACTATCATGTGATACCAGTGGCTGTCTGAGCAGTCTGCAGCTGCCGCCCATGCCTGACACACTTCATCTCTGAGATCCAAATACTCACCAGATCTCGAACGTTAGAGTAACCGCCTTTGAAAAATTTTAACCTCACTAAATTTTGTACAGCCATTCACTGCATTTGCTGTAAGCTGTTTCTAAACTAAATAATAAAAGCTATATTTTAATGAATACAACAATCTAATAGCAGCTGGGAAATTTGGGGAATCTTTTGTGCTCAGCACATTTATCTGTTGTCCATTCCAATTTTTTCCTGCCAGCTGCTAGGGTCTCTATCAATCCTTCAAATTTGCATGATGGCACTCTTAGTAGGATATTCCTGGAAGACAACCAGACCCTCGTGCCAGGGAGAAGCTGAGGAGGTTCTCTTCTCCTTGTGTCAGCCTTCCGTTTCATGCGGTCGACTGCCATTAGGATGGAGGATCGAGCCTGCTGTCAGATCTGCAGAAAGTCTCTAAACGTGGAGTCAGCCGCTGGTACCTCGGAAGTATCGGGCACCGGGAGAGAAATTCGTGGGTGCTGGCCGTAGACAATGATCAAAGGTGTATTCCTTGTGGACTCGCTGGTATGATTATTGTATGAGAATTCTGCCCATGGGAGCAACTGCACCCAGTCATCATGTTGCTTGGAAATGAAGTGGCGTAGGTAATTCTCCAAAATCTGATTAATCCTCTCAACCTGACCATTGGACTGAGGATGGTAGGCTGATGAAAAGTCAAATTTCACACCGAGGAGTCCGCAGAGGGCTCTCCAGAACTTTGAGGTAAACTGAACCCCCCGATCAGACACAATATGTTGGATGAACAGCTTGGCAAACTGAGGAGCAGAAGGAAGACCGGTCAGAGGAACGAAGTGGGCCATCTTCGAAAATCCAGCACCACCCAGATAGCACTGCATCCAGCAGAGAGAAGCAGGTCCGTAACACAGTCCATAGCTATCTGCTGCCAGGGAGCATTGGGCACAGGCAATGGCTGGGGCATACCAGCAGTCCTGGAGTGAGCGGCCTTATTGGCTGCACATACAGAACACGCAGAAACGAAGTCCATAATGTCCTTGGGCAGCGTGGGCCACCAGAAATGACGAGCAATCAGATCCCGGGTCTTACGGGCCCCTGCGTGAGCTGCCAGTCTAGAGGAGTGTCCCCAGCAGAGGATTCTTCCACGATCAGCCAGGCGCACAAACGTCCTCCCTGGAAGAATGTCCCCAACTTGCAGGGGATTGACAGAGATAATGCAAGACGGATCAATAATATTCTGTGGAGTCTCCAAGGTGTCGTCCGTCTCGAAAGACCTGGACAAGGCATCGGCCCTCACATTCTTGTTGGCCGGACCATAATGGAGCTCGAACTGAAACCTAGTAAAGAACAGTGATCACCTGGCCTGACGAGGGTTCAGCTGTTGGGTCATCTGGAAGTAGGTCAGATTCTTGTGGTCTGTAAAAATCAGGATCGGCTGAGCTGCGCCCTCTAATAGATGTCTCCATTCTTCCAGAGCCAATTTGATGGCCAGTAACTCCCGATCCCCAATCAAGTAGTTGCGTTCTGCGGAAGAGAAGAGCTTGGAGAAATTTCCCCATACCCTTGACTTGCCCTTGGGACCTCTCTGGAACAAGAGTGCACCAGCACCGACAGAGGATGCGTCCACCTCCAACGAGAACTGCAGAGAGACATCCGGATGATGGAGGATAGAGGCTGACGTGAAGGCACTCTTCAGGCTATTGAATGCGGACTCTGCCTCGGGAGTCCACACCTTGGTGTTCATACCCTTCTTAGTAAGGTTAGAGATAGGAGAAGTCAGTGAGGAGAAATTCGGAATAAACTGCATGTAAAAATTAGTGAATCCCAGAAAGCGCTGTATGGCCCTCAAGCCTTGAGGACGTGGCCATTCCAGTACAGACTTAACCTTCTCAGGATCCATCTCGAGACCTCAATTTGAGACGATGAAGCCCAGGAAGGGTAGCGCATCTCTGTCAAACACGCACTCCTCCAGCTTGGCGTACAGACGTTTCTCCCTTAATCATAGCAGAACATGACGGACATGTCCCTGGTGTGTTATAGGATCTGGAGAAAAACTCAAGATGTCATCAAGGTAAACTACTACACAAACATAGAGGAGGTCACGGAAAATGTCATTCACAAACTCCTGGAAGACCGCGGGAGCATTACACAGGCTGAAGGGCATTACTAGATACTCATAGTGTCCATCACGAGTTTTAAATGCAGTCTTCCATTCATCACACCGGCGAATCCGGACTAGATTGCAAGCCCCACGCAGGTCTAGTTTAGAAAAAATCCTGGCACCACGTATACGATCAAACAGTTCAGAGATCAGTGGCAACGGATATTTATTCTTTACCATGATCTGGTTGAGACCTCTGTAGTCAATATAAGGACGAAGAGAGCCATCTTTTTTTTTGACAAAGAAGAACCCGGCTCCTGCCGGGTAGGAGGACTTCCAAATTAAGCCCCTCTCCAAGTTCTCCTTCACATAGGCGGACATGGACATAGTCTCAAGCAAGGAGAGAGGCTATACCCTACCACAGGGAAGGGATGCACCAGGAATCGGTTCAATAGGGCAGTCATACGCACGATGTGGAGGCAGTGTCTCCACCTCCCTTTTGCTGAAGACGTCCGAAAATGCAGCATAATGACTCGGCAATCCTGCCAATGACCGAGGTAGCGAAGGCTGAGCCGAACGAATCTGCACCAGGCAACGACCTTGACACTCAGGGCCCCACTGGAGAACCTCTCCAGAATTCCAGTCCAGGACTGGGGCATGCAGTCGGAGCCAAGGCAGGCCCAGCAACACAGGGTTAACAGCTTTGGACAGGACAGAGAAAGACAGAAGTTCGGAGTGAAGGGCTCCCAATTGGGGCCTCAGCGGCTTGGTCACAGCTATAACAGGATCTGGCAGAGGTAGTCCATTCACTAAGGCAACTGTCAACGGGCTCTCCAGAGGGGTAGTGGGCAATTGCAGAAGGTCCACCAGATCTCTTCGGAAGAAATTAGCAAAGGATCCAGAGTTCAGATATGCAGGAACCTGATGCGTTTTCTCGCCGGACACTATGGTCTCCTGTTGCTATAGCAGCAGTCGCCAGCTCTGTTTGCATGGCAGGGCTGGCGATCTGCTAGCAACCTCTAAGATGCAGCGATCGCTGCATCTAAGGGGTTAATGGCAGGGATCAGAGCTAGATCCGGTTGCTGCAGTTACAGGTGGACGTCAGCTGTAACATACAGCAGATATCGACCGCTAATGACGCCGGCTCAGCTCCTGAGCCGGTGCCATCTTGCCGTCAGCTATGGAAGTCTTTCAGGCTATGCCGCCGAAGCGGGTCCTGGAGGGCTTCCATGCTAGGTAGACCGGGAGGCCAGTATTAGGCGTCCGGTTGCCATTGCAGCCACTGGAATTAAAATTGCTGGGCTTCCGATGAGCTGCAAACAGCTTAAATGCAGCAATCACGTTTGAGCGCTACATTTAAAGGGTTAATGGCGGGGATCGAAGTTCATTTTGGTCCCCGCCATTACAGCTGGATGTCAGCTGTAAGATACCGCTGACATCCGGCAATGGTGAAACCGACTGAGCCAGTGTCCACCATTTGTCGTGTGGATACGGCAAAATGCAGGAAGCACTAGCTTTCCATCCGTATCCATATGACACATGTCGGGAAGGGGTTAATTACAGTAAATAAATCAAAATGGTTAGATGGAGAAAAACTTAAACCTTTAGCTAAAAGACTACATTGTGCTGAAGTCAGTATATGTTGTAACAGATTGATTGTATGATCTACTCATGATCTACTATGCAATCTGTCCATGTAAGAAAATTTACAGTGGTCTCACCACAAGGGAATTTAGAAAAAGAGTACGGGAACATATAAGAGACATAGAAAATGTCAAAGAAGAAAAGGACCATCTCAAACTTAAAACCTTGCCCAAACACTTTAAAATGTTCCATGGGTGCAGCTCTAAACAACTCAAATTCAGAGGAATTTATATTCTGCACATGGGATCCAGAGGGGACAATGGAGGTAAGAGATTAACCCAAATGGAAAGTAGATGGATCCACAAACTGGGGACTTTGACCCCACGGGAACATAATGAAAGTTTTGGGTTTAATGCCTTTTTTTGCTATCTTCTTTTATGGCTGAAGGCTGTTATCTGTATTTTGATTTGAATTATGTTATCAATTGCAGTTGTGCACTTTGCTTTATGTCGGATCATCTTTTTGATAGATTTCTTTTATATTTACATCTACATGCTGTTTTAAGAAATCTAAAGCAAATATATTTTTTACATATGCTAATCCTTCAGTTTTTCATGCTCCCATTTGGGTCTTTTCTGGTCTCATATATAAAGGGGCGTTTAAACCACCATAGCACTGTTATGAATCCTATATGAGTCTAGATTAGCACTGTTTTTTGGACATCCTTTTATTTTTCTAGGACGTTACAAGGCTTAGAACTTTAGTAGAAATTTCTCACATATTCAAGAAAATTTCAAAAGGCTATTTTTACAGGGACCAGTTTAGTTGTGAAGTGGCTTTGAGGTGCCCATACAATACAAACCCCCATAACATCCCATTTTAAAAACTTCACCCCTCAAAGTATTCAAAACAGTAATTAGAACGTTTCCTAACCCTTTAGGCGTTGTATAAGAATTAAAGCAATGTAGTGATGAAATTTACAAATATTTTTTTTTGCAGAAATTCATATTTAATCCATTTTTGTCTGTAACACAGAAGGTTTTACCAGAGAAACACAACTCAATATTTATTGCACACATTCTGCAGTTTTCAAAAATATCCCATATCTGGCTCTAGTGCACAAATGTAGTGAAGCACAGGACTCAGAAGCAAAGGAGCACTTAGTGGATTTTGGGCCCATCTTTATATTAGATTATGTTTTAGACACCATGTCAGGTTTGAAGAGGTCTTGTGATGCCAAACCATGGGAAACACCCCAAAAATACCCCATTTTGGAAACTACACCCACAAGGAATATATCTAGGGGTGTAGTGAGCATTTTGATCCCACAGGTGTGTCACAGATTTTATTAGAATTTGGGCGTGAAAATAACAAATATGTTTTTATTCCAATAAGATGTTGTTTAAATTTAAAAAAACAACAATGTCCACAAGGAATAAAGGAGAAAAAATACCCCAACATTTGTAAAGAAACTTCTCCAGAGTACGGAAATACCTCATATGTTGTTTAAGCACACAAAATGGCTTAGAACGGAAGGAGTGTCATTTGGCTTTTGGAGCGCAGATTTTGCTGGATTGGTTTCTGGGCACCATGTCGTATTTGCAAAGCCCCTGAGGTACCAGAACAGTGAAAACTCCCCAAAAGTGACTCTATTTGGGATACTACACCCCTTGAGGAATTAATCTACGAGTTTAGTGGGCATTTTGACCCCACAGGTGTTTCATAGATTTTATTAGAATTGGACAGTGAAATATTCTTTTTTTTTTCCAATAAGCCGTAGCATTAGTTCTAAATTTTAAATTTTCTAAACAAAAGGAGAAAAAGCACCCCAATAATTGTAAATAAGTTTTTCCTGCGTACGGTAATACCTCATATGTGATCATAAACTGCTGTTTGGGTATACAGTAGGTCTCACGAAGGAAGGAACACCATTTGGCTTTTGGAGTGCAGATTTTGCTGGATTGGTTTCTGGGCGCTGTGTTGCATTTGCATAGCTTCTGTGGGACTAATGCAGTGGAAACCCCCCAGAAGTGACCCTATTTTGGAAACGACACCCCTAACGGTATTCACCTAGGGGTGTAGTGAGCATGTTAACCCCGCAGGTGTTTTCCAGAAATTAGTGTGCACTCGATGTTGCAGAGGGAAAATGGCAATTTTTGCATAGATATGCCAATATGTTTTGCCCAGCTTGTGCCACCTTGAAAAGACAGCTTTCTAATTATTATCCTGTGCGTCCTGGTTTTAGAAACACCCTACATGTGGCCCTAATCTTTTGCCTGGACGATCAACAGGGCTCAGGAGTGAAAAAGTACCATGCGAAATTGAGGCCTAATTTGGCGACTTACAAAGTATTGGTTCAGAATTGCAGAGCTCTGATGTAAAATAATAATAGAAACCGCTGAGTAGTGACCCCATTTTGGAAACTACACCCCTCAAGGCATTTATTAAGGGTTGTAGTGAGCATTTTCACTCCACATGTCTTTTCCATAAGTGATTGCGCTGCGGATGGTGTAAACTAAAAATTTCAAATTTTCCCTAAGGGTATGTTCACACGCCTTATTTTCGGCTGTTTTTTGGGCCGCAAACGGCCGAAAAATTGGAAGAAGAACACCTCCAAATAGCTGACGATTGATTTCAATATGAAAAAGAGAGTTCTGTTCCAACAGGCCGTTTTGTTTTTTTCTCGCGAAAGAGAAGTGCATGTCACTTTTTGAGCCATTTTTGGAGCCGTTTTTCATTGACTCTACAGAAAAACCGTTTCAAAAACTGGCTTAACAAACGCCGTGAAAAACGCGAGTTTGCTTAAAAAATGGCTGAAAATCAGGAGCTGTTTTCCCTTGAAAACAGCTCCGTATTTTCAGAAGTTTATTTGCTAAGCGTGTAAACACAGCCTAAATATGCCTTTTTAGTGGCAAATATATCATGCCCAGCTTGTGTCACTGGAGACACACCCCCCAGAAATTGTTATTGGGGTTCTCCTGGGTATGGCGATGCCATACATGTGGTAGTAAACTGCTGTTTGGGCATACTGTAGGGCTCAGAAGGCAGGGAACGGCATTTGGTTTTTGGAGGATGGTAGTAGGTTTGTTTGAGTATTACTGGTGTTTGCGTTTAGAATGTGGGGGCATATGTAAGCTGTGGGCAGTACATAATAAGAGGGTATAATAATGGGCTACAAAAAAAAAAAAAAATCCATAGTTGTGTGTTATGCTGTGAAGCAATCCTTTATGCACAGGCCAGTGTCGCACAGATAAATAGTGTCCTTTCTTATTCCCCTTTTGGTACAAACTGCGCACCTTTGCAGTTTGGGGAATTTTGCTGGGAAAGAGTTGTCCTGGTATAATACGGGTGCCCCTGCTTTCAGCAGATATGTTCGGCCCTTCCTGGTTCCCTAAATTTAGGGCCTTGATAAATCGCGTCTTGAAACAGAAGAAATGTTCCCATTCGGGTTTGCACAACTGCAAATTTTTGATTTCCTGACTTATTGGAGACTTAACTCATTTTATTTTTTCATAGACGTAGTGGTATGAGGACTGTTTTTTTGCGGGATGGGCTGCATTTATCATTGTTACTATTTTGGGATACATGCGACTTTTTAACCCCTTCCCGACATCCGCCGTATATATACGGCGCACGCCGAGGGGGAATATGGAGCGGGCTCACGGGCTGAGTCCGCCCCATAGAGCGAGTGTGTCAGCTGTGTGTTACAGCCGACACTTCCGGGTTACGAGCGGGATCGCGCTTTAGTACGATCCCGCTTGTTTAACCCGTTAAATGGCGCGTTCAAAAGATATCGCGGCACTTAAATTACTAAAAACAGGGGGGCGACCCCCTGTAACGTCTCAACGGCACCCCCGCGGCGAGATAGGGTGGAGCCATTGGTTCACACGGCTGCCTGGGTGTCTGACGAAGTCCCCCCCAGGTCCGCCATCTTGGTACTCCTATGAAGCTCTGCCTCCGCCTAGGGGGACTAATAAAAAATGTAAAAATGAGGTAAATAACTTTTTTATTTTTGTGTAAAAAAAATAAAAAAAATTAAAAGTTCAAAAAACTCCCCTTTTCCCATTTCCCCCTAGAGCATAGTAATTTTTTTTATAAATAAACATAATTGGTATCGCCGCGTCCGTAAAAGTCTGATCTATCACAATATATAATTTTTTAACCCGCACGATGAACGCCGTAAAAAAAATTAAATTGTAAACGCCAGAATCTCTATTTTTTGGTCACCTCATCTCCCATAAAAAATGAAATAAAAAGTGATCAAACCGTCACATTTACACCAAAATGGTATTATTAAAAACTACAGCTTATCCCGCAAAAAAAATAAGCCTTTATACAACTTAATCGACGGAAAAATAAAGAAGTTACGGCTCTCGGAATTTGGCGAAACAAAATAAATTTTCTTTTTTACACTTAGGTTTTTACTTGTAAAAGTAGTAAAACATAGAAAAAACTACACAAATTTGGTATCGGCGTAATCGTATTGACCCATAGAATAAAATTAAAATGTTGTTTTAAGTGTACAGTAAATTCCGTAAAAATGGCACGCAAAAAACTATGGCGGAATCGCTGTTTTTTTTCATTTTCTACCCCACAAATAATTTTTTCCCGTTTCCTAGTACATTATATGGCAAAATAAATGGTGCTACGAAAAACTACAACTTGTCCCGCAAAAATCAAGCCCTCATAGTACTATATCGACGGAAAAATAAAGGCGTTATGGCCTTTGGAAGGTGGGGAGGGAAAAACGAAAATCTGAAAAAGGGCTGCGGCGTGAAAGGGTTAATCACTTTTTAACCTATGTTGTGGTATGCAAGGTGAAAAACCGCAATTCTGGCATACTTTTTTTAGTTTTTTGTAGACAGCTTTCAGCATGTGTTATAAATTACTTGTTAACTTTATTCTGCAGGTCAGCACTGTTCCAGTGATACCAAATTTATAGAGCTTTTTTATGTTTTACAACTTTTTGCATAGTAACATTACTTTTGTAAAAAGAATATATATTTTTTTTGTCGCCATGTTGTGAGAACCATAACTTTAAAAAAAAATTGTTGACAGAGCTGTATGAGGGCTTGTTTTTTGCGAGAAAAGTTATAGTTGTTATAGGTACCATTTTTACCATACATGCGACTTTTTGATCACTTTTTATTCCAATTTTTGGAAGGCAAAGTAACCAAAAAACTGAAATTCTTGCATTGTTTATTAGGGGTTTCTTTTTCCGGCATTCACTGCATGGGATTAATAATATATTTTTATAGTTCAGGCCGTTAAGGTTGCAGCAATACCAAATATTTAAGGTTTATTTATTTTTTCAATAATAATGGACTTGATAAGTGAAAAAGGGCGATTGTGTTTTATTTTGCTACTCAAAACCTTTATTTTTTTTCAACCTTTTTTACACTTTTTTTTGTTAGTCCCACTAGGGGACTTGAAGGACCAACTGTCTGATTAATTTTTTAATACATTGCACTACCTATGTAGTGCAATGTGTTAGATCTGTCAGTCATTCACAGACAGCAAGCTGATTTGGAACGGCCTCCAGACTGGGCCTAATCGGCTTCCGTAATGGCAGAACAGGAGGCCATTGTTAGGCCTCCTGTTGCCATAGCAGCCGTCGGCAGCGCTGCCATTGCATGGCAGGGCTGCCGATATGCTACAAACAACTAGGATGCAGCGATCGTTTCCAATCGCTGCATCTAAGGGGTTAATGGCAGGAATCGGAGCTAGCGCCTGTCCCTGCCATTACAGCAGGGTGTCAGTTGTAACATACAACAGACACACGCCGCTGATGACAGGGGCTCAGCTTCTGAGCCCGCACCATCTTGCCGTCGGATACGGAAGCCTTTTAGGCCTGGAAAGCTTCCGTACTAGGCAGACCGGGAGGCGTGTATTAGGCCTCCGGTTGCAATTGCAGCCACCGGCATCCCGGCGATTTCGTTTCTGGGGTGGCGATGAGCTCCAAACACCTTAAATGCAGCGATCACTTTTAACTGCTGCATTTAAGGGGTTAATGGTGGGGATTGGAGCTAACTTCAGTTCCCACCATTACAGGAGGGTGTCAGCTGTAACATATAGCTGACACCCGGGGATCGTGGCACGGACTCCGCTTCTGAGCCTGTGCCATCTATTTGTTGTAAGTATATGACAAATTGCGGGAAGCACTACTCTGCATTCCAGATTATTATGCGAATGTTATTTTTCTCTGATTTTCCTAAATAGTCGATGCAAATGACAGTCAGTATAATCTTCAAGCCATCAACCGTTGGAGTATAATGCAAATTTTATTGAACAATTTGTGAGTATTTGGACAGTTTCTGCTTGAATATCTTTGCAGGATGTCACGATCACAGGGTATGTGGAACCACTAGGCCGCTCCGCCATAGCGGGGAGGCAGCTGACCAGGTCACAGTCTACACGAAAGTCCATAGCAGATAGCAAAGCTTGGGTACCTGAACTAGTCCAGACGGTGGCTGTGGCTTCAGCACGGATGGAGGCCAGTGCGGCAGGTAGCGCCAGACGTGGCAGGCAGTATCTGATGTGGCAGAAGACACTAGATGTGGCAGAAGGGACGGGACGTGGCAGAAGGCACTGGATGTGGCAGAAGACACTGGACGTGGCAGAAGACACTGGACGTGGCAAACGACACTGGATGTGGCAAACGACAGCAGGTGCAGTAGACACAACTCCAACACCGGTAGGCACAGGAACAAGAACAATACGGGACACAGTAACGGGTAACAGCGCACGGGTAACAACTGGAACGGGGAAACATTAAGGAACCATTTGCAAGACAGACTGGGATGGACTAATAACGCTCAGGCAAGGATCAGAAGGCCTGGGGCCTTCTTATAGACCAGGAAATCATGGCAGTTGATGATGATGACGATTTCCTTTGTGTGTGCGCTGGCCCTTTAAGGCCGTGCACGTGCACGAGTTAGCGCGCGCACCCTACGGGACACAGCAAAACGGAGCGGAAGTGAGCGCTGGCGTCTCCTAGGAAGGAGATGGGGACCAGCGCTCACGGATCCATGGCTGCGGGCGTCGGGAGGTGAGTAAACCCGACGGCCCATGGCCATGGACGCTACTCAGGATGTCAGAATAACCTCCCAGAGCTTCTGTTTTGATGTGAACTGCCTCCCACCCTCATAGATATTTTGCTTGAGGATGCTCCAAAGGTTCTCAATAGGGTTGAGGTCAGGGGAACATGGGGGCACACCATGAGTTTCTCTACTTTTATGCCCATAGCAGCCAATGACAGCATGAGATGGTGCATTATCATGCATGAAGATAATTTTGCTACGGAAGGCACGGTTCTACCTTTTTGTACCACGGACTAAAGTGGTAAGTCATAAACTCTATGTACTTTGCAGAGGTCATTTTCACACCGTCAGGGACCCTAAAGGGGCCTACCAGCTCTCTCCCCATGATTCCAGCCCAAAACATGGCTCTGCCACATCCTTGCTGACGTCGCAGCCTTGTTGGGACATGGTGGCCATTCACCAACCATCCACTACTCCATCCATCTGGACCATCCAGGGTTGCACGGCACTCACCAGTAAACAACACGGTTTGAAAATTAGTCTTCATGTATTTCTGAACCCACTGCAACCGTTTCTGCTTGTGAGCATTGTTCAGGGGTGGCCGAACAATAGCTTTATGCAAACCTCTGGAGGATCCTACACCTTGAGGTTCGCGGGACTCCAGAGACACCAGCGGCTTCAAA
Organism: Rhinoderma darwinii; assembly: GCF_050947455.1. Taxonomy (NCBI): domain Eukaryota; kingdom Metazoa; phylum Chordata; class Amphibia; order Anura; family Rhinodermatidae; genus Rhinoderma; species Rhinoderma darwinii. The sequence goes on from NC_134689.1 coordinate 59,803,757, forward strand.
TACCTGTTTGCTGCTTTGCAATGGCATTTTAGTCCTATTAATTTGTCTGGCAGAAACCTTCCCCATTATGCCTTTATCTGAACTAACCCGTCTGTGCTCTGAATCAGCCACATATCTTTTCACAGTACGATGATCACGCTTATGTTTTCTTGAAATATCCAATGTTTTCATACCTTGTCCAAGGTATTGCACTATTTCACGCTTTTCGGCAGCAGAGAGATCCTTTTTCTTTCCCATATTGCTTGAAACCTGTGGCCTGCTTAATAATGTGGAACGTCCTTCTTAAGTAGTTTTCCTTTGATTGGGCACACCTGGCAAACTAATTATCACAGGTGTCTGAGATTGATTACAATGATCCAAAGAGCCCTAAAGGTATGTGCACACGATAACTGCATTTATGTCTGAAATTACGGAGCTGTTTTCAGGAGAAAACAGCTCCTGAATTTCAGACGTAATTGCATGTACTCGCGTTTTGCGGGGCATCCATTACGGAAGTAATTTGGTGCTGTTCTTCAATGGATTCAATGAAAAACTGCTCCAATTACGTCCCAAGAAGTGTCCTGCACTTCTTTGATTAGGCTGTTATTTTACTTGCCGTCTTTTGACAGCGATACGTAAAATTACAGGTCATCGGCACAGTACATCGGCAAACCCATTGAAATGAATGGGCAGATATTTGCCAACGTATTGGAGCCGTGTTTTCAGGCGTAATTCGAGGTGTAAAACGCCTCCATTACGCCTGAAAATAGGTCGTGTGAACCCAGCATAAGACACAATACCATCCATGAGTTTCATTGAAAAACTAATAATTAAATGTTTCTGACACTTAAATCCAATGTGCATAATAATTTGGAACACGGTGTAGCTTTCGATGACGTGTACTTACATCAAATGTCAGGAAGGGTTTAAGGGTATATTGTGGATTACATACCTAAAGCGTATAAACATACTATTGGTATTGTTCAGGTTGCTAAGGGTATTTTATAATTAATTAATTTGGAATGTGGTTGTCTAATCAAGAGGCCTAAAACACAACTGCTGTGAGCTTGTTAGTTGGTTTACAGCCAGAGACCTTACTGAAAAAAGGAGCGAGGAGCAGCCAAGTGGAAAAAACTATTTAAAACAAGCAGCTGAGCTAGTGTGCATTGGCTTCAAATGTGCCGTGTCTTAAGTGACTGAAGATTAAGACTCAGTGTCTTTAGTTTAAGTCACTGTAGAAGAAATTGTTGCTTGGGGTGTTTAGTGTATTTTTTTTTCTTCCCTACAACGGTATACTGATTGTTAAATCCCCATTAGACACAATGAACTCCATTGCTGCCAATGCTACCCAGTGTACATCCTGTGCCATGTATGCTCTCCTTGAACAGCTGTTTGAGGGACCATACAGCTGTGCAATGTGTGTGAGAATTGCCCATTTGGAAGCCTAGATTCTGGATCTAAGTGAGAAACTTTCAACACTGCGAGCAATTGACAACATAGGAGTTTGCTACTTACTCTAATGTCCGTGGCTGTGGCCTATCAGCTCCGTTCCCCTCCTGACAGCCGCAGCCACGAGTCGACAAGTGCTGTCCCCAGCCTCCTCCTCAGGAGATGCCAGCGCTTGCGTCCACTCACATCAGCCGGATCCCGTAGTGTGGCGCGCACATGCTCGTGCCCGCTCTTAATGGGGCAGTGTGCGCACCAGACATTGTGGATGAACTTTGACCCGTGAGTACCCTGGACTATAAGAGGGGTCAACCCCCTAGTTCGATGCCTGAGCGTTGTTGTGTTCCCTAGTTTGTCAATGTGATGGCCTCCTAGTGTGTCACCTGTTCCAGTCCCTGTTCCAGTCCCTAGCATTCCATACCTTCCTGGTCTAGCACTGAGCTGTGCCAAAGTTGTGCTGTGCTGCATCCACGTCTGACCTGCTTTACCCCGCCTGACGTCCGCCTGCTACCTAGTCCCAGCTGAGCCTGTCCTGCTGCTGTCTGAGCTGCCACAGGTACCTATAGAAATATAGACTCTTACCTGCTCCCTGTTGGCCAGCCGCCTTACCGCCAAGGCGGTACGGCCCAGTGGGTCCACAGACCTTTCGTGACAGTACGCTCAGGCCATGAACCCCGCTGGTCGAGTCAAGACCATGACGACGTCACAGGAGATGCGAGCGGATATGCTGGACCTCCGGTCTCGACAGGACCAACTCCTCCAGGTGTTGAACATCCTTGCACGTTGGCAGGAGGCACAAGCTGCTGTTCCTCCTACTACACCACTTGGCAGTGTTAACCCGCGTGTTTCTTTGCCAGTTCCTGACCGCTATAATGGAGAAGCAAGTATCGGTCGTGGATTTTTGAACCAGTGCCAGATCCACTTCAGACTGTATAGTAAGACATTTTCATCTGATGGTGCAAGGGTCGCTTTCTTTCCTTACCGGCAAGGCTCTTGCATGGGCGAACCCTATCTGGGAGAGACAAGGTCCAGAGACCCGTGACTTCCCTGCCTTCCTCCGGACTTTTCGCATGGTGTTTGAGGAGCCTGGACGGGTCTCATATGGAGCGGCTTTTTTGATTAACCTACGCCAAGGAGACACCTCCGTGAGGGAGTACGCCATCCACTTCCGCACCCTGGCGGGAGAACTGTTATGGAACGATGAGGCTTTGGTGGCGGCATTCTGGCATGGACTGGCTTCCCGAATAAAGGACGAACTTACCGCCCGAGATCTGCCGTCTCCCCTGGCCTACTTCATCCTTTTGTCGGCCCGGATTGATATATGGATCCGAGAACGCCTCCAAGAGGTTTGACTGGAGGGAGCCCGCTCCAGTTTGGCTCCTACTTTGCAGCAACTCCTGCTGTTCTCAGATGTCGATCCTCCTAAAGACACTGTGATAATGGACCAGTATAAGTGATCCATCCAGGAGAAGCAACGCAGACGCACATCTGGACTCTGTCTTTATTGCGGTCTCGATGGCCATCTTGTGCGCCTATGTCCCCAAAGATCCCAAAACCTAGGGTTGCTAGGTGTGACAACCTTGGGTAAAGATGGACTTTCGTCTAAATTGTCCATACCTGAGACCATAGTGTCCGGCGAGAAAATGCATCAGGTCCCTGCGTATCTGAACTCTGGATCCTCTGCTAATTTCTTCCGCAGAGATCTGGTGGACCTTCTGCAATTGCCCACTACCCCTCTGGAGAGCCCGTTGACAGTTGCCTTAGTGAATGGACTACCTCTGCCAGATCCTGTTATAGCTGTGACCAAGCCGCTGAGGCCCCAAGTGGGAGCCCTTCACTCCGAACTTCTGTCTTTCTCTGTCCTGTCCAAAGCTGTTAACCCTGTGTTGCTGGGCCTGCCTTGGTTCCGACTGCATGCCCCAGTCCTGGACTGGAATTCTGGAGAGGTTCTCCAGTGGGGCCCTGAGTGTCAAGGTCGTTGCCTGGTGCAGATTCGTTCAGCTCAGCCTTCGCTACCTCGGTCATTGGCAGGATTGCCGAGTCATTATGCTGCATTTTTGGACGTCTACAGCAAAAGGGAGGCGGAGACACTGCCTCCACATCGGGCGTATGACAGCCCTATTGAACCGATTCCTGGTGCATCCCTTCCCCGTGGTAGGGTATATCCTCTCTCCTTGCCTGAGACTATGTCCATGTCCGCCTATGTGAAGGAGAACTTGGAGAGGGGCTTAATTTGGAAGTCCTCCTACCCGGCAGGAGCCGGGTTCTTCTTTGTCAAAAAAAAAGATGGCTCTCTTCGTCCTTGTATTGACTACAGAGGTCTCAACCAGATCATGGTAAAGAATAAATATCCGTTGCCACTGATCTCTGAACTGTTTGATCGTATACGTGGTGCCAGGATTTTTTCTAAACTAGACCTGCGTGGGGCTTGCAATCTAGTCTGTATTCGCCGGGGTGATGAATGGAAGACTGCATTTAAAACTTGTTATGGACACTATGAGTATCTATTAATGCCCTTCAGCCTGTGTAATGCTCCCACGGTCTTCCAGGAGTTTGTGAATGACATTTTCCGTGACCTCCTCTATGTTTGTGTAGTAGTTTACCTTGATGACATCTTGAGTTTTTCTCCAGATCCTATAACACACCAGGGACATGTCCGTCATGTTCTGATATGATTAAGGGAGAATCGTCTGTACGCCAAGCTGGAGGAGTGCGTGTTTGACAGAGATGCACTCCCCTATCTGGGCGTCATCGTCTCAAATTGAGGTCTCGAGATGGATCCTGAGAAGGTTAAGTCTGTACTAGAATGGCCACGTCCTCAAGGCTTGAGGGCCATACAGCGCTTTCTGGGATTCACAAATTTTTACAGGCAGTTTATTCCGAATTTCTCCTCACTGACTTCTCCTATCTCTAACCTTGCTAAGAAGGGTATGAACACCAAGGTGTGGACTCCCGAGGCAGAGTCCGCATTCAATAGCCTGAATAGTGCCTTGCCGCAGCATATTGTGTCTGATCGGGGGTTTCAGTCTACCTCAAAGTTCTGGAGAGCCCTCTGCGGACTCCTCGGTGTGAAATTTGACTTTTCATCAGCCTACCATCCTCAGTCCAATGGTCAGGTTGGGAGGATTAATCAGATTTTGGAGAATTACCTACGCCACTTCATTTCCAAGCAACATGATGACTGGGTGCAGTTGCTCCCATGGGCAGAATTCTCATACAATAATCATACCAGCGAGTCCACAAGAAATACACCTTTCATCATTGTCTACGGCCAGCACCCACGAATTTCTCTCCCGGTGCCCGATACTTCCGAGGTACCAGCGGCTGACTCCACGTTTAGAGACTTTCTGCAGATCTGACAGCAGGCTCGATCCTCCATCCTAATGGCAGTCGACCGCATGAAACGGAAGGCTGACACAAGGAGAAGAGAACCTCCCTGGCACGAGGGTCTGGTTGTCTTCCATGAATATCCGACTAAGAGTGCCATCATGCAAATTTGCTCCCAGGTTCCTTGGACCCTTTGAGATCCTGCAACAGATCAACCCCGTCGCCTATAAGCTTCGGCTGCCTCCTACCCTCAAGATCCCCAACTCCTTCCATGTATCCCTCCTGAAGCCGGTGGTTCTGAACCGCTACACCATAACTCCTAGCCATGTGGTTGCCTCCAGCGGCCCTTCAGACACCTTTGAGGTTCAAGAGATCGTGGACACCAAAAGAGTGAGAGGAAAGACCTTTTATTTGGTGGATTGGAGGGGGTTTGGTCCTGAAGAAAGGTCTTGGGAGCCAGAGGAGAACCTCAATGCTCCTACTCTTCTGAAGAAGTTTCTCTCTCGATCTGGTCCCAAGAAGAGGGAGCGTAAGAGGGGGCGATACTCTAATGTCCGTGGCTGTGGGCTGTCAGCTCCGTTCCCCTTCTGGCAGCCGCAGCCACGAGTCGGGAAGCGCTGGCCCCAGCCTCCTTCTCAGGAGACGGCAGCACTCACGTCCACTCACCTCAGCTGGATCCCATAGGGTGCGCGCACACGCACGTGCCCGCTCTTAAAGGGGCAGCACACGCACCAGACATTGTGGATGAACTTTGACCCGTGAGCACCCTGGACTATAAGAGGGCTCCAGCCCCCTAGTTCGATGCCTGAGTGTTGTTGTGTTCCCTAGATTGTCTATGTGATGGCCTCCTAGTGTGTTACCTGTTCCAGTCCCTAGCATTCCATACCTTCCTGGTCTAGCACTGAGCTGTGCCAAAGTTGTGCCATGCTGCATCCACGTCTGACCTGCGTCACCTTGTCTGACGTCCGCCTACTACCTAGTCCCAGCCGAGCCTGCCCTGCTGCTGTCTGAGCTGCCACAGGTACCTATAGAACTATAGACTCTCACCTGCTCCCTGTTGGCCAGCTGCCTTACCGCCACAGCGTTATGGCCCAGTGGGTTCACAGACCCTTCGTGACACTTACTGAGCAAGCACTCATTGGGGCAGATGCAGGGTAGGATGATAGCATGGAGGTTCAAGCTGTTGAGGCAGCTAGCTGGGTAACAGTTAGAAGGTGGGGTAGAGGAAAGAGTGTCAGGGAGACTAGTCCTGATCTGGCACACCGCAACAAGTTTGCCAAGTTGGCAAACGAGGGGTATGTCAGGTCAGGGGCAGCACTGCAGCAGCTAGACACCTCCTCTAGCAACCAGGGGAATGACTGCTCCAGTAAGAAGGGGAATGGGAGCATAGGAAAGGCTAAACAGGTCCTGGTACAGAGATACTCAAATATTGGGGGAACAGATAGCGCAACTGTCACAAAGATCGGGAATGCCGAATAGTTTGCTGTCTTTAGGGTGCTTGGGTTCTGCATATCACGGATCGGGTTGACAGATTATTGGGAGGGGCTAATGAAGACCCAGTGGTCATGGTGCACATTGGCACGAATGACAAAGTTAGAAATTGTTAAAATGGTGCACAATCCATGTGCAAACGATATGTTTTTGAACTGATGAAGGGACCTGTTCGGTCCTGAAACACGTAGACTGTTTCAATATTTTTTTTTACAATATATGACGCCCTCTTGATACTTACCTGCCATGCACCTTGACCAGTCCAGTTTTTTCCTTTTTTTATCCATACAATTTCTTCATCCCTGACTTGGGAACCATCTTCCAAGGGATCCCAGTGGGTGGCAGCCTGTTACCACTACTACCATATAGAGTCACGGATGCAATGCAGTAGTGTTGTGCCTATTCCAGCACAACTGCACTCAAAGAAATTCAAATTGTGTATATGCCATGCACATAATATTATCACCTGCTTTTTTCCCCCTTTTAACTATATAAACTAAATGGGACATTTTTAAAAGCCGTTTAAATAGGTCCTGTGAAAACTATATACATTATGGGAATAAACAATCTAGAAACAGGGTTAAAGCAATGTGGTTAAATAAAACAGTAAGGGGGTGGAAAATAAATTATAAAATGAAAGCGTTCAAACTACTAAAGTTAGACAGTAGTGTCGTGGCATTAAATATTTATAAAGAAAAAAATTAGTTGTGTAAAAGACAAACGGCATTTGACCGCAGCATTTAAAGGTGTTAAACGGGCAGCATCAAAGTGATCTTTGATTCCCCCAGTTGTAGTGGGGGGTCAGCTGTATAACACTGTCATCAGCCGCTGACTAGTACATGACATGTTAAGGGGTTAATGGTACATCCTCAGAGTGGGTCACAGTTAGCAATGGGGTTCCACAGGGGTCAGTATTGGGCCCTCTCGTTTTTAAGAAGTTTATAAATGACCTTGTAGGGGGTTTACAAAGTATAATTTCAGTATTTTCAGATGATACTAAGCTCTTTAAAGAAATCAACAAAGAAAAGGATAATGTAATACTACAGAGGGATTTGTGGAAGCTGGAGGTTTGGGCAGAAAATGGCAAATGAAGTTTAATGTGGATAAATGTAAGGTTATGCCCTCCGGCCGAGGAAATAGATTTTACAATTATGCATTAAATGATAAAACATTGGGTAAAACTAGCACTGAAAACTATTTGAGTACATTGGTGGGCAGTACATTTACCTTTAGCAACCAGTGCCAGGCAGTTGCTGCCAAGGCATATAAAATCATGAGATGCATCAAAAGAGGCATAGATGCTTATGACAAGAACATCATTTTGCCTATACAAATCACTAGTCAGACCACATATGGAATATTGTGTACAATTTTGGGCACCTGTGTATAAGAAGGACATGTCAGAACTAGAACTAGAACAGGTGCAAAGAAGGGCGATCAAGGTAATTAAGGGAATGGTCGGATTGCCGTACCAAGAAAGGTTATCAAACTTGGGGCTATGCAGTTAAAAAAAAAAGACGGCTTAGGGGCGATCTAATTACAATGTACAAATATATAATTGGACAGTACAGTGATCTTTCTAATGATCTTTTTACATTTAGGCCTGTAAAAAGGACAAGGGGGCATCCTCTATGTCTAGAGGGGATAAGGTTTCACCACCGTCACTACCGCTTGCTCTCATTGGGCTTGGTGAACTAAGTGGCTTGTGTAACAAGTGGAGTTATTAAACCAGAGTTGAAAGGAAGAGTTAAAGCCCCTATAACTACTCTTCTTCTGGAGTAATAGAAAGCAAGATTGGAGGTTCTCTTCAGTGCACAGTTTGCCATATGTATGCACGACTGGAGCAGGAGTTCCAGGGTGAATACCTCTGTGGCAGATGTGAGTATGTTGTTCACCTGGAAGCTTGCATTCGAGATCTGGAGGAGCAAAATGCAACACTGAGGGCGATAGACAATCTTGAGCGAAAGCATGCTGCTCACTGACCAAGCAGTTAGTGGGGTAGACCTGGAGGGTTAAGACATGGGTCATCAGGACCAGGCAAGTAGCTGGGTTAATGAAGTTAGTTGCAATGGAAAGCGGTCCAAGAAATGGAAGGCAAATCCTGTTTTTTTTATTCCGAGCAAAATTGCCATGTTGAATGATGATGCGAGGGTGTCAGTCTCAGAAATGGCAGCCCTAGTGGATACTGATCTCCATAACAGCTGGGAGAACAGCCCAGCTAGTAGTCCGGGGGATAGTAATGCAAGTAAGGCAAGACAATTAGTAGTTGTAGGGGATTCTATAATCAGGAAGACAGATAGAATCACTTGTCGCCAATACCGCCTCAACCAAATGGTTTTCTGTGGTTCGGCATGTGGTGTGGAATGGGTGGATAAATTACTGGGAGGGGCTGGTGATGATCCAGCTGTCGTGTTCCATGTGGGTACCAACCACAGAATACATGATAGATGGAGGAGCTTTAAGAATAATTTTAAAGAACTAGGCTACAAGCTGAAGGGAAGAACCTCCAAGGTAGTATTCTCCGGAATACTGCCTTTGCCATGCACATCACAGGAAAGACAGCGGGAGCTCAGGGAGTTAAATGCATGGCTTAAGTCTTTGTTTAGAGGAAAAGGCTTTGGATTCCTAGAGCACTGGGCTGACTTTTCATTGGGGTACAAACTGTATTGATGTAATGATTTGTTGAACAAAAACAAATGACAGAAATTGAAGCTGCAGGTGTGCTCACCCAATATGTTGTCCTGGGATCTGTAGTTCCTCAGTTGGAGTGCTGTCGGAAGAAGGAGGCTAGCAGTCAGGCAAGGATCCAATAAATAGAAGAGTTTTTGGAAGAAAATCCTCAGCACATCCACATTTAGAAAAATATAAAAAGAGCTTTATTTATAGCTTGCTATGAGTAAGAACACTCCATTCGTAATGCGTTAGCAGTAACACGTCCCACCTGTGTCCTATGGACTTCTATTCTATGTCGAAATAAAGCTATTTTTATATTTTTCTAAATGTGGATGTGCTGAGGATTTTCTTCCAAAAACGCTTCTATTTAGAATAATCACCTCAACGGAATGGTTTGCTGTCTCCCTGGTGCCACGGTTCGGCATGTGGTGGAACGGGTGGGTAAATTACTGGGAGGGGCTGGTGATGATCCAGCTGTTGTGGTCCATGTAGGTACTGTCACGTTGGGTTCGTGGACCCAATGGACCATACCGCCTTGACTGTATGGCAGCTGGCCAACAGGGCGCAGGTCACAGTCTATAGTTCCTATAGGGTACCTGTGGCAGATCGGACAGTAGCAAGACAGGCTCGGCTGGGACTAGGCAGCAGGTAGACGTCAGGCGTGGAGTAGCAGGACAGGCGTAAAATACAGGACAGCTCGACTACAGCACAGCATGGCACTTGACCAGGATAGCACGGGATACAGGATACAGGTATGGGGTACACTGGGAACTGGAAAACACTAGGAGACCATGTGCATAGACCAACTAGGATACGGCAAACAACGCTCAGGCATGGAAGAAAGAAGCTGGGCCCTTCTTATAGTCCAGGGCACTCATGGGCCAATTATACATTTAAGTCCAGTGTAAGAGCGGTAAGAGCGGGCACGAGCGTGCGCGCGCACCGTATGGGACCCGGCCGAGGAGAGCGGAAGTGAGCGCTGGTGTCTCTGAGGAGGAGACTGGGGCTAGCGCTCGCAGACCCATGGCTGCAGCCGTCAGGAGGTGAGTGAGCCTGTCGGCCCACGGCCATGGACATGACGGGTACCAACGACAGAATAAATGGTAGGTGGAGGAGCCTTAAGAATAATTTTAAAGAACTAGGCTACAAGCTGAAGGGAAGGACCTCCAAGGTTGTATTCTCAGGAACACTGCCTGTGCCATGCGCATCACAGGAAAGACAGCGGGAGCTGAGGGAGTTAAATGCATAGCTTAAGTCTTGGTGTAGAGGAGAAGGCTTTGGGTTCCCAGAGCACTGGGCTGCCTTTTCATTGGGGTACAAACTGTATTCTGCGAATGATTTGCACCTTAATGGAAGGGGGCCCACTGTGCTGGGGGAGAGAATTCTAGCTGGGGTGGCGGAGTATTTAACTCCTTAACGCTCAGCGACGTACTATTCCGTCATGCTGACCGCCCCGTTCGCGCTCAGTGACGGAATAGTACGTCGCGGGAGTAACGGCCATTTTGGCCGTCTTCCCGACAAATACAGGAGCTGTGACAGCTGCTGTCTTGTACAGCGGTTGCCGCAGCTCCTATAGCGGGGACCGATCGCTGTGTCCCAGCTGATTAATGCCTTAAAGGCCGCATTCAATAGCGATTGTGGCTTTTTTTTTTTTAAAAGGTTTTCTTTATTAACTTTTTCTCAAAATACAAATGTACAAAAGCGCAAAATGGCGCACAAAAACATACATAACATACTGACCAACCGCACTAGTTGGCAATGACAATCCTCATATAGAAAAACACAATTACAGTGCAAAAGCCCACATGAAAACTTAACGTATTACAGGTGCATATAAGTGTATTATGAAGAAAATAGGATCAACATTTGACCGCCATTATTACCAAAAACAGACAACCAGTCACACGTCACTCACTCCTACCTATCAGACAACAGTGTCCGAAATCTCCATCCATCTAGCCCATATCTTCCCGAATTTGTCAGGACACCCTCTGCTAATGTATAATTTCTGATATAATGGTATATACTTATTTACCAGTTGTAACCAATGTTCTATACTAGGACACACCGTGGCCTTCCATTCCATAATTATAACCTTCCGTGCACAGAACAAAACAAATCGGAAAAAGATTTTGTCATAATAGCCTTGTACTAACTCATTCATAATGCCCAAGAGGCACACCTGAGGGGAGAGAACCCTGGGAAACACAAAGTTGTCATGCAGAAACTCTACAACCCTTGACCAAAATAGTGAAATCCTAGGGCAGGACCAGACACAGTGGAGGTACGTGCCAATATCCGACTGACACCTAAAACAGCTGTCCGACCCGGAGGCCCCAATTCTCTGAAGTCTTTCCGGAGTATAGTAAATTCTGTGTAGAAACCGTGATTGTATCAAAAAATCTCGAGCACTAACTACGGAATCAAAAAAGGAAAGCTCCACCTCCCTCCACTCCTCCTCCGACAGATCAGGGATATCTCTCTTCCACCCCAAGTACGCCCAATCAAATGGACGTTTTACAGAGGACAGCAACAGGGCATACGTCTGAGTGAGGGTCTTAGGAAGGTCTGGGGTGCCGAGTAGGTCCTCCAATCCGGAAAACCCCAAAGCTGGCATAACAGAACCAAACTGAGCCAAGCAGGCATGTCTCAACTGGAGATAATGATAAAAAACCTTTCTCGAGACCCCAAATCTCTCCTCTAGCTCAGAAAAGGAGACAAACTCGCTGTCTACAGAGTATATTTGGCCTAAAAATCGAACCCCTATCCCAGCCCACATCATCGCTCCCGGCAGGGACACCAGGTGAGGCAGCCATGGATTATTCCATAACGGAGTCCTGGGGGAAACAGAAGAATCCGTAGTATCTTTTAGTAAGAGTTGTGCCTTCTTCCAGGCATTCGCAATAGTTTTAAACGGTAAGGGCGCCTGACACGAAGTTTTAAACCTATATAAGAGGCTGGTAAGACTCTCATAGGAAGTCATGAGTGCTCAAGCCAGCGCCGTGGCCGCATTACTTAAGTCAATGTCAATCCACCAGTGAGCCAGTACCAGCTGCGAAGCCAGATAATATAAGTAAAGGTTGGGCGCCGCCATCCCCCCCACACTCCTTGGGGCCTGCAGAAGACTGAGACTAAACCTGGGTATGCCGCCTTGCCAGTAAAATCCACGTAGGATCCAATCCAGGTGGCCAAAAAATTGTTTGGGCAAGATAATCGGACAAATATGTAGGAGGTAAAGGAATTTAGGCAGATATATCATTTTAAAAAGGTTTATCCTACAATATAATGAGAGGGGGAGGTTCCTCCAAGAGTTTAGCTGCTTTTCAGTAGAGGCCACTAAGGGACACAGATTAAGTTCACGAAAGCGTAACAAATTAAGGGAAATCCGCACCCCAAGATACGTAAATTGAGACACGACCTGCAGCGGGACAGGGAGCCCCTGCCGGGAGCGATATTCTGCACATAGAGGGAACATAACCGACTTAGACCAATTAACCGACAACCCCGAGAACGCCCCAAAAGTAACAATCAGCTGCAAGAATGAAGACAACGAAGGACCATCATCGAGCCTCGAGGGATACCAATAATGGAGGAAGAACGCCTAACTGCCAGCGCCAGAGGCTCAATTGCAAGAGCAAACAACAAAGGGGAAAGTGGACAGCCCTGGCGCGTACCCCGACCTAAAGAGAAGGGCTTAGAGACATCCAGATTTGTTCTCACCCTAGCGACAGGCTGCTCATATAACAGACGGACGAGGGCCAGAAATCTGGGACCAAAGTTTAGACGGGAAAGCAGTATCCAGAGATACCTCCATTCAACCGAATCAAAGGCTTTATATGTATCTAGGGAGATAACAAACCCAGGGGATGTATCTTATTGTGCCGCATCAATATTAAGAAACAACCTGTGTACGTTAATATACGTACCCTTCCCAGGCATAAAGCCTGTTTGGTCAGGATGGATGAGGGACAATATAACTTTGTTTAATCTGGTAGCTAATATTTTGGCAAGTATCTTTGCATCTGAGTTAATCAACGAGATGGGCCGGTAGGAATCCGGGAGAGTCGGATCTTTCCCAGGCTTCAACAGCACCACAATTAGGGCCTCTCTCATAGATGCCGGCAAAACCCCCATCTCCAGAGCAGCAGAATAGACTTCCCTAAGCCTGGGCACCACAACCTCACAGCTATCCTTATACCAATCAGCCCCCAGGCCGTCAAGTCCGGGGGTCTTACCAGATGGCAACAACCGAATCGCATCAGTGATATCGTCCTCTGTAAGCGGGCCGTCTAGTTCCCCTGCCTGAGCATTAGTCAAACGCCATAGGGGGAGGTCATCCAAAAAGCGTTCTATATCCTCCGGAGGCCCACTGCATCTGGAACTATATAAGTCAGCATAAAAATCACTAAATACTTTATTTAAATCTTTAGGGGCAGTACAGAGAGTACCTTCAGAAGAAAGAATAGATGGAACAGAGGCACATGGGCGTTCCGACCTAGCCAAATATGCAAGAAGCTTGCCATTTTTGTCACCAAACTCAAACACCCTTGCCTCCGTATGCAGCACCTGCTTTTTAGTTTGTTCGACCTGTATATGGTTTAGTTCCCTCTGGACCCCAGCCCACCGACTCTTCGCACCTGGAGAAGGATCTGCAATATAGTCTCTCTCAGCTCTCCGACTCTCTTCTATCAGCGACCTCTCCTTCTCTCTGGACACTGCTCTACACCTTGCAACCCCTGCCATAAACGCACCCCTAAGAGTGGCTTTATATGCATCCCACACTACCAAGGGGTCTGGAAATGAGGAATTATGATCCCAATATGAGTCATGAGAGGCCGCCACCTCTGACCGAACCTCAGGAGAGGACAGCCAGGCCGGATGTAGTCTCCATATTTTGGAGTCAACTGGGGGACCAACCGTAAATGACAAAATGAGAGCCGAGTGATCTGAGATTCCTCGTGGAGTGATATCTATAGCAGTTACTGCGGGCAAAAGGTCCTGTGACACCAGAGCAAGGTCAATTCTAGAAAAGGTTTTATGGGCAGAGGAGTAATAGGAGTATTTTTTTCCTTGCGGGTATTTCCAGCGCCACACATCTGTCAGATGAAGCATTGAGGACCAGGAGTTGAGGTGAACAGAGGACTGATCCGAACCTCCAGTACGATCCAAGGATATATCAGGGACTGCATTGAAGTCACCCATACACAACACTGGGCCAGCGGGGAACTCTGAGAGTTTCTGGGCTATCAAGTCCAATAGTGTGGGATCTAGGGGCGGGGGAACATATACATTTACTAAGGTAAAACAGGACCCAGGGGATGAGCAGTGTACAATGACATAGCGCCCAAAATGGTCACATGCTACCTTCAACACCTCCAGGCGCACACTCTTGGCTATCAGAACAGACACCCCCCTAGAATAAGAGGAGTATGAGGAATGATATCCTCTAGCTATCCAGGCCCGTTTAAGGGCCAGAATTTTTTGTCCAGTTAAATGCGTCTCTTGTAAGCATATAACATGAGGCGAGTGTTTCTTCAGGAAGTTAAACACAAGAGACCGTTTAAATTTTGAATTGAGCCCACGGACATTCCAGCTCAAGACCTTAATTACAGCCATGGTACGCCTGAAGAGCAGAAAACAGCAGGAGACCCAGAGCTAGTATATGATGGGAATGGAGAGGAGAAGAATACATACACATTCACACACACACACACACACACACACACTCATGACACACCACATATAACACATACCCGTACATTGAAATACAGTAAAACAAACCCCAACCGTCCCTGTCAAGCACCAGACTTCTAGTGCAGACCTGTACCCACTAACTGAACTACAACTGAGAACAGTGGTCCCTGACTAAGCTAACAGCTACAAAAGCAGCACAGCCCTGAGACCTGACCCCACTAAGAGGGGAAAAGGAACAAAAGAAATACAAAGTAAACAGTGAAAGACAAGTGACAAAATGGTTAAGCAGTATATCACAGTCAGATCACATCATCTCTCCTAAGTAACATTGTAAGTACAGCATGTAATCAGCAACCAAATCAGTGCAGTAAATACTTTTCAACGAGAGAGAGAGAGACAATTTCAACAAATTAAACATCCGGGGGGGCTACACCAGCAGGGGATCGCAGCAATCATGGGGGGAGGTTCATTCCTGGGGCTCGGGGAGCTGCAGCCACCCAGTCCAAGGCTTCATTAGGGGAAAGGAAAAATCTTGCAGTCGGCCCATCGACCACCCGCAGTTTAGCAGGATATAACATCGCATATTTGTACCCCTTTTCTTGGAGCTTCTTCCTGACCTCTGTAAAACGCACACGCTGCTTCCGGATTGTGACCGAAAAATCAGGGTAAATGGAGATCCGTTGAGAGCCATGTAAAATAGAGCCTTTACATCTTGCCGCCTGAAGAATAGCATCTCTATCCCTGAAATGCAGCAGTCGCGCCAACATAGGCCGAGGGGGCCCTCCCGGCGGCCCGGGCCTAGCAGGGACCCGATGAGCCCGTTCAATCGTGAAGAATGCTGAAAATACAGTGTCATCAAAGGTGTCCTTCAGCCATTTTCCCAAGAAAGAAACAGCATCTGTACCCTCTGACTTTTCTGGCAGCCCGACTATGCGGATGTTGTTCCGGCGTAATCTGTTCTCAAAATCATCAGCCCGTTCGACCGAGGTCTCCATCTGTCTCCTCAAATCAGCAATCTGAGCTGGAATAGGGTGTAGAATATCCTCCACCTCCGATATTCTGCGCTCTGCCTCTGTAGTGCGTTCCCTCACTTTTTGCACATCATGCCTCAGGATAATAAAGTCCTGACGGAGTTCATCAACCTTAGTAACCAACAAGGATTGACAGGAGGTAATTGCAGACATTAACTCAGCAAATTTCGTATCCACATGAGAGGAAGAAACAGGCAGGTCCTGTGGTGAAATTGGTCTTAGAGGACTCAGCGAGCCCTCAAACAGGGATAAAGATGGGTCCGGAGAAGCGGGGGGGGGGGGGGGGGGTGTGTTCAGGCCTAGCAAATTGCTCCAGCCTCTTTACTGCATTAGCCTTGATTTTGGCCAGGACCGAGCCAGAGGCTCCATCCTCCATCTCATCTAGGGATTCCTCATCTGATGGGGGAATATAACTGCCTTGCGTGGACCTCGTTTTCCCCTTCTTTCCAGCTTTACTGCCTCCCATGATGTAAATGTGGGGATGCAGGGTATGTAGGAGCTGGCAGGGTGTCTGATACACCAAACGGAGCAAGTCCACAAGCTAAGGGTGTGAGGTATCCCGGGGACCCAGTGTCAGGCCCAGTGCAGGGTGAGTAGTGGGCCTGAATGGCTAGCTCAGTCCAGTAAAATACCTGGGAAGTGCTCCTCAGACGGATCCTCCTGCCTGCAATGGGACAACCACCACACACCGCTGCACAGCTCTGCTTCCCAGTCGATCCACAGTCCCGCCGTCAGTAATCCACAACACCAGCCTCCAGCAGCAGCAACCGACACAGAGCTAGATTCCTGCAGTCAGCCTTTCACTTCCGCCCGCCTCGTGCTCCACAGGAAGTACTGCCGACTGATCAACTTCTCTCTCCAGGAGGGCTCCACGGCACCAGATCCCAAAACTACCGACCGGTAAGGGTACAGGGGTGAGAGATGCACTTGTCCTGCCCGTTTGGGCAACTTAAAACGCAGGATGGCAATAATATCAGCAGGATAAGGAGTCAGGGAGCTCAGGAGCTCTGTGAAGCACGTCTACTCAGGCAGACATCCGGCCACGCCCCAGTGATTGTGGCTTTTTAAGCGTTAAGCTACCATCGCCCAGCCTGCTACACGATAGCGGCCGGCGATGGTGACTATGGCAACAGGACACCTAACAATGGCGTCCAGCTATGCCATCGACAAAGTCAGGACCCACTATGCTTGCTGTGAGTAGCTGACGGCTCCAATACACTGCACTACACATGTAGTGCAGTGTATTAGAATTGCGATCAGGGCCTCCTGCCCTCAAGTTTCCTAGTGGGACAAAGTAATAAAGTTAAAAAAAAGTTAAAAAAGATTTGTAAAAATAAGAAAATAAACGTTTTAAAAGTAATAAAAGTAAAAATCCCCCTTTTTCCCTTATCAGTCCTTTATTATTAATAAAAATATATAAACAAACGAATAAACTATACATAATTGGTATCTTCGCGTCCGTAACGGCCTGAACTTCAAATTTAGTTATTTATCCCGCGCGGTGAACGCCGTAAAAGAAAATAATAATAAACCGTACCAGAATCACAATTGTTTGGTCACTTCACCTCACAAAAAATGGAATAAAAAGAGATCAAAAAGTCGCATGTACCTAAAAATGGTACTGATCGAAACTATAGTTTGTTACGCAAAAAATATGTCCTCACACGGCTTTCTTGATGGAAAAATAAAAAAGTTCTGGCTCTTAGAATAAGGTAACACAAAAAGTAAATGATTTTTTACAAAAAGTATTTTATTGTGCAAACGCCATAAGACATAAAAAAACCTATATAAATATGGTATCGCCGTAATCGTATCACCCCGCAGAATAAACTGAATATGTCATTTATAGCGCAAGGTGAACGCTGTAAAAAAAATATAATAAAAAAACAGTAGTATAATTGCTGTTTTTTAGTCACCACGCCACTTAAAAATAGAATAAAAACTGATCAAAAAGCCGCATGCACCCAATGAAAACTGCAATGAATTTCTCAAGGTGTCTAGTTTCCAAATTGGCTTCACTTTTGGGGGGTTTCCACTGTTTTGGCACCACAATACCTCTTCAAACCGGACATGGTGCCTAATAAAAATGAGGCCTCAAAATCCTCTAGGTGCTCCTTTGCTTCGGAGGCCGGTGCTTCAGTCCATTAGTGCACTAGGGCCACATGTGCGATATTTCTCAAAACTGCAGAATCTGGGCAATAAGTATTAAGTTGCGTTTCTCTGGTAAAACCTTTTGTGTTCTAAAAAAAAATAGTATAAAAAGGATTTTCAGACAAAAAAAAAATGAAAACTTCACCTCTACTTGTCTCTAAATTCCTGTAAAACACCTAAAGGGTTCATAAACTTTCTAAATGCTGTTGCGAATACTTTGAGGGGTCTAGTTTCTAAAATGGGGTGATTTTTAGGGGTTTCTAATATATAGGCCCCTCAAAGCAACTTCAGAACTGAACTGGAACCTAAAAAAATAAATAAATTATTCAATACTTCGCTTCTTACATTATACTGATAATAAGCAGTGCCCACCCCGAGATGACCCCAGTTTTGACCGTTTGCGTAAACGGAGACCCCTATTAGACCGTTTCAGTGGCCGGTTTTCCCAAGCATACACCCCCGAGAATTGTATTTCTATTGATGAGTCCTTGCTACATTTTAAAGGGAAGCTTCAATTCCGCCAGTACCTGCCAGGTAAGAGGTCAAGGTATGGCGTGAAGATGTATGAGCAGTGCGAGAGTGCATCAGTGTATACCTACAAATTTAGGATACATGCAGGAAAGGACACCAGTATTTAGCCCCCAGAATGCCCCCCACCTTACTGGGAGTTAATGCAAAAATTGTGTGGGATTTGGTGCAGCCACTGCTGGACCAGGGTTACCACCCCTACCTGGATAATTCTTATACCAGCGTCCTACTCTTCAACTGCCTCGTTTCCAGAAGTACTGCGGCATGCGGCACTGCTAGAAGAAATCTGAGAGGCCTCCCTAAGACTCTGCTTGGGCAAACACTCAGAAGGGGTGAGAGCAGGGCACATTCTAGCTTCAACATATTGTGTCAAGTACAAGTACAAGAGAGATGTCCTTGTATTGACAACAATACATGGCCACACCAGTACCCATGTACCAGTAAGAGGTACCAGTACAGAGATCCCCAAAACAGACTGCATCCTGGACTACAGTAGGTACATGGGAGGGATGGACTTGTCAGATCACGTCCTGAAGCCCTACAGCGCCATGCGGTGTGGTATAAGAAGCTGGCCGTGCACATCATACCGATGGCATTGTACAATGTGTACGTGCTACGTCGATAAACATGCCAGATGCGAACTTTCCTGGAATTTCAAGAGCTGGTTATCAAGAAACTAATTTTTAGGGACCAAGAAGGGGTGGCACCCAGTACTTCTGGAAGCGGGGCCACACGCATCGTACCAGTGCGACACTTTCCAGGAGAAGTTCCCCAAACTGGCAAGAAGGGAAAAAGTCAAAAGAGGTGCAAAGTCTGCTATAAGAGGGGGATAAGGGAGGACACAATATATCAATGTGACATGTGTCCTGAAAAACTAAGGATCTGTATGAAAGAGTGTTTTAAAATGTATCATACATCCCTTGAGTTTTAATCTACCCCAGTTTTACTTACCCTGATGCACTCCACACAGCTTATCCCCCCTCGTCTTTCCCTTCTGAGCCCTGCTGCGTGCCCAGGCAGCGGATAACAGCCACATTGAGGATATTGCCATACCCGTGAGAAACCACATCACAGTTTATGGGGTGTATGTTTCCGGTCAAAATGCTCACTACACCTCTAGATGAATGCCTTAAGGGTGTAGTTTTTAAAACAGGTTCACTTCTTGGGGGTTTCAACTGTACTGGTACCTCAGGGGCTTCTGCATACATGACTTCGCACCAGAAAATCCCCAGTAGGCCAAATGGTGGTCCTTTACTTCCGAGCCCTCCCACTGGCCCAAACGGCAGTTTATCACCACAAATTGGGTATTGCTGCACTCAAGACAAATTGGGCAACAAAATGGAGTATTTTATTTCTTGTGAAAATAAGAAATTTTCAGCCAAAACTACATATTATTGGAAAAAATTTATTTTGTTTTAATTCCCAGCTCAATTCAAATAAGTTCTGTGAAAAAACTATGGGGTCAAAATGGTCATAAACACCTATAAATGAATTCCTTGATGGGTGTAGTTTCCAAAATGGGGTCACTTCTGGTGGGTTTTTATTGCTTTGATACCTCTGGGGCTCTGCAAATGCGACATGGCACCCGAAAACCAATCCAGCAAAATCTGGACTTCAAAGAACAAATAGCGCTCCTTTCCTTCTGAGCCCTCCCATGGGCCCAAACTGCAGTTTATCACCACAAATGGGGTGTTGCTGCACTCATAACAAATTGGGCAACACAATGGAATATTTCATTTCTTGTGAAAATAAGAACTTTTGAGCTAAAACTACATATTATTGGAAAAAAATGTTTTTTTTTTTAAATTCCCTGCCCAATTCAAATAAGTTCTGTGAAGAAACTAAGAGGTTTAAATGGTCACATTATCCATATATGAATTCCTTAAGGGGTGCAGTTTCCAAAATGGGGTGACTTCTGGTGGGTTTCCATTGCTTTGATACCTCTGGGGCTCTGCAAATGCGATATGGCACCCGTAAACCAATCCAGCAAAATCTGCACTCCAAAGAACACACAGCGCTCCTTACCTTCTGAGGCCTCCCATGGGCCCAAATGGCAGTTTATCGCCAAAAATGGGGTATTGCCGCACACAGGAGAAATTGGGCAACATTACGGGGTATTTTGTTCCCTGTGAAAATAAGAAATTTTGTCTGAAACATGACATCTTATTGGAAAAAAAATCATTTTTTTTAAATTTCACAGCCCAATTCAAATACGTGCCGTGTAAAAACTGTGGGGTCAAAATTGTAACAACAACCATAAATTAATTCCTTGAGGGGTGTAATTTTCGATATGGAGTCACTTTTTGGGGATTTCTACTGTTTTGGCACCTCAATACCTCTTCAAACCTGGCATCCTGCCTAAAATATATTCTAATAAAAAAGAGGCCTCAAAATGTACTAGGTGCTTCTTTGATTCTGGAGCTTGTATTTTAGTCCACGAGCACACTAGAGACACATATGGGACATTTCTAAAAACTGCAGAATCTGGACAATACATATTTAGTTGTGTTTCTCTGGTAAAACATTCTGTGTTACAGAAAAAATTAATACTATTGAAATTCAGCAAGAAAAATGAAATTTGCAAATTTCACCTCTACTTTGCTTTAATTCCTGTGAAATGCCTAAAGGGTTACATAAACTTTCTAAACACTGTTTTGAATACTATGAGGGGGTCTAGTTTTCAATGGGGTGTTTTATGGGGGTTTCTTATACATAGGCCCCTCAAAGACACTTCGGAACCGAACAGGTACCTTAAAAGAAAGGCTTTTGAAATTGTCTTAAAAATATGAGAAATTGCTGTTTATGTTCTGAGCCTTGTAACGTCCAAGAAAAATAAAAGAATGCTCAAAAAACGATGCCAATCTAAAGTAGACATATGGGAAATGTGAACTAGTAACTTTTTTGGGTGGTATAACCATCTGTTTTACAAGCAGATGCATTTAAATTCTGAAAAATGCTTTTTTTATAAATTTTCTCTAAATTTTGCAATTTTTCACCAATAAACACTGAATATATCGTCCAAATTTTAGCACTAACATAAAGCCCAATGTGTCACGAGAAAACAATCTGAGAATCGCTTGGATAGGTTTAAGCATTCCGACGTTATTACCACATAAAGTGAAATATGTCAGATTTGAAAAATGGTCTCTGAGCCTTAAAGGGAATGTGTTGCCAGAAAAACATGTTTTTTTTAAAAAAATTAAACATTTAGTGTGTGGGTGATTAAACATTGTTCAAAATTTTTTTATTTTTTTCGCGAGTCAGGAAATATTATAAATTTTTTCTAATTTATAATACTACCCATTTTTGGTCACTAGATGGAGCTAGTTCCCAAAATTGCAGCATTGCAACATTGGGTTAAAAGCCCTCGCTCTAGTGAGCTCTCAGCATCCCCCCCTCCTTTATCCTGGCTAGTGCCGGGATAAACGAGGGGTTTGAAAGGTTTAACCTCCTACACTGTGTGTCGCCATTTTTTGAGGTAACCCACAGTGTAGTAGGTTTACATACAGTAGTAAACACACACAAACACTAACATACATTGAAATCTCTTACCTGCTCCTGCCGCCGCGGCTCCCTCCGGCCCGTCCGCTCCCTTTGCTGCCGCTGTTCCATGTGCACAAGTCCGCAAGCCGCGACCGGAAGTAGTAATATTACTGTCCGGCCGCGACTTCCGGTCCACAGGAAAATGGCGCCGGACGGCGCCAATTTAGAATAGGACTGTGTGGGAGCGGCGCATGCGCAGTTCCCACACAGACGCCGTACACGGCAGTCAATGGGACGGGAGCCGTTCGCAGTCCCTATGGGACTGTGGCTGCCGTATTCCATGTCTGTGTGTGTCGTTAATCGACACACACAGAAATGGAACAAAAAATGGCAGCCCCCATAGGGAAGAAAAAGTGTAAAAATAAGAAACAGTAAAACACAAACACACAAATGAAAATAAACGTTTTTATTAAAGCACTAACATCTTTAACATATAAAAAAATTATTTGTGATGACACTGTTCCTTTAAAGAGGCTCTGTCAGCAGATTAAAAATGCCCTATCCCATACATCATTTTATCGGCGCTGGAATGTAGTTAACAGCAGTATTTTTTATGTTGAGAAACAATCTTTTTTCAGCAAATTATGACCTTTATTACATTTATGCATATTAGTTTCTTAATGCCCATGTGGGCGTTTTTTAACTTTTAACCAAGTGGGCGTATTACAAAGAAGTGTATGACGCTGACCAATCAGGATCATACACTTCTCTTCATTACACCCAAGCTTGTTTCACTGAACAGCGTGATCTCGTGAGACCACGCTGTGACGTCACTTCCACCCACAGGTCCTTCATCCCTGCGTCTAAGGACTGAACATAGATCGTCTCCAGGCGTATGAGAAGTTACAGTCGTCAGATCTGCAGCAGCAGCAGCGGAGGCAGCATCACACAGTGCAGGTAAGAATTAAGAACTCCCTGGAGACGAAGGACCTGTGGGCGGAAGTTACGTCACACGAGATCACGCTGTTCAGTGAAACAAGGTTCGGTGTAATGGAGAGAAGTGTATGATGCTGATTGGTCAGCGTCATACACTTCTTTGTAATACGCCCACTTGATTAAAAGTTAAAAAATGCCCACTTGGGCATTAAGAAACGAATTTGCATAAATGTAATAAAGGTCATAACTTGCTGAAAAAAGATTGTTTCTCAAAATGAAAAACACTGCTGTTAACTACATTACAGCACCGATAAAATTATGTATGAGATAGGGAATTTTTAATCTGGTGGCAGAGCCTCTTTAAGGCCCAAACTAAGCTGCGTCCCTAAGGGGTTAAACTAGGGCTGTGGAGGGAGGTTGATGTAGAAAATAAGGGGGTAGTTATGTTAGAGAGTGGTCAGACTATATTGGTGTGGGGAGAAATAGACTGTGGGGAGAGGACTAGACAACAGGATAAGGAAATCATTTTCTTACAAAACAGCAATGAAAATAAAAATGGACAAATAATGTCAAATAATCACATTTCTGATACCACACATGGCAATTTGAAATGCAAGTTAAAGTGTATGTTCACAAATACCAGAAATCAAGCAAGAAAAATGGGGGAGCTGGAGGCCCTTGTACTGGAGGAACATATAGATATAGTTGGTGTTGCTGAAACATGGCTAAACACTTCTCATGACTGGGCTGTAAATCTACAGGGTTTTACATGTTTCGGAAAGACAGGGCAAATAGGAAAGGCAGTGGTGTATGTCTGTATGTGAGAAGTGATGTGAAGGTGAGTGTGAAAGAGACAATAGTGGGTGAGGATTGTGAGGAGGTTGAAACCTTGTGCGTGGAATTACAAAGTGAGGAAAACACTGAAAAAACTTACATTTGGTGTAATCTATAGACCCCCTATAACTGAGGAGATGGAAGGTCAGCTATATAAACAGATGGAGTGGGCTGCACAGGCTGGTACTGTAGTTATAATGGGAGGTTTTAATTACTGGGATATTATTTGGTGTTATGGTTCGGCTCCAACTTCAAAGGTGAGAAATTTCCTCAACATTTTGCAGGAAAAGTTTATGGGCCAGTTTGTGGAAGACCCGACTAGAGGTGAAGCTCTGTTGGTTCTGGTCATTTCTAATAATGCAGAGCTTGTTGGGAATGTCAATGTTCGTGAAAACCTCGGTAACAGTGATCACAATATAGTTACATTTTACCTATACTGTAAAAAACAAACACAGGCTGGGAGGGAAAAAACACTTAATTTTAAGAAAGCCAATTTCCCCAGGATGAGGGCTTCAATTCAGGACATAGACTGGGAAGAACTAATGTCAAATAATGGTACAAATGATAAATGGGAGATTTTCAAATCTACTTTGGGTAATTATAGTGCAATATTTATTCCTATAGATAACAAGTATAAACAACTAAAATTAAACCCCACATGACTGACACCCTCTGTAAAAAGGGCAATATATTACAAAAAAGGGCATTTGAAAAATACAAATCTGAGGGTACAGCTGTAGCCTTTTTAAGTTATAATGAGCTTAATAAAAACTGTAAAAAGGTAATAAAATCAGCAGAAATACAAAATGAAAGGTAGGTGCCCAAGGATAGTAAATCAAATCCCCAAAAATTCTTAAAGTATATAAAGGCAAAAAAGCCAAGGTTTGAACATGTAGGACCCCTAGATAGTGGTAATGGGGAGTTGGAAATAGGGGATCAAGAGAAGGCAGAGTTACTAAATGGGTTCTTTAGCTCTGTATATACAACAGAAGAAAGAGCAGCTGATGTAGCCAGTGCCAGTGCTGTTAATATATCAGCTGATATACTGAATTGGATGAATGTAGATATGGTCCAAGCTAAATAAAACAAAATAAATGTGCACAAGGCCCTGGGACCAGATGGGTTACACCCTAGAGTTCTCAAAGAGCTTAGTTTAGTTATTTCTGTCCCCCTCTTCATAATATTTAGAGATTCTCTAGTAACTGGTATAGTGCCTAGGGACTGGCCCAGGGCAAATGTGGTGCCTACTTTCAAAAAGGGCTGTAGGTCCTCCCCCGGTAATTATAGGCCAGTAAGCTTAACATCCATGGTGGGGAAAATGCTTGAGGGGCTATTGAGGGACTATATACAGGATTATGTCACAAAAACTAGTATTACAAGTCACAGCCAGCACGGTTTTACTAAGGACAGAAGTTGTCAAACCAACCTGATTTGTTTTTATGAAGAGGTGAGCAGAAGCCTAGGCAGAGGGGACGCTGTGGATGTAGTGTTTTTGGACTTAGCAAAGGCACTTGACACTGTCCCTCATAGACGTCTATTGGGTAAATTAAGGACTATAGGTTTAGAAAGTATAGTTTGTAATTGGATTGACATTATGTAGTAATGTTCAGTCTAAGGAAGATGTTCGTGAATTGCAAGCAGATTTAAACAAACGTAGTGTTTGAGCGTCCACTTGACAAATGAAGTTTAATGTAGATAAATGTAAAGTTATATCTCTGGGTACCAACAACCTGCATGCATCATATGACCTAGGGGGAGCTACACTAGGGGAGTCACTTGTTGAGAAGGATCTGGGTGTAATTGTAGATCATAGACTAAATAACAGCATGTAATGTCAATCAGCAGCTTCTAAGACCAGCAAGATATTGTCGTGTATTAACCGGTTAAGGACTAGGCTGTTTTACAGCTAAATGACCAGAGCAAATTTCACAATTTTGCTATGCGCTTCTTTAGATGACTATAACTCTGCAGGTGAATAAATTTCATCTTTGAATTTTACACTCTTTTTAAAGGACAGATAGGGCTTTGTTTTAGTGGCATTTGTCAGTATATATCATTTTTATTTTTTTCTCTAAAGTGGGCAAAATTGGAAACAAATTCAAGAATTTAGCAATTGCGTCAGTTTATGCTAGCATTTTTCACACACAGTATGGACCACGGACAAAATTAATCTTCTTTCACATTCTTCCACTTCTCCCGTGCATGCGGATACCAAATATGTGTGCCTTATTCCCTGTGCGGGCATGTGCCAGGGCTTGGCATAAAAGGAGGCTTTTTGGCCTTTTCGGTCCAGGAATTCTGCACTTGACTTTATAGCAGCATACTGTTTTCTGGGGGCCTAATGCTGCTGAAACATTAGAAACACCCCATAAATGACTTCATTCACACAAGTAGACCCCACAAGGTTTCCTTCAAGGGGTTTATCATATTTTTAGACAGTCCAGTTTTCTTCTGAAAGTTTCTTGAATAAGATGGAACAAAATAAAATCAGCGTTTTTTTAGCAAATGCGTCAGTTTAGGCTAGCATTTTTAACACACGGTATAGACCACGGACAAAATTAATCTCCTTTCACATTCTTCCACTTCTCCCGTGAATGGGGATACCAAATATGTGTGCCTTATTCACTGTGCGGGCATGTGCCAGGGCTTGGCATAAAAGGAGGCTTTTTGCATTTGATTTTATAGCCGCATACTGTTTTCTGGGGAGCGTAATGCTGCTGAAACATTAGAAACACCCCATAAATTACTTCATTCACACAAGTAGACCCCACAAGGTTTTCTTCAAGGGTTTTATCATATTTTTAGACAGTCCAGTTTTCTTCTGAAAGTTTCTTGAATAAGATGGATCAAAATAAAATTAGCAATTTTTTAGCAAATGTGTCAGTTTATACCAGCATTTTTCACACACAGTATAGACCACGGCCAAAATTAATCTCCTTTCACATTCTGCCACTTCTCCTGTGCATGGGGAGACCAAATATGTGGGCCTTATTATCACATAGAGATGTAGGAGGGCGGATGATAGAAGAAGCTTATTTCACAAATCGCTTTTTTTCAAAGCTGGTTTTACAAAACTCAACAGAGTTTCTATAACACTTCCAAAATATCTGCTATTGAAGCAGAAATCCCCAAATATTAATCTAGGGGTATAATGGGAATTTATTTTTTGGGGTTTTCTAAAATAAGAAATTGCAGGTTTATGCAAATGGAGCTCTCCAGCAGATGAACTTTAGAAAATAAGCAAACATGACATCCACCCCCCACCCATTCCCTCCCTCACCCTTGGAGTAAAATCAGGGGAAAAATAAAAAAGTAATGTAGGGCAAATATATTTTCAACTAATTAACTAAAATCTAATAATGCAGAACAGTGTGGTATTTTTTAAAACATGGCTCAATGCACAGGCCTGGTTGCGAGGGACATGATGGACAGAAATATCGGGAATCTTTGCGGTGCCCGTCTTTTCTGTAGACGCAGCACTTTTTCTGGGGGTTGCTTCTGGTTGGTGTTGGGAGAATCCGACTGATGAAGTGTCTTTCAGTCAGTCACGTGACATCCTCAGACTGGGGGCATTCTCGGGTGTCCTGAACATCGAAAATGAGGCCTTCAATAATTTTCTCCTGGAAATCCAGGTATGTGTCTCTGCCTCTGTTTTTTTTGTAGAGCACAAATGAATTGTGGATGGCCACCTGTAACAAATGGTCGCTTAAAACCTGGTCGCTTAAATCCACCCCCCCCCCATGTACATATTATATTCGGACACGCTCACTGGTTTATGCTTGTCCGATGTTGCCCCCCTTTCCCTCACTGCCACTGTTCCTGCGGTATGAATCGTGCTTAGCACATACACGTCTTTGCGATCCCTGAACTTGACCGCCAGCAATTCCTCAGATGCATAAGCACAGGAGTCCCCCTTTACCATGCGCTTCCCCACTAATTGCTGTGGAAAACCAATTCGGTTTTTGCGCATGGTACCACATGCCCCAGTCCTTGCAGCATGCAAATGCCTAAACAGGGGCACACTAGAATAAAAATTGTCGCAGTACAGGTGGTACCCCTTGTGAAGCAGAGGCTGCATTATCTCCCACACAATTTTGCTGCTGGTGGAAAGATCAGGGGGGCATCCAGGAACATTTATTGAGAGGTCCCGCCCTTCATAAATCCTGCAGGCGGTGGTATATCCTGACCCTCTTTCGCACAGTTTATAAAGCTTAACGCCATATCTTGCCCTTTTGGAAGGTAGATATTGGCGAAAGCTAAGTCTGCCATGGAAGTTGAGGAGGGATTCGTCCACACTTACATTCTGCTCAGGGGTGTAGAGTTTCAGAAATAAATTATTCAGGGAATTTATTAGCGGTCTTATTTTGAACAACCGATCCCGGTTTGCATTGGTACTTGGGGGGGGGGGCCTGTGCGTTGTCGTTGAAGTGGAGGAACCTCATTATTGTCTCATAACGAGACCTGGGCATTACTGCAGAATATACTAGGGTGGCTTGGGCGGATCTTGTTGACCAGTAAGACCTAATGGAGGGCTTTTTGACAATACTCATATTTAGGGTGAGCCCCAAAATTTTTTTTAATTCCTGCAAATTGGTGGGCGTCCAATCTCTGGCATGGGTGGATGAAGGTTTCTGCCTTATATATTGAGTGGCATATAAATTTGTTTCGTGGATAATCTGATTTAGGATGTCGTTCGTTATAAATAAATGGAAGTAATCCATTTGGACAAAATTTGTATTGTCCACGGTTATGCCAGGAGTGGCAGTAAATCTGTGGATTCTAGGCCCAAAAGATGGGGCAGGTGCCCATACAAGAGCCTGGACTGGAGGGACCAGGTTGTCCCGTGCTACAGCGCTACTAGGTCCTGCGCTTTCATGTTCTGCAGTTTCAACTGCATCAGGGACAACGTCCCCTGAAGATGAACCTGAAGTGACGCTGTCATCGTCACTGCCCAAAACAGGTTCCATGTCTGACGCCATCTCTGATGCTGTCTCCGACTCAGACCACAGCATGGCGTATGCCTCCTCGGCACTAAACAACTTCCTCGCCATAACAACACTAACACTAACTAAACAAATTATTATTATTTTTTTTATAAAACACACAAACTAACTGGTATATATATCTACACTACCGCTAACAAAAAAATAAACCGCTATTGCTATATATTATATATATATGTGCAGGGGCGTAACTAGGAAAGACTGGGCCCCATAGCAAACTTTTGACTGGGGCCCCCCTCCCCTGGGAGTCACACAACCCCCCCCCTTGTAGATAGTGTCTTTTTTACAGCCCCCACTGTTGATAACGCCATACAGCCCCCCTGTAGGTAACACCATACAGCCCCCTGTAGATAACGCCATACAGCCCCCCCCTGTAGATAACACCATACAGCCCCCTTTGTAGATATCAAGGGGAGGGCTGTATGGCGTTATCTACAGGGGGGACTATATGGCGTTATCTACAGGGGGTGTATGGCGTTATCTACAGGGGGGCTGTAAGGCGTTATCTACAGTGGGGACTGTATGGCGTTATCTACAGGGGGGCTGTATGGCGTTGTCTACAGGGGGGACTCTATGGCGTTATCTACAGGGGGGACTGTATGGCGTTATCTACAGGGGGGACTGTATGGCGTTATCTACAGGGGGGACTGTATGGCGTTATCTACAGGGGGGACTGTATGGCGTTATCTACAGGGGGGACTGTATGGCGTTATCTACAGAGGGGACTGTATGGCGTTATCTACAGGGGGGACTGTATGGCGTTATCTACAGGGTGGACTGTATGCCGTTATCTACAGGGGGGACTGTATGGCGTTATCTACAGGGGGGTCTGTGTGGCGTTATCTACAGGGGGGACTATGTGGCGTTATCTACAGGGGGACTGTGTGGCGTTATCTACAGGGGGGACTGTGTGGCGTTATCTACAGGGGGGACTCTGTGGCGTTATCTACAGGGGGACTGTGTGGCGTTTTCTACAGGGGGGACTGTGTGGCATTCTCTACAGAGGGGGCTGTATGGCGCTAACGCCATACAGCCCCCACTGTAGAGAACGCCATACAGCCCCCACTGTAGAGAACGCCATACAGCCCCCCCTGCAGGGAACACCATACAGCGCCCCCCTGCAGGGAACGCCATACAGCGCCCCCCTGCAGGGAACGCCATACAGCGTCCCCAACCCCCCAAAAAAGTGCGACCTACAGTGTTGTTGTGTCCTACAAATAACATGCATCCCCTATCCACAGGATATCCACAGGATAGGGGATACATGTGTGATCGCTGGCATTGATAGGGAGAACGGGGGACCGAAAGTCCCCCCAAGTTCTCCATGACTAACCTCTGACTTCCGGCGTCTGTGTCGGCAGCTCAATAAAAATGAAAGGAGCGCTGGTCACGCACGCGCACAAGCGCGACCGGCGCTCCATTCATTTCTACGGAGAAGCCGACACAGAACCCGGAAGTCCGAGGTTTGTGATGGAGAACTTCGGGGGACTTTCAGTCCCCCGTTCTCCCTATCAATGCCAGCGATCACACATGTATCCCCTATCCTGTGGATAGGGGATACATGTCTTTTGTTTAATGGCAGAGCGGGGGGATACCTCCCTGCTCTGCCGTAGTGATCAGTGGCGTCCCGTTGTAGCAGCCATAGCGGCTGCTAGCGGAGCCTGCGGCCATGGTGGGGGCCACTTCCGGCGGGCGACACAGGTCCCCTCATGCCGCGGGCCCCGTAGCAGCTGCTACGGCTGCTATGGCGGTAGTTACGCCACTGTATATGTGGATATATATATAATTATATACTCCCTACCTGCCTATTCTAATAGAATAAAAGAAAGAAAGGTAGCTAGATAGAAAAAAAGATAGATGGATAGATAGATTGTATAGATAGATAGAAATCTATCTATACAGAGAATGTTTTACAGTGTAACACTTTTTTTTCCACAGTATTCTTCTGGCAGCAATTCTCTCGAGTCTCTTCTTCTCCTCAAACTGAAACAATGTGTGAGTAGAAGAAAAGAGGCAGGAGATTTGCTGCCAGAAAAGTCAAAATAAAACAAATGTGGCCGTTGTGATAGGTTGTCACAGCGATCACGTTCAGGGGCCAAAAGATTGGCCCCTGACATTCTGCCCAGTGCCCATGGCTGTTAGCAACAGCCAGGGCATAGAGCTGTGTGCACGCAATCGCGCGTGCACAGTCTCTGAAGTGCCGCCGTAATTAGTCTATACGGCGGACTTCAGAGACCCTGACCGCTGGCCGTATAAATACAGCCAGCGGTCGGGAACTTGTTAAAAGAGGCATGGACTCACAGGACAGGGATATAATATTACTATTTTACAAAGCATTAGTGAGGCCTCATCTAGAATATGCAGTTCAGTTCTGGGCTCCAGTTCATAGAAAGGATGCCCTGGAGTTGGAAAAAATACAAAGAAGAGCAACGAAGCTAATAAGGGGCCTGGAGAATCTAAGTTATGAGGAAAGATTAAAATATTTAAACCTATTTAGCATTGAAAAAAGACGACTAAGGGGGACATGATTAACTTATATAAATATATTAATAGCACATACAAAAAATATGGTGAAATCCAGTTCCATGTAAAACCCCCTCAAAAAACAAGGGGGCGCTCCCTCCGTCTGGAGAAAAAAAGGTTCAACCTGCAGAGGCGACAAGCCTTCTTTACTGTGAGAACTGTGAATCTATGGAATAGTCCACCGCAGGAGCTGGTCACAGTAGCTACAGTAGATGGCTTTAAAAAAGGCTTAGATAATTTCATGGAACAAAAAAAAAAAATGTGCTCCTATGTGTAGAAAGTTTTACCTTCCCTTTTCCCATCCCTGGTTTGGACTTGATGGACATGTGTCTTTTTTCAGCCATACTAACTATGAAACTATGTAACTCATGTGGCAAAGCGCATGGCTGCTGCAGCCTCTCAACAGAACCAAGCCAGTAGATTTCAGCATTCTCATAAATTTAACCCCGTCCAGACCAGTCATGCCTCCAAAAAAGAACGCTGCACTTGGACTTTATTGGATATGTTGGCTTCATATCAGTAGGAAATGACGTTTTTAACCACACACACAAACAACAAACAAATAGACCAGTGTGAAGCACGTCTGCTATTCTTTATTATAGAAGTAAATGTCTGTCTGGTTCTCTATAGACATCCAAACACCTGAACTATTTGACCCCAAATTCGGTACATAGGTACATCTGGTGTCCAGGAAGATTTTCATAAATGTCCCAACCGTGCTGTTGTTCTCTGTTATCAGCCATTATCACATCATAGCGACCCAATACCATAAAATCGAATACAGATATTCACTTTTATAGTAGAGATGTTTTTATCTGGCAGTAGCAGGTAGTGCACTTTACGAGATAATTCTAGATGGGAAGGTACAGGGGAGCGGTTACCCAGAGCAACCAATCAGATTACTGATGGACAGGACCAGTTTAGCTGGTTAGGTATTTAGGAACTTTAAATTGAAATAAACAGCGTAACTGCTGGGGTATATAGGGCTACTAGCGATTTCCCCGTAAACCAAGAAAATACGAGGGCATGGATTGGCCTCCTGGGCACCCTTGGAAATCCAATGAACATACAAACAGACAGACTGACACAGCACGGGGTACTTTTCGACGGTTGTATGTTCTTTATGCATGGCCAAACATCTGGACCAATCTGCACCAAATTGGGCACATAAGTCAATCAGTCGCTTCAAAGGTTTTAGACCGGGTTTCAGCTCTCTGGGACCTACCGTTCTCAATATATTCACTTAAGCAGATATGGCACCACTGGCTTCCACACCAAGGACCTTCCCCTATATCACATCAGATGACCCGTATTAGCGAATAGAAGATCGCAGGTCCTTCATTCTTAGCCTACACACAGTTTTAGAACAGGTTTCTATAAGAACCCAGCCTCTTTTCTTTACTCAACATGTTACTCGCCGTGATAGGACCTATACCTATACTACACTGTATCTATACTGGATTTCAACATTATCACAAATTAAAACCCTTTCATACCAGTCATGCCTCCAAAAATGAACCCTGCACTTGGATGAAAGTCTACTGTGGCAAAGTGCATGACTGCTGCCCGAGATGCTGAAACCTCTTAGCAGACCCAAACCCATCTTCAGGCTGACAAGATGCACCACAGCCAAAACGAGGTAATGAAACTCCCCAGCAGACTGAGGAACGACTGCAGTCTCAGAGAGACAAAAGAGCAGCAGAGACTCCCCTACAGACGTAAGACCATCTCCATGCCGACCAGGTGCAATATGCTAATCAACAAGTTGCTACCTGGGCTGATATGCGTAATGCTGCTTTCCATTACAATTCAAAATCCCCATATGGCCAAGCTCCGTTTCTTCTGATTGGCCAAATGGAGAAAAAATGCGAACACTGAAGGGCACTTAAGTACGAAGGTGAATGTCCAGGAATGTGCTGCTCTGGCGGAAAGGTCAGAACACCAGATTTACCTGTTCCACCAGAAGAGCTCACAACTTTGCTCGATGGTTCCTCCGTTCACTCTGCCGAGTCTCTGAAACGTATCCGGGTCTACAACAATGCCTTCCACATGTCACGATGCGGGGTGTGGACCCACTGGGCAATACCGCGTAGCGGGATGGCAGCTGGCATACAGGTATAGTACTGAGTCTATAGTCCAGAGAGGGTACCTGTGGCAACTTGGACAGTAGCAAAGCAGGCTTGGCTGGGACCAGGCGGCAGGTAGACGTTAGGCATGGCGTAGCAGAACAGGCGTGGAATGCAGCACAACACGACAACAGCTCAGCACGGCACTAGATCTGGATGGCACTGGAAACAGGATACAGGAACAGGGAACACTAGGAAACTGGAAGACACTAGGGGACCATTAGCAAGACAAACTTTGGGTAACGAACAACGCTTAGGCAAAGAACGAGAGGGCAGGACACTTTTTATAGCCCAGTAGCCTTCTGGGCTAAATTGCAGAATTCCTGCAATATGCGCGCACTGGCCCTTTAAGACCGTGGATGCGCAGGCGCGCGCGCCCTCCGGGAGACAGCCTCAAAACCAGGAAGTGAGTGCAGGCGCCTCCCTTGAGAACAACGCTGCAAGGAACTCAGATATCCATGGCCACGGCCGTCGAGGGGTAAGTTAGAACGATGGGCCGTGGCCATAGACTTTACACCAGATGACGTCATTTGGATGTGGAAAACGTGTGATGGAGCCAGGATACATACCAACGTTCAAGATACAGGAGCAAGACTACCACATGATCGGATCTCTATTGCCACCGTTTAACGAGGACAATCTGTAAGCATCTCCTTTATATCTTCAAGTTTTATTCATGGATGACAGCACTATAGAAGTAGATGCCCATCATAGAAACAATCCCCTCACTAAGCCAGACCCCTTGAGAAAGCTACGGGCGAAACGCGCGTCGGGGCGCTATCCTATACCGCTGGGTCACACTCCACCTCCCATACATGGGTAAGTGCACACTCTAGATTTACTTACTTTTTTTGCCATTTTTTAGGCAATAAGTACCTACTTTTTCAGTCACTATAGATCATTTCAGAGTTAGGCACTTTGCCTGTTTTTCATATAAATCATACTATGTCAATGCACCCCATGTTGGAGTTACATTGAGTCATAGTAACTATGCATACTATCTGTGTTTTCTAATATATACAGTGACTCAATGTACATTTTTGTGATCCATTTAAGGATTATTTTTGGATTCTCTGTCTATGTTATTTTATGTATTTTATTCTTGTTTCTTAATAAAGATATTTAGTTGTTTCATACATTGATATATATGGACTCTGTTTCTCCGGTTTATCAAAGAAGGAGAGGGCAGGACACTTTTTATAGCACAGTAGCCTTCTGGGCTAAATTGCAGAATTCCTGCAATATGCGCGCACTGGCCCTTTAAGACGGCGCGCGCGCCCTCCGGGAGACAGCCTCAAAACAAGGAAGTGAGTGCAGGCGCCTCCCAGGAGAACAACGCTGCAAGGAACTCAAATGTCCATGGCCACGGCCGTCGAGGGGTATGTTAGAACGACGGGCCGTGGCCATAGACTTTACACCAGATGACGTCATTTGGATGTGGAAAACGTGTGATGGAGCCAGGATACGTACCAACGTTCAAGATCCAGGGGCAAGACTACCACATGATCGGATCTCTATTGCCACCGTTTAACGAGGACAATCTGTAAGCTTCTCCTTTATATCTTCAAGTTTTATTCATGGATTACAGCACTATAGAAGTAGATGCCCATCATAGAAACAATCCCCTCACAAAGCCACACATTGTCCGCATGTTGCGAAACATGTTGCATCGGCATAATCCATACCAGTAGCAAACAAAGTTTTAAACCACACACAAATAGCAAACAAAATAGACCTGTGCGAAGATGGGTAATTCTGCTAGTAATATATATATATATATATATATATATATATATGTGTACACATACATACACACATACACACACAGCACCAAAAACAAGCTCAGTATATATATATATATATATATATATATATATACATACATACATACAGCAACAGAACCAAGCTCAGTACATATATATATATACAGCATCACAACCAAGCTCAGTAAATGGATATAGCACAAGAACCACGCTCCTTATAAATATATTGTAGCAGAACAAAACGGTGTACATAAATACAGTACCAGAACTAAGCTCAGTGCATAAATACAGCTACAGAACCAAGCTCAGAACATAAATACATTGCTAGAACCAAGCTCAGTACATACACAGTCGAGTCACATTATTATGACCAATATGGCTAATATCCAGAGTAACCTCCATATGCAGCACGGACATCAGCTAGACGGGCTGGGAGTGACTAAAAAAAGGTGCTGGTAGGTTGTCACAGATATCTGGAGCCATGCTGACTGCAATGCATCCCACATTTGCTGGAGGGTGCGTGGGAAAGGATCCATAGAGCGAACAAGACGATCGAGGTGGTCTCACAGACGCTCAATTGGGTTAAAGTCTGGCAAATTAGGGGGCTAGGGAAGTACTTTGAAGTCTTTGTCGTGCTCCTCCAATCACTGTCGGACATTTCTAGCCATGTGAGATGTCGCATTGTCTTGCTGGAAGATTCCATCTGCCCCAGGGAAGACAAACAGCATGTATGGGTGGACGTGATCTGCAACAATGGATTCATACCCAAATCGGTTCAGAGTGCCTTTCACATGGATGAGTTGGCCCAGAGAATGCCATGAAAAAATTCCCCAGACCAGAACGCTGCCACCACCAGCTTGTGTTCTTCCAGCAATAGTTGCAGGGTGTTTGTTCTCTGATGTTTCTCGCCTGACACACCAACGTCTACCCGTTCGATGAAGCAGAAACGTGACTCATCATGGAAGGCAACCCTTTGCAAATCATCAGTGGTCCAATTCCGATACTGCCGTGAAAATGAAAGCCTCTTTTTCCGATGCACCGTTGTTAGCTTAGGAGCAGTGACCATCCGTCTGATTCAGAGTCCCATACACAGTGGGGTTCGCTGAACTGTTGTTTTAGACACAACTAGAAGCCCCCTGGTTGATTTTCACGGAGCTGCTCCACTGTAGCGTCTTGTTCCGCTCTCGCACACCTTCGTAGCCGATGTTTACCTCTCACATTAATGGCACGTGGATATTTCCAAATTCCTACGCGGTTTCAACGTCCGTTATTCCCAGTGGTGCCTTTTGTCCACTCCCGATACGCTTTCACCACAGCAGCACGCAAACAGTTAACAAACTGCGCTGTGTGAGAAATACTGCCTCCCTTGGCCCGAAAGCCAATAATCATCCTTTTTTGCAAATCTGATAAATCACCCCTTTTACCCATGGTAACAACAAATGATATGTGGTCAGACAGCCTATCGCACACCTTATATACCCACCAAGCCAGCCCACAAAACATCACTTCCTTCATGGGCTACAGGTTGCTGACATCTAAAGTAGGAGGTGGTCATAATAATGTGACTTGACTGTGTATATACAGCACTAGAAGCAATCTGTCAGGAAAACGCCTGTTCCCTTAAGGTTACCATGACTATGGTTCTGGCTTCTGAGCGTGTCTGCTTTACCTTGAGCCTATCTCTTTTGTCTGTCTTTCTGCCTTCAGGTGTAGAATTAGTATTTATACCAGGCTTCTCTGCCTGTCAGTGCTTGTGAATTTTCCTGTCTTCTGGTATCTGATCAAACTTCCTACATTCCCTCCACTCCTTACTTTTGGACCTTTTTGAAACTGACCTTGGCTTGTCTCGTTAACACCTTGTTTTCTGATTTTGGATTATCTGCTCCCGGACGGTTTTGACCTTTGCTATTCCCGATATCGGCTTGCCTTCTGATTTGGACTTTATGTTTAACCCCTGGCTGTCTGGTTTCCTGCTCAGGTTAGTCTGCATTGCACCTCTTATCCAACGCTAAACTCTGCTAAGACAACCTGGGTCCTAAGCAGCAAAGTCTATCCCACCTTGCGGTCGGCTCTGGCGAACACCTTAGGGTCGCCTTAGACACTGTCAATCAGAGTTGTGATGGATTCGATGTTGCGGTTTTATGTGCACGCTCTCTCGCGGCACTCTCCAGCAGCCTTTGGGGAATCGCTCAAATTGCAATTCCATCACATATTCACAAGCCCATCCATATATTTTTTCCACAATTAAACCATTGAAAGCCCTGGTGGAACAAATGCAAGAACTGACTTAGCCGGTACAAGGTCTGGCTGTAAAGATTCAACAGCATGAAATTGTGCTCCAGCGGCATCTCCTTTGGAACCTAAAGTGAACTTGCCTGATCGTTTCTCTGGTGATCATAAGACTTTGTTTATTTTCGGGACAGTTGTAAATTATATTTTCGTCTGAGACCTATCTCCTCTGGAGCTGAGCAACAGCAAGTGGGTGTCGTCATTTCACTCTTGCAGGATGATCCTCAAAGCTGGACCTTTTTATTGGGACCTGATGTCCCTGAACTTTTTTCTGTGGAAACCTGGGTTTAATTTATGGAGAACCAGATGTCACTGCAGTAGCGAAGACCAAGATGTAATCTCTCCAGCACAGACTATGTCCTGTCGAGGATTATTGTTCAGAGTTCAGACGTTGATATATTCCTTCTCAGTAGAATGATGATGTGCTCCGTTGCCAATTCTGCCAAGGCCTTTCAGAAAACGTAAAATATCTCTTAATTATCCTCCACTCCTTACTCTAGAGGATACTATGACCCTTGTAGTACGTCTGGTCCAACGACTACGTGCGCGCAAAAATTAAAAAAACGTATAGCTGCTCCCCTGCCCTGCGCTAAGAGCCCTTCTTCTGATGCACAAGAGTCCATGCAGTTGGGTTCGACTAGGTCTTCTCAGTAACGGAGACTTTTTCGGAAATGCTAGGGGCTGTGTTTCTATTGTGGGGACGGAGGTCATACACTCAATAACTGTTAGAAATGTCCAGCTCCGGAAAAACTGCACAGCCTAGATGGTCCCTGGGAATGCTATCTGGGCAGTCAAGTTTTTCCCACATTTTCTAAAAAAGTTATTTTGCCTGTTGATTTGTGTTTTGATAATGTTTGTGTTTCTGGACAAGCTTTTGTAGATTGTAATTCTGCAGCAAATTTCTTAGATTTTCAGGTTGCTAAAAAATTAGCTATCCCTCTTGTTCAGGTGAGTACCCCACTCAAGTTTATGCTATTGATAATACTCCTCTCGCTCAGTGGTCAGTCAAGTTCTCTACTCCGCCTGTTACATTGAAAGTGGGTACTTTGCATAATTGAACAAATCTCTTTCTTTATTTTAGAAAATGTGCCCTCCGAAATAATTTTGGGTATCCCATGGTTACAGACATAATAATTCTGATATTGATTGGGTGAAAGCAGATTTGATGAAGTGGAATTCTAAATGTTATGATTCTTGCATATCTTTGTCTACTACTATCATCTCTTACAATGCACCATTATTGCCTGAGTTTATTCAAGATTTTGAGGACGTCTTTTCTGAAGTCGGATGTGACTCTCTCCATCCCCATAGGCCGTATACGGTCCTATCATACTTCTCCCTAATACTAAGCTGCCCAAGGGGCGTATGTATAATCTTTCCGGAAAGACGGGCCATGAAAGATTATATTAGACAGTCTCCGAAAGGGTCATATTTGTCAGTCTACTTCTCCGGTGGGAGCAGGTTTTTTCTTTGTTGAAAAAAAATATGGAGATTTAAGACCCTGTATTGACTATCGTAAACTAGATAAGGTTATTGTTAGGCTGGATTCACACGAGCATGTTCGGTACGTAAAGGACAGAACGTATTTCGGTCGCAAGTTCCGGACCGAACACATTACAGGGAGCCGGGCTCCTAGCATCATAGTTATGTACGACGCTAGGAGTCTCTTCCTCACTGCGGGACAACTGTCCCGTGCTGTTTTCAGTATGGGACAGTAGTTCCACAGAGAGGCAGGGACTCCTAGCGTCATACATAACAAGGATGCTAGGAGCCTGGCTCCCTGCAGTGTGTTCGATCCGGGACTTGCGGCCAAAATACGTTCCGTCCTTAACGGACCGAACATGATCGTGTGAATCCAGCCTAAAGAATCAATATCCTCCTCCACTCATCCAGGAACTGTTTAATCAGATCTCAGGAGCCAAGTGGTTCTCTAAACTAGATTTACTCAGGGCCTACAATTCGGTTCGTATCCGCAAAGCGGATGAGTGGAAGACAGTATTTAAAGAGGCTCTGTCACCAGATTATAAGTGACCTATCTCCTACATAATGTGATCAGCACTGTAATGTAGATAAGTGTTTTTTATTTTGAAAAATGATCAATTTTGAGGAAGTTCTGCACAATTTTAGATTTATGCTAAATTACTTTCTTAACCAGTTCAGGACCGGGCTATTTTGAGCCTTCAGGACCAGACACCGTTTAGCCCTTTTTAGCACGTGTTAGTTAAATGGCTATAATTTTTTTATTTGTTGGTCTAACGACGTTATTTTTGCGATGTTTTTTCCGTAGACAATGCAGGTTTCTTTTTTTAGTGTTTTTATACACATCCTTTCTGCTATTTTAGAATTTTTATTCATAAAGTTTGAAAATAATTGTAAAAAAATAAGCTTTTTTACGTTTCAGCTATTTTTTTGGGTAATAACATAATTTTACCCTAAAATAGACCTTTTATTTGTGATCGTCATTGTCTACTGTAAATTTTAATATATTACATGTGTATATTAGGGTAATTGGGTCAGCGCTAGCGTTACAACAATGATTGGCGGGGGGGGGGGGGAACGTTTTTTTTTTGGCGTGGGTATTTTATGTGTATTTATTATTCATTTTCTTTGCACTTTACTTTACTATTTTTTTTTACTATGGTCTGTCCCTCAAAGGTCAAAAAATACCTTTGGGGAACTTTATATATTTTTTGTCTTTCTTTTGCACCATGTTTTTCCACTGTAACTAGATCAGCACAGCAGCCCCAGTTATAGGGGAAATCAGCCCACTCATAGTGACTATTGTCACTAATAAGGCTCTGCTGGGTCTAGTTAGACCCAGCAGCAGTCTGTCAGTAACGGCACCCGGCGATCATGTGATCAGTCACATGAACACTGGGAGGAATAGAGACAGCGGCACGGCCGCTGCCTCTATTCCTGTACACAGCGTTCATTGAGCCCTGTGTACAAGAGATCGGAGAAGACAGAAGCAGCGAAAGTCACTGACAGCCGGAGACCCGACATTCAGCTGCCCGATCACTCGGGCATTAAATTAAAAGGTTTTAAGGACCCTGACCGCTGGCCGTAAAAACCCTGACCGCTGGGCGTGTTTTTACTTTTTTACCAACAGGGCGTTGTAAAGAGAAGTCTATGACGCTGACCAATCAGCGTCATACATTTCTCTCCATTCATTTTTAGCAGTACTCGCAACACAGCGTGATCTCGCGAGATCACACTGTGCAGTCACATACTCCCACATTAACTTTACTGAAGTGTCTTGAGAGTGAATAGACATTGCCTCCAGCCAGGATGCGATGTCTATTCACACTCCCGACACTTTGGTAACGTTTCTGTGAATGACAACACATCGTGATCTCACGAGATCACGCTGTG
Source organism: Rhinoderma darwinii (assembly GCF_050947455.1). Lineage (NCBI taxonomy): Eukaryota > Metazoa > Chordata > Amphibia > Anura > Rhinodermatidae > Rhinoderma > Rhinoderma darwinii. The sequence goes on from NC_134689.1 coordinate 59,844,406, forward strand.
CTGTGTGAGTTAAGACCCACAGAAACTTTACCGAAGTGTCAAGAGTGTGAATAGACATTGCATCCTGGCTGGAGGCAGTGTCTATTCACTCTCAAGACACTTCGGTAAAGTTAATGTAGGAGTATGTGACAGTACAGCGTGATCTCGCGAGATCACGTTGTGTTGCGAGTACTGCTAAAAATGAATGGAGAGAAGTGTATGAAGCTGATTGCTCAGCATCATACACTTCTCTATACAATGCCCAGTTGGTTAAAAAGTAAAAACACGCCCAGTTGTCTATTAAGAAAGTAATTAGCATAAATCTAAAATTGTGCATAGCTTGCTCAAAATTGATAGTTTTTCAAAATGAAAAAAACTGTTGTTATCTACATTACAGCGCCAATCACATTATGTAGGAGATAGGACACATATAATCTGGTGACCGAGCCTCTTTAATACTCCTGACTGTCATTATGAGTATTTGGTCATGCCTTTTGGTTAACGTAATGCTCTTCAAATGCTTTTCAAAACCTAGTTAATGATATTTTCAGAAATGTTATTGGATGTTTTGTGGTGGTGTATGTAGACCAGGGGTCTCAAGCACGCAACCCGTGGGGAGGGGAGAGAGCATTTGGAAGGAGGATCGCTCCTTCATGACGTCAGTCCTCCGGCGATGCGAATGCATTGGCGAGCCCGCGGGGAGAGGATAGAGCGGTCGGAAGAAGGAGCGCTCCTTCATGATGTCAGTCCTCCTGCACTGCGAACGCATTGGTGAGCCTGCGGGGAGAGGATAGAACGGTCAGAATGAGGAGCGCTCCTTCACAACGTCAGTCCTCCTGCACTGCGAATGCATTGGTGAGTAGTGGCCCGACAATCCCATGTAGTGGAAACCCCCTGTAGTAGCGCCCCACACACCGCACTTTTGACAGCGCTACCCAACCCGGTCGAGGAGGGAGTCTCAATGGAGTTACCTACATGGAGGGGGCGTGTGGCGCTGTCAGCATGGTGTCGTGTGTTGGGCCCATTCTACAGCAAAGGAATCCCAGGCCATTGCCTCGGCATGCCCCCGCTTGGGATTCCACTCCTATAGGGGGGATGTGGTACTATCCATAGGGGGGGGGGGTGATGATCTACAGTGGTTTTTGGCACTGTCTACAGAGGGCAGTGTGTGGCACTATCTACAGAGGGCAGTGTGTGGCAGTATCTACAGAGGGCAGTGTGTGGCAGTATCTGCAGAGGGCACCGTGACACTATCTACAGAGGGCAGTGTGTGGCAGTATCTACAGAGGGCAGTGTGTGGCAGTATCTACAGAGGGCAGTGTGTGACTATCTACAGAGGGCAGTGTGTGACACTATCTACAGAGGGCAGTGTGTGACACTATCTACAGAGGGTACTGTGGCATTATCTACAGAGGGCAATGTGTGGCATTATCAACAGAGGGCAGTGTGTGGCATTACCTACAGAGGGCAGTGTGTGGCATTACCTACAGAGGGCAGTGTGTGGCATTATCTACAGAGGGCACTGTGTGGCATTATCTACAGAGGGCAGTGTGTGGCATTATCTACAGAGGGCAGTGTGTGGCATTACCTAAAGAGGGCAGTGTGTGGCATTACCTACAGAGGGCAGTGTGTGGCATTATCTACAGTGGGGAGCGTGTGACACTATCTACAGAGGTTAGTGTGCGGCATTATCTACAGAGGGCAGGGTGTTACACTATCTACAGAGGGCAGTGTGTGGCATTATCTACAGAGGGCAGGGTGTGACACTATCTACAGAGGGCAGTGTGGCATTATCTACAGAGGGCAGTGTGGAATTATCTACAGAGGGCAGTGTGGAATTATCTACAGAGGGCAGTGTGGCATTATCTACAGAGGGCAGTGTGGCATTATCTACAGAGGGCAGTGTGGCACGATCTACAGAGGGCACTGTGGCAGCATCTACAGAGGGCAGTGTGGCAGCATCTACAGAGAACTCTGTGGCACTATCTAAAAGGGGGCTGCCCAATCTTGACGTGTGTCTGCCAACTGAGCCGCCTGACTGCATTTAGCGACACAAACTGGAAAAATAGATTGTTTAAATAAGCACGTGAAGAAATCTCTCAAATTTTAAATCTAGCGCTATTATTATAGTAATGTATTATTATTATTATTATTATTATTATTATTATAGTAATATAGTGTTATAGTAGTTCAAATAACGAATTGATTAACAATAATTTTGTATTGTATCAAATTTGAAAGTAATGCGGCCCGTCAACTTCCCATTTTTTCTATATGTGGCCCACTTACCTGGCCGAGTTTGGGACCCTTGATCTAGACAATATTCTTGTGTTTTCTTCCGATTGGCCCTCTCATGTCCAACATTTAAGGTCCGCCCTTCAAGTACTGAGGGAAAATTGTCTTTACGCAAAGTTTGAAAAATTTATTTTCGGAGTTCAGTAAATTAATTTCTTGGGGAATGTGCTGTCTCCTAATGATTTTCATATGTACTTCACTAAGGTTCAAGCAATTCTTGATTAGAATTAACCCACTTCATTAAAGGCTCTGCAGAGGTTCTTGGATTTTGCAAATTATTACCGAAAATGTATTTATAATTTTTCCTCCATTGCCAAACCTTTAACAGATCTTACTGAAGTGGGTTCTGACCTTGTAAATTGGAAACCTACTACGGTTTTCGCCTAGGTGTGGTGGCTGTATTGTCTCAAAGGTCTTCTGCATTGACTAACTTGCATTCTTGTGCTTTTTTTTCTCGTAAATTTTCCTCCACTGAAAGAAATTATGATATAGGTAATTGCGAGATTCTTTCTATTGAGTGGGCGTTTGAAGAGTGGCACCACTTTCTAGAGTGAGCTAAACATCAAATTACTGTACTGACGGACTATAAAAACATGACTTTTTTAGAATCAGCCAAACGACTCAATCCCACACAGGCTACGTGGGCGTTGTTCTTTACCAAATTTGACTTCATTGTAACCTACAGACCCGGGTCTAAAAATATCAGAGTTGGTGCATTGTCTTGAAGCTTCTGTTCCTCACAGGTCTCCGACATTCATCCTGAACCTATTTTATCTAAAGAAATTGTGGTTTCTGCAATATCATTGGATCTTTCAACTAAGATTAAAGAATGTCAGCAACTCGCTCCACAAAACATTCCTGTTGGGAAGTTGTTTGTACCTCCCCAGTTCAGATTTCATTTGCTCAATGAGTTACATGATTCTGTTTTGTGCGGCCATCCAAGGATAACTGCTACTAAAAGGTTGGTGTCGTGGCTCTATTGGTGGCCATCCTTGTCTTGTGATGTGAGTTCCTATGTCTCTGCTTGTGATGTCTGCGCTCTCGCTAAGACTCCTCGAACTCGTCCTATGGGTGAACTGCTGCCATTGCCCGTTTTGCAGAGACCATGGTCTCGTCTGTCCATGGATTTTGTTACTGATTTACCTCTCTCTGAAGGAAAAACTGTAATTTGGGTTGTAGTAGACCGTTTCAGTAAAATGTGTAATTTCATTCTATTGTCTCAACTTCCTAATTCTAAAACTTTGTCTAAATTGCTTATTGATCAAGTGGTTTGTCTGCATGGTATTCTGGAAAATATTGTCTCTGATAGAGTTGTACAATTTGTGGCTAGCTTCTGGAGAGCCTTCTTTAGGAAACTTGGGGTACAGTTATCGTTCTCTTCTGCATTCCATCATGACCTGCCTAGGTAGAGTCGTGTGTTAACCTTAGACCATACTATCCCCCCCACCCCCACTTAGTAAAGACACATGACACCGAGGTTGGATGTGAAATGGCCACAGCAGCCGTTTATTAATTTCACAGTTTTATAAAAACAATTTAAATCCGAAACATTCGGATAACTAGTTAGGAATCCACCAGAGAATTCCTCCTAATAATTCACATGACCCAACATGGGTCAGAATCATAAATAACAATTAACCGTTAACATTAACCCGAGCAGAGGAAGTCCTTGAAGCCCCTTCAGATGTTCCTTATTAAGAACACACCGAATTAGCCATCTGCAAATCACCAATTACCTCCAGCCGTAAACCGATACGCTTTCACCACAGCAGCACGCAAACAGTTAACAAACTGCGCTGTGTGAGAAATACTGCCTCCCTTGGCCCGAAAGCCAATAATCATCCTTTTTTGCAAATCTGATAAATCACCCCTTTTACCCATGGTAACAACAAATGATATGTGGTCAGACAGCCTATCGCACACCTTATATACCCACCAAGCCAGCCCACAAAACATCACTTCCTTCATGGGCTACAGGTTGCTGACATCTAAAGTAGGAGGTGGTCATAATAATGTGACTTGACTGTGTATATACAGCACTAGAAGCAATCTGTCAGGAAAACGCCTGTTCCCTTAAGGTTACCATGACTATGGTTCTGGCTTCTGAGCGTGTCTGCTTTACCTTGAGCCTATCTCTTTTGTCTGTCTTTCTGCCTTCAGGTGTAGAATTAGTATTTATACCAGGCTTCTCTGCCTGTCAGTGCTTGTGAATTTTCCTGTCTTCTGGTATCTGATCAAACTTCCTACATTCCCTCCACTCCTTACTTTTGGACCTTTTTGAAACTGACCTTGGCTTGTCTCGTTAACACCTTGTTTTCTGATTTTGGATTATCTGCTCCCGGACGGTTTTGACCTTTGCTATTCCCGATATCGGCTTGCCTTCTGATTTGGACTTTATGTTTAACCCCTGGCTGTCTGGTTTCCTGCTCAGGTTAGTCTGCATTGCACCTCTTATCCAACGCTAAACTCTGCTAAGACAACCTGGGTCCTAAGCAGCAAAGTCTATCCCACCTTGCGGTCGGCTCTGGCGAACACCTTAGGGTCGCCTTAGACACTGTCAATCAGAGTTGTGATGGATTCGATGTTGCGGTTTTATGTGCACGCTCTCTCGCGGCACTCTCCAGCAGCCTTTGGGGAATCGCTCAAATTGCAATTCCATCACATATTCACAAGCCCATCCATATATTTTTTCCACAATTAAACCATTGAAAGCCCTGGTGGAACAAATGCAAGAACTGACTTAGCCGGTACAAGGTCTGGCTGTAAAGATTCAACAGCATGAAATTGTGCTCCAGCGGCATCTCCTTTGGAACCTAAAGTGAACTTGCCTGATCGTTTCTCTGGTGATCATAAGACTTTGTTTATTTTCGGGACAGTTGTAAATTATATTTTCGTCTGAGACCTATCTCCTCTGGAGCTGAGCAACAGCAAGTGGGTGTCGTCATTTCACTCTTGCAGGATGATCCTCAAAGCTGGACCTTTTTATTGGGACCTGATGTCCCTGAACTTTTTTCTGTGGAAACCTGGGTTTAATTTATGGAGAACCAGATGTCACTGCAGTAGCGAAGACCAAGATGTAATCTCTCCAGCACAGACTATGTCCTGTCGAGGATTATTGTTCAGAGTTCAGACGTTGATATATTCCTTCTCAGTAGAATGATGATGTGCTCCGTTGCCAATTCTGCCAAGGCCTTTCAGAAAACGTAAAATATCTCTTAATTATCCTCCACTCCTTACTCTAGAGGATACTATGACCCTTGTAGTACGTCTGGTCCAACGACTACGTGCGCGCAAAAATTAAAAAAACGTATAGCTGCTCCCCTGCCCTGCGCTAAGAGCCCTTCTTCTGATGCACAAGAGTCCATGCAGTTGGGTTCGACTAGGTCTTCTCAGTAACGGAGACTTTTTCGGAAATGCTAGGGGCTGTGTTTCTATTGTGGGGACGGAGGTCATACACTCAATAACTGTTAGAAATGTCCAGCTCCGGAAAAACTGCACAGCCTAGATGGTCCCTGGGAATGCTATCTGGGCAGTCAAGTTTTTCCCACATTTTCTAAAAAAGTTATTTTGCCTGTTGATTTGTGTTTTGATAATGTTTGTGTTTCTGGACAAGCTTTTGTAGATTGTAATTCTGCAGCAAATTTCTTAGATTTTCAGGTTGCTAAAAAATTAGCTATCCCTCTTGTTCAGGTGAGTACCCCACTCAAGTTTATGCTATTGATAATACTCCTCTCGCTCAGTGGTCAGTCAAGTTCTCTACTCCGCCTGTTACATTGAAAGTGGGTACTTTGCATAATTGAACAAATCTCTTTCTTTATTTTAGAAAATGTGCCCTCCGAAATAATTTTGGGTATCCCATGGTTACAGACATAATAATTCTGATATTGATTGGGTGAAAGCAGATTTGATGAAGTGGAATTCTAAATGTTATGATTCTTGCATATCTTTGTCTACTACTATCATCTCTTACAATGCACCATTATTGCCTGAGTTTATTCAAGATTTTGAGGACGTCTTTTCTGAAGTCGGATGTGACTCTCTCCATCCCCATAGGCCGTATACGGTCCTATCATACTTCTCCCTAATACTAAGCTGCCCAAGGGGCGTATGTATAATCTTTCCGGAAAGACGGGCCATGAAAGATTATATTAGACAGTCTCCGAAAGGGTCATATTTGTCAGTCTACTTCTCCGGTGGGAGCAGGTTTTTTCTTTGTTGAAAAAAAATATGGAGATTTAAGACCCTGTATTGACTATCGTAAACTAGATAAGGTTATTGTTAGGCTGGATTCACACGAGCATGTTCGGTACGTAAAGGACAGAACGTATTTCGGTCGCAAGTTCCGGACCGAACACATTACAGGGAGCCGGGCTCCTAGCATCATAGTTATGTACGACGCTAGGAGTCTCTTCCTCACTGCGGGACAACTGTCCCGTGCTGTTTTCAGTATGGGACAGTAGTTCCACAGAGAGGCAGGGACTCCTAGCGTCATACATAACAAGGATGCTAGGAGCCTGGCTCCCTGCAGTGTGTTCGATCCGGGACTTGCGGCCAAAATACGTTCCGTCCTTAACGGACCGAACATGATCGTGTGAATCCAGCCTAAAGAATCAATATCCTCCTCCACTCATCCAGGAACTGTTTAATCAGATCTCAGGAGCCAAGTGGTTCTCTAAACTAGATTTACTCAGGGCCTACAATTCGGTTCGTATCCGCAAAGCGGATGAGTGGAAGACAGTATTTAAAGAGGCTCTGTCACCAGATTATAAGTGACCTATCTCCTACATAATGTGATCAGCACTGTAATGTAGATAAGTGTTTTTTATTTTGAAAAATGATCAATTTTGAGGAAGTTCTGCACAATTTTAGATTTATGCTAAATTACTTTCTTAACCAGTTCAGGACCGGGCTATTTTGAGCCTTCAGGACCAGACACCGTTTAGCCCTTTTTAGCACGTGTTAGTTAAATGGCTATAATTTTTTTATTTGTTGGTCTAACGACGTTATTTTTGCGATGTTTTTTCCGTAGACAATGCAGGTTTCTTTTTTTAGTGTTTTTATACACATCCTTTCTGCTATTTTAGAATTTTTATTCATAAAGTTTGAAAATAATTGTAAAAAAATAAGCTTTTTTACGTTTCAGCTATTTTTTTGGGTAATAACATAATTTTACCCTAAAATAGACCTTTTATTTGTGATCGTCATTGTCTACTGTAAATTTTAATATATTACATGTGTATATTAGGGTAATTGGGTCAGCGCTAGCGTTACAACAATGATTGGCGGGGGGGGGGGAACGTTTTTTTTTTGGCGTGGGTATTTTATGTGTATTTATTATTCATTTTCTTTGCACTTTACTTTACTATTTTTTTTTACTATGGTCTGTCCCTCAAAGGTCAAAAAATACCTTTGGGGAACTTTATATATTTTTTGTCTTTCTTTTGCACCATGTTTTTCCACTGTAACTAGATCAGCACAGCAGCCCCAGTTATAGGGGAAATCAGCCCACTCATAGTGACTATTGTCACTAATAAGGCTCTGCTGGGTCTAGTTAGACCCAGCAGCAGTCTGTCAGTAACGGCACCCGGCGATCATGTGATCAGTCACATGAACACTGGGAGGAATAGAGACAGCGGCACGGCCGCTGCCTCTATTCCTGTACACAGCGTTCATTGAGCCCTGTGTACAAGAGATCGGAGAAGACAGAAGCAGCGAAAGTCACTGACAGCCGGAGACCCGACATTCAGCTGCCCGATCACTCGGGCATTAAATTAAAAGGTTTTAAGGACCCTGACCGCTGGCCGTAAAAACCCTGACCGCTGGGCGTGTTTTTACTTTTTTACCAACAGGGCGTTGTAAAGAGAAGTCTATGACGCTGACCAATCAGCGTCATACATTTCTCTCCATTCATTTTTAGCAGTACTCGCAACACAGCGTGATCTCGCGAGATCACACTGTGCAGTCACATACTCCCACATTAACTTTACTGAAGTGTCTTGAGAGTGAATAGACATTGCCTCCAGCCAGGATGCGATGTCTATTCACACTCCCGACACTTTGGTAACGTTTCTGTGAATGACAACACATCGTGATCTCACGAGATCACGCTGTGCTGTGTGAGTTAAGACCCACAGAAACTTTACCGAAGTGTCAAGAGTGTGAATAGACATTGCATCCTGGCTGGAGGCAGTGTCTATTCACTCTCAAGACACTTCGGTAAAGTTAATGTAGGAGTATGTGACAGTACAGCGTGATCTCGCGAGATCACGTTGTGTTGCGAGTACTGCTAAAAATGAATGGAGAGAAGTGTATGAAGCTGATTGCTCAGCATCATACACTTCTCTATACAATGCCCAGTTGGTTAAAAAGTAAAAACACGCCCAGTTGTCTATTAAGAAAGTAATTAGCATAAATCTAAAATTGTGCATAGCTTGCTCAAAATTGATAGTTTTTCAAAATGAAAAAAACTGTTGTTATCTACATTACAGCGCCAATCACATTATGTAGGAGATAGGACACATATAATCTGGTGACCGAGCCTCTTTAATACTCCTGACTGTCATTATGAGTATTTGGTCATGCCTTTTGGTTAACGTAATGCTCTTCAAATGCTTTTCAAAACCTAGTTAATGATATTTTCAGAAATGTTATTGGATGTTTTGTGGTGGTGTATGTAGACCAGGGGTCTCAAGCACGCAACCCGTGGGGAGGGGAGAGAGCATTTGGAAGGAGGATCGCTCCTTCATGACGTCAGTCCTCCGGCGATGCGAATGCATTGGCGAGCCCGCGGGGAGAGGATAGAGCGGTCGGAAGAAGGAGCGCTCCTTCATGATGTCAGTCCTCCTGCACTGCGAACGCATTGGTGAGCCTGCGGGGAGAGGATAGAACGGTCAGAATGAGGAGCGCTCCTTCACAACGTCAGTCCTCCTGCACTGCGAATGCATTGGTGAGTAGTGGCCCGACAATCCCATGTAGTGGAAACCCCCTGTAGTAGCGCCCCACACACCGCACTTTTGACAGCGCTACCCAACCCGGTCGAGGAGGGAGTCTCAATGGAGTTACCTACATGGAGGGGGCGTGTGGCGCTGTCAGCATGGTGTCGTGTGTTGGGCCCATTCTACAGCAAAGGAATCCCAGGCCATTGCCTCGGCATGCCCCCGCTTGGGATTCCACTCCTATAGGGGGGATGTGGTACTATCCATAGGGGGGGGGGGTGATGATCTACAGTGGTTTTTGGCACTGTCTACAGAGGGCAGTGTGTGGCACTATCTACAGAGGGCAGTGTGTGGCAGTATCTACAGAGGGCAGTGTGTGGCAGTATCTGCAGAGGGCACCGTGACACTATCTACAGAGGGCAGTGTGTGGCAGTATCTACAGAGGGCAGTGTGTGGCAGTATCTACAGAGGGCAGTGTGTGACTATCTACAGAGGGCAGTGTGTGACACTATCTACAGAGGGCAGTGTGTGACACTATCTACAGAGGGTACTGTGGCATTATCTACAGAGGGCAATGTGTGGCATTATCAACAGAGGGCAGTGTGTGGCATTACCTACAGAGGGCAGTGTGTGGCATTACCTACAGAGGGCAGTGTGTGGCATTATCTACAGAGGGCACTGTGTGGCATTATCTACAGAGGGCAGTGTGTGGCATTATCTACAGAGGGCAGTGTGTGGCATTACCTAAAGAGGGCAGTGTGTGGCATTACCTACAGAGGGCAGTGTGTGGCATTATCTACAGTGGGGAGCGTGTGACACTATCTACAGAGGTTAGTGTGCGGCATTATCTACAGAGGGCAGGGTGTTACACTATCTACAGAGGGCAGTGTGTGGCATTATCTACAGAGGGCAGGGTGTGACACTATCTACAGAGGGCAGTGTGGCATTATCTACAGAGGGCAGTGTGGAATTATCTACAGAGGGCAGTGTGGAATTATCTACAGAGGGCAGTGTGGCATTATCTACAGAGGGCAGTGTGGCATTATCTACAGAGGGCAGTGTGGCACGATCTACAGAGGGCACTGTGGCAGCATCTACAGAGGGCAGTGTGGCAGCATCTACAGAGAACTCTGTGGCACTATCTAAAAGGGGGCTGCCCAATCTTGACGTGTGTCTGCCAACTGAGCCGCCTGACTGCATTTAGCGACACAAACTGGAAAAATAGATTGTTTAAATAAGCACGTGAAGAAATCTCTCAAATTTTAAATCTAGCGCTATTATTATAGTAATGTAGTATTATTATTATTATTATTATTATTATAGTAATATAGTGTTATAGTAGTTCAAATAACGAATTGATTAACAATAATTTTGTATTGTATCAAATTTGAAAGTAATGCGGCCCGTCAACTTCCCATTTTTTCTATATGTGGCCCACTTACCTGGCCGAGTTTGGGACCCTTGATCTAGACAATATTCTTGTGTTTTCTTCCGATTGGCCCTCTCATGTCCAACATTTAAGGTCCGCCCTTCAAGTACTGAGGGAAAATTGTCTTTACGCAAAGTTTGAAAAATTTATTTTCGGAGTTCAGTAAATTAATTTCTTGGGGAATGTGCTGTCTCCTAATGATTTTCATATGTACTTCACTAAGGTTCAAGCAATTCTTGATTAGAATTAACCCACTTCATTAAAGGCTCTGCAGAGGTTCTTGGATTTTGCAAATTATTACCGAAAATGTATTTATAATTTTTCCTCCATTGCCAAACCTTTAACAGATCTTACTGAAGTGGGTTCTGACCTTGTAAATTGGAAACCTACTACGGTTTTCGCCTAGGTGTGGTGGCTGTATTGTCTCAAAGGTCTTCTGCATTGACTAACTTGCATTCTTGTGCTTTTTTTTCTCGTAAATTTTCCTCCACTGAAAGAAATTATGATATAGGTAATTGCGAGATTCTTTCTATTGAGTGGGCGTTTGAAGAGTGGCACCACTTTCTAGAGTGAGCTAAACATCAAATTACTGTACTGACGGACTATAAAAACATGACTTTTTTAGAATCAGCCAAACGACTCAATCCCACACAGGCTACGTGGGCGTTGTTCTTTACCAAATTTGACTTCATTGTAACCTACAGACCCGGGTCTAAAAATATCAGAGTTGGTGCATTGTCTTGAAGCTTCTGTTCCTCACAGGTCTCCGACATTCATCCTGAACCTATTTTATCTAAAGAAATTGTGGTTTCTGCAATATCATTGGATCTTTCAACTAAGATTAAAGAATGTCAGCAACTCGCTCCACAAAACATTCCTGTTGGGAAGTTGTTTGTACCTCCCCAGTTCAGATTTCATTTGCTCAATGAGTTACATGATTCTGTTTTGTGCGGCCATCCAAGGATAACTGCTACTAAAAGGTTGGTGTCGTGGCTCTATTGGTGGCCATCCTTGTCTTGTGATGTGAGTTCCTATGTCTCTGCTTGTGATGTCTGCGCTCTCGCTAAGACTCCTCGAACTCGTCCTATGGGTGAACTGCTGCCATTGCCCGTTTTGCAGAGACCATGGTCTCGTCTGTCCATGGATTTTGTTACTGATTTACCTCTCTCTGAAGGAAAAACTGTAATTTGGGTTGTAGTAGACCGTTTCAGTAAAATGTGTAATTTCATTCTATTGTCTCAACTTCCTAATTCTAAAACTTTGTCTAAATTGCTTATTGATCAAGTGGTTTGTCTGCATGGTATTCTGGAAAATATTGTCTCTGATAGAGTTGTACAATTTGTGGCTAGCTTCTGGAGAGCCTTCTTTAGGAAACTTGGGGTACAGTTATCGTTCTCTTCTGCATTCCATCATGACCTGCCTAGGTAGAGTCGTGTGTTAACCTTAGACCATACTATCCCCCCCACCCCCACTTAGTAAAGACACATGACACCGAGGTTGGATGTGAAATGGCCACAGCAGCCGTTTATTAATTTCACAGTTTTATAAAAACAATTTAAATCCGAAACATTCGGATAACTAGTTAGGAATCCACCAGAGAATTCCTCCTAATAATTCACATGACCCAACATGGGTCAGAATCATAAATAACAATTAACCGTTAACATTAACCCGAGCAGAGGAAGTCCTTGAAGCCCCTTCAGATGTTCCTTATTAAGAACACACCGAATTAGCCATCTGCAAACCACCAATTACCTCCAGCCGTAAACCAGCTCGGAAGCACCGTTCACCTCTGCAGATGGCTCCAACCACTAGAAGTCCACTTCAAGGGGATAACACCCGATGAAGCCCTCAAGTGATATACCGACCACTAGAAGTCCACTTCAAAGGGATAACACCCGATGAAGCCTTCAAGTGATATACCTTCTACCAGAAGACCACTTCAAAGGGATAACACCCGATGAAGTCTTCAACCATGTACCTTTTTTGGGGGACGCATACCCCCGATGCGACCCCCCCACCATTTTGTACTGACTGGCCTCAAGGACTCCCCCCGCCACAGCGAAACAGGCCTTGACCCCCTTAAGCCTGTGAGTTCCTCCACACCACCACCGCCCTTTCTATGCCTTCTGCTATCGCCAAGCTCCAAAGATCAATGCCAACCTCGGTCAGATGAACCCCGTCACTTCTCCAGAAATTCCCCACTCCTGACTCCAAATCCCTATGCCTTACGCAAATGCCCCCGTTCTTTGCCACAAAACGGGACACCGCCCGGTTAACCTTTATGCGAGCCTTATTGACTCTCTCCACCGATCTAGCTAACCGCCAATGCTTTCTTGGGACTATGTCCGACCACACTACCACCAACTTGGGATAAGATACCCACAAACACAACATATCATGTTTGATATCCCGCACCAACTCACGAAAAGGGCGGACTCCTAAGTCATTCCCACCCACGTGCAACACTAAAACCTCCGGAACCCTATCAAGCCGCGCATATGTCTGGAATTCCGCCAACACCCTGTTCCACGACATACCTCTAAAACCCAGCCAATGCACAACCGCATCCTGTCGCGGAATGCGCAACTGGCGACCATCCGGGCGGACGTCCGCCCTCAAAGCCCCCCAGTGCACGTACGAATGACCCATCAACCACACCAGACAAGGAGGCGAATCTGAAACGGAAAAAACAATTAGGCACCACCAATATAACATTTGTAAAGCGTAAACAACCCCAATCATAACATATGGGGGCGGACATAGGACTTAACCCCTTCCCGCTCCTTGACGTACTATTACGTCATGGCAGCTGTATCGTTAGCGCTCCATGCCGTAATAGTACGTCTCGGGAGTAACGGCCGTTTCGGCCGTCCTCCCGACACATACAGGAGCTGTGACGCTGCTGTCTTGTTCAGCAGCTGTCACAGCTCCTACAGCGGGGACCGATCGCTGTGTCCCCGCTGATTAACCCCTTAAAAGCCGCGTTCTATAGAGATCGCGGCTTTTTAGGGGTTAAGCTGCCATCGCCGGCCTGCTACGCGATAGCGGACGGCGATGGTGACTATGGCAACCGGACACCAAACAATGGCGTCCGGCTATGCCATAGACGGAAGCCTAGTGGGTCCTGACAACGTCAGGACCCACTATGCTTGCTGTCAGTGAGTAGCTGACAGTTCTAATACACTGCACTACGCATGTAGTGCAGTGTATTAGAATAGCGATCAGGGCCTCCTGCCCTCATGTCCCCTAGTGGGACAAAGTAATAAAGTGAAAAAAAAGTTAAAAAAAGATGTGTAAAAATAAGAAAATAAAAGTTTTCAAAGTAATAAAAGTAAAAATCCCCCCTTTTCCCTTATCAGTCCTTTATTATTAATAAAAATATATAAACAAACAAATAAACTATACATAATTGGTATCGCCGCGTCCGTAACGGCCTGAACTACAAAATTATTTCATTATTTATCCCGCACGGTGAACGCCGTAAAATAAAATAATAATAAACCGTACCACAATCACAATTGTTTGGTCACTTCACCTCCCAAAAAATGGAATAAAAAGAGATCAAAAAGTCGCATGTACCTAAAAATGGTACTGATGGAAACTACAGTTCGTTACGCAAAAAATAAGTCCTCGCACGGCTTTATTGATTGAAAAATGAAAACTTTATGGCTCTTAGAATAAGGTAACACAAAAAGTGAATGATTGTTTACAAAACGTATTTTATTGTGCAAACGCCATAAGACATAAAATAAAACCATAAACATCTGGTATCGCCGTAATCGTATCGCCCCGCAGAATAAAGTGAATATTTTATTTATAGCTCACGGTGAACGCTGTAAAAAAAAACGAAAAAAAAAACAATCGTACAATTGCTGTTTTTTAGTCACCACGCCACCTAAAAATAGAATAAAAACTGATCAAAAAGCCGCATGCACCCCAAGAAAACTACAATGGATTCCTCAAGGGGTCTAGTTTCCAAATTGGGGTCACTTTTGGGGGGTTCCCAATGTTTTGGCACCACAAGACCTCTTCAAACCGGACATAGTGCCTAATAAAAAAGAGGCTTCAAAATCCACTAGGTGCTCCTTTGCTTCTGAGGCCGGTGCTTCAGTCCATTACCGCCCGAGGGCCACATGTGGGATATTTCTCAAAACTGCAGAATCTGGGCAATACGTATTAATTTGCGTTTCTCTGATAAATCCTTTTGTGTTATAAAAAAAATGGTATAAAGAGGATTTTCTGACAAAAAAAAAAATTTAAATTTCACCTCTACTTTGCTCTAAATTTTTGTGAAACACCTAAAGGGTTCATAAACTTTCTAAATGCTGTTGTGAATACTTTGAGGGGTCTAGTTTCAAAAATGGGGTATTTCATAGGGATTTCTAATATATGGGCCCCTCAAAGCAACTTCAGAACTGAACTGGAACCTAAAAAAATAAATAAATGAGGCAATACTTTGCTTCTTACATTATACTGATAATGAGCCGTGCCCACCCCGAGATGACCCCAGTTTTGACCGTTTGTATAAACGGAGACCCCTATTAGACCGTTCCAGTGCCCGGTTTTCCCAAGCATACACCCCGAGAAGTGTATTTCTATTGATGAGTCCCTGGTACATTTTAAAGGGAGGGTTCAATTCCGCCAGTACCTGCCGTGTAAGAGGGCAAGGTATGGCGTGAAGATGTATAAGCTGTGAGAGTGCATCCGGGTATACCTACAGGTTTAGGATATATGAAGGAAAGGCCACCCCCAAACCAGACTGCATCCTGGACTACAATAGGTACATGGGAGGGATGGACTTGTAAGATCAAGCCCTGAAGCCCTACAGCGCCATGCGGTGAGGTATAAGAAGCAGGCCGGGCACATCATACAGATGGCTTTGTACAATGCGTACGTGCTACGTCGATGTGCAGGCCAGACGGGAACTTTCCTGGAATTTCAAGAGGTGATTATCAAGAACCTAATCTTTAGGGACCAAGAAGGGGGGGCACCCAGTACTTCTGGAAGCGGGGCCACACGCATCGTACCAGGGCGGCAACACTTTCCAGGGGAAGTTCCCCAAACTGGCAAGAAGGGAAAAAGTCAAAAGAGGTGCAAAGTCTGCTATAAGAGGGCGATAATGCATGACGCAATATATCAATGTGACACGTGTCCCGAATAACCAGAGCTCTGTATGAAAGGGTTTTAAAATTTATCATCCATCCCTTGGTTTATAATTTACCCCAATTTTACTTACCCTGATGCACTCCACACAGCTTATCCCCCCACGTCTTTCCCCTCTGGGCCCTGCTGTGTGTCCAGGCAGCTGATAACAGCCACATGTAGGGTATTGCCATACCCGGGAGAACCCACATTACAGTTTATGGGGTGTAGGTCTCAGGTCAAAATGCTCACTACACCTCTATATGAATGCCTTAAGGGTGTAGTTTTTAAAACGGGGTCACTTCTTGCGGGTTTCAACTGTACTGGTACCTCAGGGGCTTCTGCATACATGACTTCGCACTTGAAAATCCCCAGTAGGCCAAATGGTGGTCCTTTCCTTCTGAGCCCTCCCATGGGCCCAAACGGCAGTTTATCACAACAAATGGGGTATTGCTGCACTCAGGACAAATTGCGCAACAGAATGGGGTATTTTGTTTCTTGTGAAAATAAGAAATTTTCAGCCAAAACTACATATTATTTGAAAAAAATAATTTTGTTTTCATTCCCAGCCCAATTCAAATAAGTTCTGTGAAAAAACTATGGGGTCAAAATGGTCACCACACCCATAAATGAATTCCTTGAGGGGTGTAGTTTCCAAAATGGGGTCATTTGTGGTTGGTTTCTATTGCTTTGATACCTCTGGGGCTCTGCAAATGCGACATGGCACCCGAAAACCAATCCAGCAAAATCTGTACTCCAAAGAACACACAGCGCTCCTTTCCTTCTGAGCCCTCCCATGGGCCCAAACGGCAGTTTATCACCACAAATGGGGTATTGCCGCACTCAGGATAAATTGGGCAACAAAATGGAGTATTTTATTTCTTGTGAAAATAAGAATTTTTGAGCTAAAATGACATATTATTGGAAAAAATATATATTTTTTGAATTCCCAGCCCAATTCAAATAAGTTCTGTGAAGAAACTATGGAGTCTAAATGGTCACATTACCCATAAATGAATTCCTTGAGGGGTGTAGTTTCCAAAATGGGGTCACTTCTGGTGGGTTTCCATTGCTTTGATAACTCTGGGGCTCTGCAAATGCGACATGGCACCCGAAAACCAAACCAGCAAAATCTGTACTCCAAAGAACACACAGCGCTCCTTCCCTTCTGAGGCCTCCCATGGGCCCAAACGGCAGTTTATTGCCACAAATGGGGTATTGATGCACTCAGGACAAATTGGGCAACAAAATTGAGTATTTTGTTCCCTGTGAAAATAAGAAATTTTGGTAAAAAATTACATCTTATTGGAAAAAATGACATTTTTTTTAATGTCACAGCCCAATTGAAATAGGTGCTGTGAAAAAACTGTGTGGTCAAAATGCTAACAACAACCATAAATGAATTCCTTGAGGGGTGTAGTTTCCAAAATAGGGTCACTTTTGGTGGGTTTCCATTGCTTTGATACCGCTGAGGCTCTGCAAATGCGACATGGCACCCGAAAACCAATCCAACAAAATCTGGACTCCAACAAACATATAGCGCTCCTTTCCTTCTGAGCCCTCCCATGGGCCCAAACGGCAGTTTATCACCACAAATGGGGTATTGCCACACTAAGGACAAATTGGGCAACAAAATGGGGTATTTTGTTCCCTGTGAAAATAAGAAATTTTGATCACAAATGACATTTTATTGGAAAAAATGAAATTTTTTTCATTTCAGAGCCCAATTCAAATACGTGCTGTGAAAAAACTGTGCGGTCAAAATGGTAACAACAACCCTAAATTAATTCCTTGAGGGGTGTAGTTTCCAAAATGGGGTCACTATTGGGGGATTCCTACTGTTTTGGCACCTCAACACCTCTTCAAACCTGGCATGCTGCCTAAAATATATTCTAATAAAAAAGAGGACTCAAAATGCACTAGGTGCCTCTTTGGTTCTAGGGTTTGTGTTTTAGTCCACGAGCGCAGTAGGGCCACATGTGGGACATTTCTAAAAACTGCAGAATCTGGACAATACATATTTAGTAGTGTTTCTCTGGTAAAACCTTCTGTGTTACAGAAAAAAAAATGAATAAAATTGAAATTCAGCAAGAAAAATGAAATTTGCAAATTTCACCTCCACTTTGCTTTAATTCCTGTGAAATGCCTGAAGGGTTAAAAAACTTTCTAACTGCTGTTTTGAATACTTTGAGGGGTCTAGTTTTTAAAATGGGGTGTTTTATCAGGGTTTCTAATACATAGGCCCCACAAAGCCACTTCAGAACTCAAGAGGTACCTTAAAAAAAAGGCTTTTGAAATTTTCTTAAAAATATGAGAAATTGCTGTTTATGTTCTAAGCCTTGTAACGTCCAAGAAAAATAAAATAATGTTCAAAAAACGATGCCAATCTAAAGTAGACATATGGGAAATGTGAACTAGTAACTATTTTGGGTGGTATAACCGTCTGTTTTACAAGCAGATCCATTTAAATTCTGAAAAATGCAATTTTTTCAAAATTTTCTCTACATTTTGCAATTTTTCACCAATAAACACTGAATATATCGACCACATTTTACCACGAACATGAAGCCCAATGTGTCACGAGAAAACAATCTCAGAATCGCTTGGGTAGGTTTAAGCATTCCGACGTTATTACCACATAAAGTGAAATATGTCAGATTTGAAAAATGGGCTCTGAGCCTTAAGGCCCAAACTAGGCTGCGTCCTTAAGGGGTTAAACCTTTTAGACTCCCAACGACCAATACGCCTCACCCCTTCATCATCCAACGCCCAGCGCCCCGCTTCCGTTGCTGCGCCAATCCTGAAGGAATGAGATGAATATGAGCCTGCCGCAACACCAACCGCCGTCAAACATTTTTTAAATACAGCTCCAAACTGAAACCTGGACAAAAACGACCCGTCCATATGACGTAACAAAGGCAAATCTGGAGACCCCCCGTTTTGCGTAAAACCCCGCATGCACTCTACAGGGCACATGACCGACCCCGGGAGAGCGAACAAAACTATCAACTTTCCCTTCCCTACTTGGTCAGTTTTTGATCGACGCAACCATACCTCTAGCCGATCTGCAAATAGGCTCACCTCCCCAGATCTCAGCCCCCCTGCCCGTTTTGTACTTGGCGACACCAACTCACCTATTCTAAATGCTCCAAAAAACGCTAACGAAAAAGCCAATCGAAACAAATGCATTTCATCTGAAGAACGACATACCGATGCTAATGAACCGCCCAACGATTTAAGCAAAGCAAACGACACCGGCCTTCTACTATCCGCCTCCACCCTGCCTCGACGCAACCCCTTCAAAGCCTGCGATACCAGAAATTCCTTCGATACATCCCGAAAACCCCGCAGCTTAAACCCAAACGCCACCGCAGATATGAACCGGTTCACCTTCGCTACTGAAAACCCCGACTCCCAGGCGTCCCCTAACCAGTACAAAAGTGCCACCAACCTGTCTCTATCCGTATTGACGTCACCCAACTCTCTTAACCACTCCTCCCACTGCCTCCAACAAGCAGCATACGCACTCCACGTCGCGCGCGCCAAAGACCTTTTTAACAGCTGCTCTACGGGACCGATACCAGATCCCACAGATGCTCCGGACACGCCAACCCGAGACGTTCCGCTCCCGGTGCCAATTGCCGAAACCGGTCCCACTGCGAGCGAGAAAGAGCATCAGCGATACAATTCTGAACACCCGGGACATGCACCGCCACCACCCAAGCGTTCAATGACAAACACACCAACACTAAATGTCGCAACAATTGAACTACCGGAGGAGAGGACGCCGTGATGTTATTAATGGCCAGCACCACCCCCATGTTGTCGCAGTAAAAACTGACCTTCTTATCCCTGAGCCTGTCCCCCCAAATGGTAGCCGCCACCACGATGGGAAACAGCTCGAGCAGGGCCAGATTCCGCGTGAGTCCACTGGACACCCAGCTAGCCGGCCATTGACCCGCGCACCACGGACCTCCCCCATAAGCTCCAAAACCACCCACCCCAGCCGAATCCGTAAAAATATTCAAATCACTCGTATCCTGCGCAGGAGCCATCCATAGCGAGCGACCATTGTACTGGCCCAAGAAGTCATCCCAAACCTGAAGATCAGCTCGGTGCTCCTCCTTGAGCCGCACAAAATGATGCGGCGCGCGCACTCCCGCCGTTGCCGCCGCCAACCTCCTACCAAACACCCTCCCCATTGGCATAATCCGGCAGGCGAAATTCAACTTCCCCAGCAGCGACTGAAGCTCCCTCAGCGCCATTTTCTTCATTCTACAAGCCCGTCGAACCTCCAGCCTCAAAGCACCCAACTTATCCGCCGGGAGCCGACACTCCATTGCCACCGAGTCAATTTCGATTCCCAAGAAACAAATCGTCGCTACCGGGCCCTCCGTTTTTTCCGGCGCCAAAGGGATTTCCAAAATCCCTCGCCACCTTCTGTAGTGCATGAAGCAAATTACCGCAAACCGGCGAACCCCCCGGGCCAACGCACAAAAAATCATCTAAGTAATGGATCAACGAATCGACCCCGGATACTCCCCTCGTTACCCACTCCACGAAGCTACTAAACGCCTCGAAGTATGCACTAGAAAGAGAACACCCCATCGGAAGGCACCGATCCACGTAAAAGGCCCCATTCCAAAAACAACCCAACAGCCGTTGGCTTTCTGGATGGACCGGCAACAACCTGAACGCCGCCTCGATGTCGGTTTTTGCTAGCAGCGCCCCCGGACCCGCAGCCCGCACTAACCCCACCGCCTTATCGAATGAGGTATAAACTACGGAACACAACTCGTGATCAATCCCGTCATTTACCGACGAACCTTTGGGATACGATAAATGTTGAATCAAACGAAACTTTCCGGGCTCGCGTTTAGGGACAATACCCAAAGGGGACACAACTAAATCTTTTACCGGCGACTCAACAAATGGCCCCGACATGCGCCCCAACGAAACTTCTTTTAACAACTTTTCCGACACGACTTCCGCATGCAAGTAAGCCGATTTTAAATTCCTCCGCGTAACCGGAACCTCATAAGGAGGCGGAGGAATAACAAAACCAACACGAAACCCTTCATAAAGCAACTTAGCTGCCGCCCTATCCAGATACTCACTTAGATAAGGGGCCATCCTTTCCACCCTCACCGGCGACACCCCCTTGACCAGCCCCGTGCTGGTTCCCTGACCTCTTTTTTCGCAGACATTTTGCCGCCCCGTGTGATGCACCATTACACTCGGAGCACACGTGCTTGAGCTTGCACGTGGCCCCGAACTTGCACTGACCTTCATTGAATTGCCAGCAAAACCCCGCCTTTCCCCCGCCGCTTTGTCCACTCTGACTAGACTGGCCTCCCTGGCCACCGCTCCAGGGAAAGGGCTGCCTAACCGGAGCCGTAACCCGTAACCAGAGAGCAATATCCTTCTGGTCCCACCGAATCGCCGGCCGAACCGCCTTCCGCTGACGGAATTGCTCATCATATCGCAGCCACGCCTGACCCCCATACGCCCTATGAGCCTCCCCAATGGCATCAAAATAACAAAACAACGCCGAACAATTTTCCGGCGCCTTTTCCCCTATCACACTAGCCAATATGGCGAACGCCTGCGACCAATTAACGAACGTCTGCGGGATAAGCCTATACCGCCGCCGTTCCTCCTCGTCCTTTTTACTCTCATCCCGCTTGCTCTTATCCAAATTAAATTTAGCCAGCGGCAAGAGAGAAAAAATTTCAACATATTCGTCTTTCCAGATCCGATCACGCACCTCCTGCTTTAAATGCGCCCCCAACGGACCCTCAAAACAAACATACACCTCCCCCCGAGCACGATCGTCCATACGCACTCGATCGCCGTCCTTCTGTGCCTCGGTCTGTACCGACACCGCGACCGCCTCTCTAACCGCCACCACAGGACGCGCCTGTAACGATCCCACGTCCCTGGGGCCTTCCCAAACTACCGCAGGAGACACTTCCGTTACTACCGGCGCCGCGGCCCTATCCAGGCGCCCCACCAGCTCCCGTAAGCAACCCACTAAGTCTGCCAAACCCGCTCCGTCGCGTCCGCCCGCGCCACTACCGGCCCCCGATGCAATACTAGCCGCCCCCCCGCCGACACCCGACATAAAAATCGCTGGATAAGACAATGATGGAGTTATACACTCACCGGGCTGCACAGGCGCTGTGTTCCCGTCAGCCGGACCATCCTGACCTCGACGATACACGTCCAGTTCACCTTCCTCCAGTTCTTCTCTCGCCGACGACTGTCCCTCCCAACGACATCTTCGGAACGGGGATGAGGACGCGCTGACCGATGGGCCGGCAACTTGCCGCCCGACCGCCGGGACCCAGACTTCCGACCGGACCTGTTGCCTCGACGTCGCTGCAGATCTAGGCGTCCGTCTAGACGATCCTGACGAAGCCTGCCCCCTGGCCGGAACATCACCATGCGGGGCGGCCGTACCTTGTTCTCCAAATCTTCCATCTGATGGGGGAGGGGTGACAGGGAGCCCAGCCTGCGACTCCCTGCTTACCGCCGGACCCCGTCGCGGCCTGGGATTCCTGCCAAGACGCAGGGCCTGGGAAGGGGCGGTCCTCCCAGCTGCCTGGCCTGCAGCGTCCGGGATCGGGCTCCCTCTGCGACGCCGTGTCCGCGGGACTACCTCCGGACTGAGGCGCTCTGGAGGTCGGGACCGCCGAGAGGGACGGGTCGACCCAGCCTGCGTCGCCGTCACCCCTGGCACCGCTCTCTGCCTGCCCAGCGCAGGAGCGGTTGTTGCCGACTCCCCCCCCGCCGCCATAGCCATGCTCGTAAGGGGGCCGGGGGAGGGGAGCCTCTCCCTTTCAACAGACCCCGAACGCCGTGCCCGACGTGGCGAAACGGCGTCCGGGATCCTCGTTATTGCAGCCACGGTCTCCTCTAGCCATCCGGGACCGTGGTGCACAGCAGCGGCACGCAGCCGCTCTAACATAAGGGCTTCTGACATTTCTAAAAGCCGGGCAACGGGGAGCTTACTTGCTTCTATGTTACTCCTCCCGCTGCTTCCGGCTCAATGCCGAGAAACAGCGGGAAGCGCAGTAACGGCCCCCCGTCCCCCTTAACTCCTCCCCGTCCCTCCTTCAGCTCCTTCCAACTCTCCCTCAACTCATTAACCCTTTCCCTACCAGGACGGTCATGTCGGCTTCCCTTCACCCTGCGGCCGCGTCCAGCCTCTTCTTGAGAGTAATGGTCAAACCAAACGTTTTAACTAAACCTTGGAACAATATCTAAGGTGTTATATTGCTAAAAACCAGGCTGAATGGGTCTCATATCTTCATTTAGCGGAATTTGCGATAAATAATCGCAACATGTTTCTCTTGATACCTTACTTATGCTTGATAAAGACCCATTCATGGGTTGAAATGTTGCAAGTGTTTTTATGCTTGGTGAATAAATCAAATACACTTCTTTGGATTATCTTGAGTGCTGCAGTTCCTTTCTTCAATTGCATATTGATGGTCTCCCTTGGACCTGGGATTCTTTACTACGTGCACCACCCATGTTTGGGGAGTTGTCCTTTCACACTGAGGAATTTTTTTGTGGCTGTGCTGTTGTTTTCCTGAATATCTCTTGATACCTCGCCGTTTTTCTGCAATTATAGTTTTCATCCTCATTTTGGTTAATTTTCCGCATCTTTTAGTGATAACCCTGTAGTGGAAGTTGAATCAAATAAACTGTTTGAGCTCAGGTTCAATCGAACCTGAAGAACTCGCAAGTTATTCAAAAGAAAAATGCTAACAAAAGACTGTGTTCAGTGTGTGGCTTTCTACTAAAACTCTGCGATGGTTGATATAATTAACCCTGGGTCTTTTTGTCTGGCACTACCTCCATCTTTTAGGATTCATGATGTATTTCACAAATCGCTCCTAAAATAAATTTTCCCCCACCTAATCCACTCAGGAAACCTCCTCCTCCAGTTCAAGTTGAGGGAGATGTGGAGTTTGAGGTTCAGAGAATTGTGGACTCTAGAATGGTCAGGGGTATTTTATGGTTTTCGGTGCAATGTCGCGTTTGCAACACCCCTGACCAAAACAGTGGAAACCCCCCAAAAGTGACCCCATTTTGAAAGCTACAGCCCTCAGGAATTTTTCTAGTGGTATAGCTAAGCATTTTGACCCCACAGTTTTTTTTGTAGAATGTAGTTGAATTAGGCCGTGAAAATTAATATCAACATTTTTGTCCACTCAAATGTTGATTTTTTACATTTTAAAAAGGGATAAAAGAGAAAAAGCACCCCAACATTTGAAAAGCAATTTCTCCCGAGAACAGTAATACCCCATATGTGGTCATAAATGGTTTTTTTTATTAGAAATTAATTAATCCTTTGAGGACTGATCCTTTTTTGCTTTTTCATTTTCACTTCCCGCCTTCCAAGAGCCATAACTTTTTAAGTTTTCCATCAATAGAGTGGTGTGAGGGCTTATTTTTTTGCGGAAGGAGTTGTAGTTTCTATTGACACCATTTAAAGTACAATATAATGTACTGGGGAACTGCAAAAAAAAATATTTTCGGGCTGAAATTGGAAAAAAACTGGAAAAAACTATGATTCTGCCATTGTTTTTGGGGTTTTGTTTTTACGTCTTTCACCGTGCGGTAAAAATGACAACTTAACTTTATTCTGCGTCGCAATACAGTTACGGTGATACCAAATTTATATAGGTTTTTTTTTAAATATTTTATCGCTTTTACAAAGAAAAGTCTATTTGTTAAGAAAATTTTTTGGGGGGATCATCACATTCTGAGACCCATAACTATTTTATGTTTTGGTCGATTAAACGGTATGAGGGCTTATTTTTGGCAGGCCGAGTTGTAGCTTTTATTGGTACCATTTTATGCTACATACAACTTCTTGATCACTTTTTATTACATTTTCTTTTAGAGCTAAGGTGACCAAAAACAGCTATTTTGGCCTTTCAAATTCTAACGACGTTCACCGTGCGCAATAAATTATGTCTTACTTTATTCTGCAAGTTGCTAGGATTACGGCAATACCATATGTATATCGTTTTTTTTTATGTCTTGCAGCGTTTGCACAATCACATTTTTAAAAAATTATTTATTTTTTGTGTCACCATATTCTGAGAGCCATAACTTTTTTCTGTATATGAGGAAAATGCTGAGGATAAAATAACCATACTGACCCATAAAGTGCTGGAGTAATTGCGAAACATCCACCCCGAAGCGCGTTTCGACGCACTTGCCTTCGTCTGGGGGTGGCGTTATATGAATACATGCTGCCTTTAATGTATAGTACTAGCCAATTTAATTTGTAGGGAGCCAGGTGTATGTCTTCAATTGTTAGTAAATGCACACTTACCGGTATACACTTATGTGCGCTGTTGCCATGGAGCGGTGCAAACATCAACCCGGAGGCGGAAAGGACATTCCACACTGCGCGTGCATCACCGGAGGCGCATATAGTAGTTGGAAGACACCAATAATATACCACATAGGACACAGGTGAGTTTATAACACGGTAGTTAGGAGGAATTTATATTCAAATTCAAATGACTGTAGTGTTCAAGGTACTAATACATCCTAAATCAAATAATAATAAGAACAGAACAAAAAAAGGGAGGAAGGGTGCAAGGAAAGAAGAAAGGGAAATAAGGGAACGGAAAGGCAAAACTGAACGTATATATATATATATATATATATATATATATATAAAATCCCAAAAAATGAAGAGGCAGCACTCCAAGGAAATTGGTGAAAAAAAGTGGTGCGTTTATTCACCCCAGGCAGGCAACGTTTCGATCCGTCTCTATGGGATCTTTGTCAAGCAATGACCAACAATCTTAACAGGGTATATATAACCCAGTGTGGTAATAAAATCAGTGATTCAACCTGAGTTAACAAGTGGGAACAGGTGATCCATTAGTGGTTACTGTGGTTACTACATAACAACCTAAGGGTATGTTCACACGGCCAAATTTCAGACGTAAACGAGGCGTATTATGCCTCGTTTTACGTCTGAAAATAGGGCTACAATACGTCGGCAAACATCTGCCCATTCATTTGAATGGGTTTGCCGACGTACTGTGCAGACGACCTGTTATTTACGCATCGTCGTTTGACAGCTGTCAAACGACGACGCGTAAAAATACAGCCTCGGCAAAAGAAGTGCAGGACACTTCTTTGGACGTTTTTGGAGCTGTTTTCTCATAGACTCCAATGAAAACAGCTCCAAAACCGGACGTAAAAAACGGCGCGAAAACGGCGTGAAAACGCCGCGAAAAATGCGAGTTGGTAAAAAAACGTCTGAAAAGCAGGGTCTGTTTTCCCTTGAAAACAGCTCTGGATTTTCAGACGTTTTTGTTGACTACGTGTGAATATACCCTAAGTGAGTGTGAGGCATCTGCGCAGAGAGCCCTCTGTTATAACAGTGTGTATAGCGGTACAGTGTATACAGTGTTAAGTAAACATTGGTGAAGTGGCAGATTTACAATAAAATGTACAGTACAGGAAAGACGATACTCACCGTTGGACAACAATCAATGAACAGAAACTCACTACATCATCGTCCCCGGCTCACGTATGCGCATGCGCGCATGTCATACATAAGGGGAGGAGACGGGCGATGACAGTACGAACGTACTGCGCATGCGCACCGCTTATATAATGTTTTCAGTGCGGCAGGGTAAAAGAGGAAAGAATAGAAGAAAAAGTACCAAGAACGGCAGATAACAGGACCAGGTAAGTAATCGTAACTAGTGCGTAACCAATTTTCAAGACAATGTTACTAACCGCTGCGGTATTACTGCATACTTAGGCAGATTTGCCATTCAGGAGTCTGGGAAAGCTGGAAAGATGGGGTCCACTCCTAGGGGTACAAAGGAAAAAGGGATAACTCATTTGTGTACACACAAGTGAGTATCCCAACTTCCAGTGTCTGTATAGGGTGGTAGTGTAGATATTGTGGAGGCACTTCCAATTCAAGAATGCAAAAACACAGAGACATCAAGTGTAATAAGTATGCTTTAATTATTGAGTTACCGTAAACAGAATAATAATGATAATGCAAACTATTTGGTCCTGGTACGGCATATCTGGTGACAAAAAAAATGAATACAGTTGCCAGACTGAAAAAAGGGGGAAACATAATTTGTATGTGTGTCCAACGGGGGTGAGGGTCAAACTCCCGGAAGCAAACAGGGAAAACGAATCCCTAGAAAATAATAAGAATTATTGGAAGTGCCTCCACAATATCTACACTACCACCCTATACAGACACTGGAAGTTGGGATACTCACTTGTGTGTACACGAATGAGTTATCCCTTTTTCCTTTGTACCCCTAGGAGTGGACCCCATCACGTGGGGACCCTGCGACGGGTTGTGTTCTGTGCAATTGGGTCCTGGTTTTTAATAAGTATTAGGCCTTCCTAGGGTTCCCCCCTTTTGCTATTTTCATAGGACATAAGTGTTATAGTTTTAAACGGGAATGTCACCCAGCTTTCCCAGACCCCTGAATGGCAAATCTGCCTAAGTATCCAGCTTTCCCAGACTCCTGAATGGCAAATCTGCCTAAGTATGCAGTAATACCGCAGCGGTTAGTAACATTGTCTTGAAAATTGGTTACGCACTAGTTACGATTACTTACCTGGTCCTGTTATCTGCCGTTCTTGGTACTTTTTCTTCTATTCTTTCCTCTTTTACCCTGCCGCACTGAAAACATTATATAAGCGGTGCGCATGCGCAGTACGTTCGTACTGTCATCGCCCGTCTCCTCCCCTTATGTATGACATGCGCGCATGCGCATACGTGAGCCGGGGACGATGATGTAGTGAGTTTCTGTTCATTGATTGTTGTCCAACGGTGAGTATCGTCTTTCCTGTACTGTACATTTTATTGTAAATCTGCCACTTCACCAATGTTTACTTAACACTGTATACACTGTACCGCTATACACACTGTTATAACAGAGGGCTCTCTGCGCAGATGCCTCACACTCACTTAGGTTGTTATGTAGTAACCACAGTAACCACTAATGGATCACCTGTTCCTACTTGTTAACTCAGGTTGAATCACTGATTGTATTACCACACTGGGTTATATATACCCTGTTAAGATTGTTGGTCATTGCTTGACAAAGATCCCATAGAGACGGATCGAAACGTTGCCTGCCTGGGGTGAATAAACGCACCACTTTTTTTCACCAATTTCCTAGCCTCAACCTAGGAGGCCTGCACCCACTGCTGTTGCTGTGCTGCTTTACTCTTTTTCTCATTTTATATATATATATATATATATATATATATATATATATATATATATATATATATATATATATATATATATATATATACATATATATATATATATATATATATATATATATACAGTGAAGGAAATAAGTATTTGATCCCTTGCTGATTCTGTAAGTTTGCCCACCGTCAAAGACATCAACAGTCTAGAATTTTTAGGCTAGGTTAATTTTACCAGTGAGAGATAGATTATATTTTAAAAAAAAACAGAAAATCACATTGTCAAAATTATATATATTTATTTGCATTGTGCACAGAGAAATAAGTATTTGATCCCCTACCAACCATTAAGAGTTCAGCCTCCTCCAGACCAGTTACACGCTCCAAATCAACTTGATGCCTGCATTAAAGACAGCTGTCTTAAATGGTCACCTGTATAAAAGACTCCTGTCCACAGACTCAATTAATCAGTCTGACTCTAACCTCTACAACATGGGCAAGACCAAAGAGCTTTCTAAGGATGTCAGGGACAAGATCATAGACCTGCACAAGGCTGGAATGGGCTACAAAACTATAAGTAAGACGCTGGGTGAGAAGGAGACAACTGTTGGTGCAATAGTAAGAAAATGGAAGACATACAAAATGACTGTCAATCGACATCGATGTAGGGGCTCCATGCAAAATCTCACCTCGTGGGGTATCCTTGATCCTGAGGAAGGTGAGAGCTCAGCTGAAAACTACACGGGGGAACTTGTTAATGATCTCAAGGCAGCTGGGACCACAGTCACCAAGAAAACCATTGGTAACACATTACGCCGTAATGGATTAAAATCCTGCAGTGCCCGCAAGGTCCCCCTGCTCAAGAAGGCACATGTACAG
Source organism: Rhinoderma darwinii (assembly GCF_050947455.1). Classification (NCBI taxonomy): domain Eukaryota; kingdom Metazoa; phylum Chordata; class Amphibia; order Anura; family Rhinodermatidae; genus Rhinoderma; species Rhinoderma darwinii. The sequence continues at coordinate 59,873,311 of NC_134689.1, forward strand.
GCCCGTCTGAAGTTTGCAAATGAACATCTGGATGATTCTGAGAGCGATTGGGAGAAGGTGCTGTGGTCAGATCAGACTAAAATTTAGCTCTTTGGCATTAACTCAACTCGCCGTGTTTGGAGGAAGGGAAATGCTGCCTATGAACCAAAGAACACCGTCCCCACTGTCAAGCATGGAGGTGGAAACATTATGTTTTGGGGGTGTTTCTCTGCTAAGGGCACAGGACTACTTCACCGCATCAATGGGAGAATGGATGGAGCCATGTACCGTCAAATCCTGAGTGACAACCTCCTTCCCTCCACCAGGACATTAAAAATGGCTCGTGGCTGGGTCTTCCAGCACGACAATGACCCGAAACATCCAGCCAAGGCAACAAAGGAGTGGCTCAAAAAGAAGCACATTAAGGTCATGGAGTGGCCTAGCCAGTTACCAGACCTTAATCCCATCGAAAACTTATGGAGGGAGCTGAAGATCCGAGTTGCCAAGCGACAGCCTCAAAATCTTAATGATTTACAGATGATCTGCAAAGAGGAGTGGGCTAAAATTCCATCTAACATGTGTGCAAACCTCATCATCAACTACAAAAAATGTCTGACTGCTGTGCTTGCCATAAAGGGTTTTGCCACCAAGTATTAAGTCTTGTTTGCCAAAGGGATCAAATAATTATTTCTCTGTGCACAATGCAAATAAATATATCTAATTTTGACAATGTGATTTTCATTTTTTTTTTTTATATAATCTATCTCTCACTGGTAAAATTAACCTAGCCTAAAAATTCGAGACTGTTCATATCTTTGACAGTGGGCAAACTTACAAAATCAGCAAGGGATCAAATACTTATTTCCTTCACTGTATATATATATATATAATTAACAACCAGAATGTCTAACAGGTATGGTAATTTGGCTAGGTATCACCCACAGAGCGGTGTAAAATACCTCCAAAAACGTCACTATAAACTAGCGAAAACTCCGAAATTACATTGAAAACCATGAGAAAAAGGAGTCGTGAACTATAAGTACACAAAAAAATAATTTTATTGTTACATCCAAAATCAAAAATATAAAAACTATAAAAACACAAATACACAACGAGGTATTAAAACTGAGAGTGAATGTGTGGATCAATTGTCAAAAACCCTCCACACGGGTATGCTATAAGTACTAAACGTCAAAGGTACTGTTAGTTATGGGTACATTTGGGAAAGGTAGCACAATGCTGTCCCATACAGACGATGCTGATTCACTGAAACAGCACTTGTGCTATCCCACCACCAATTGACACATGCATATCAAAATAGGAACAAATGACATCTACAGGGTAATGACAGGGGAGTTACGTCTAACTCCTCTATTGCATGGTCCCAGAAATAGGGCAAGGAGAAAAAGGGGGGTTAACCCAAATGTAGCCCGATGTAAAGAGGAACCAAGGTCCACATAACAGAAACCAAGGGAATGATTAAATAAGAGCTTACCCATGGAGGTATTTAGAAGTAGAATGATCCACCTGGTATTAAGGCACCCCGACGCGCGTTTCGCAAGTGTCGCTTCCTCAGGGGGAGGACAAAGCCCACCCACTCTGATAATCCCTAATAATGTGTCACTTTCACTTGTGACACTGAAACGCGTTGGATTGTCTGTAGTCAGCGAGGGGTGTCAGTAAAATATACTATAAAGGGGAGAGATTGTTCTTGGCGGTTGGAACAATATTACCACATGAGTATATCTCTCTTCATTACTGACTGCCCTGTCTGAGCCTGTTGTACTGTATTTAGGGCTAGGATAGCTCATTTTAATGAATTACCCATTAAACAATATTTTAATCGTTCTAATTCAGGCAGTCAATTCTGAACAAAGTTAACAAGTTTTTCAAAGATATAGAGAAGGACCTAAACATATTAAATAAAAAACACAAATGATTAAAAGGCACAAAAAATACTAAATAATATAAAGTAACCCAGTGTAACTGCTACAATGCTAATGGTCAAATAAACGCCGCAAAGCCCATTGCCTCATTGAGACCTTTAGGTTGCATGGTGTTGAGTTGCCAGATCCATTTACATTCACATTGTAATAATCTTTTTTTGAGATCACCTCCCCGTATGCCAAGATCGATATGATCAATTAGTTTAACTTTGAATAATTTGTAAATGCATTTATGATGGAGTCGGAAATGTTTAGGGATGGGCTTAAGTTTCTCGATATCCTCCACTTCTTGTGCTCCTTTAATATCACAAACATGTTCCCTTCCTCTTATTCTCAACTATCTGGTGGTCATCCCGATGTAAATCTTGGGGCAGGGACAGGTGGAATAATATACTACGCCTTTGGTGGCACAATTGATTGGCCATGTTATTTTGAATGTATGGACATTGTCAGAATCTTGAAAAGACAATGATTTTTCTATATTAGGGCAACTAATGCAAGCTCCACAAGGTTTATAGCCCTATTTCGGGTTTGGTGTATCAAAAATATTTTTTCGTTTGTCTGGACAGAGGTGGCTATTCACCAGATTATCTCTCAAATTTTTAGAGCGTCTTGCAGTCATAGATGGACGGTCTGATACAAATTTCGACAGAATAGGGTCTGTATGTAAAATAGGCCAATATTTCATCAGGGTTTCACGCATCATGTCCCATCTAGTATTAAATATAGATATAAATCTTACCTGGTCTGTTGTTTGATGTTGGATTTTTGGTTGGAGTAATTGATTTCTGAGCATACGTTTTGCTGTAGTAAATGCTCTTTTTATGCAGCGTTTGCTATAACCCGATTTGGTAAATCTTTGAGATCTTCGGATCTAGAAATAAAGTCTTCCTTAGTCGAGCAGACTTTTCACATTCTCAGAAATTGCTCGATCGGTATGGCATCTATTGTCTGTTTCGGATGTAATGATGTTGCATGTGAATGTAGGTTTACGGAACAGATTTGTTTGAATAAAGTTAAAATTATCATGTTTAATCGAGATATCCAGCAAATCTATTTCCTGTTTATTCCACTGTTAATCTGATATTTCTGTCATTGCAATTCAATTGTGAAATGAAAGTATTTAGTTGATCAGATGACCCCTGCCAGATCATGAAGATGCCGTCGATGTAGCGGGCCCAAAAGAGGACCCTCTCCATCGACTCTCCACGATCTGACATGAAAAGATCCCTCTCCCACAGCCCCAAGAACAGATTTGCATATGAGGGTGCACATGCCGCCCCCATTGCAGTCCCCTGGAGCTGTAGGTAGAAGGATCCGTTGAATGTAAAGAAATTATGAGTCAAAACAAAATCTAAACAGGTAAGTAGAAATTGTGTCATGTCAGTATCAATATCACTCATCTGTAAAATATATCTTACAGCCTGCATGCCATCATGATGGTGGATGTTGGTGTATAAAGATTCTAAGTCACAAGTGACAAAAATTGTGTCGGTACCGAGACAGATGCCGTCAAGTTTTGATAATAGATCTGCCGAGTCCCCCACCATCGGTTTGAGATAAAAATCAATACATTTTCAAAGGTTTCTGAATATCCTTGTGTATTTTGGGGAGAAGGTAGAATCCACTGGAATCAAAATTTATGCTATAGCTTGGGATATTGTACCCTTATCAACTGACTTTTTAATTAAGCATTGAAGCTGTGAACTGAAAGAGAGAAGAGGATTGTACTTCAATTTTTTTATAGCATGTACGGACTCCTAGTTGTCTATTAGCTTCTGCTATATAAAGTTTACGAGGCCAGACTACAACATTTCCGCCTTTATCGGCTGGTTTGTATATAATATCATTGAGGGATTTGAATTTTTGAATACTTAGTCTCTCATTTCTTGTAAGATTGTCATTATATATGCCTCTAGCGATAGACCGCCGATCTGCAGATACCATTTTAATGAAGAGGTCTATGGCGGGGCAAATCAAAAGGGGAGGGAATTTCTTAGATTTTTTTCTTAAACAATCTAGAATCTTACCTGTGTGGGGGGTATCTTATTCTCCTGTAAGCTCTTCCAAAATTTTTATGGTATCTTTTTCCGCTTTTGTCGTAAAGATGACGTCCTCCTCCTTAAAATGCCACCTCTTAACCCCTTAATGACCACCGATAAGCCTTTTCATGGCGGTTATTAGTGGGCTTTATTCTGATGCAATAGCCTTTTCACGGCGCTGCATCAGAATAAATAAACAGAGCAAGGAGCCGTTAAATCTCCCTGCTCTCAGCTACCAGAGGGCTCAATAGCGAGAGCCACATCTGATTGGTTTTGGAGAGAGGGAGCCTCATCCCACTGACACCCGGTGATAAGATCGCAGAGTCTCTGTGTCTCCGATGGCAGCCGGGGGCCTAATAAAGGCCCCCAGGTCTGCCTGTAGTGAATGACTGCTAGGTCATGCCAGAGGCATGGCCTAGCATATCAACAACAACCTATAAATTGGAGTCTGACACACGCATAATAAATAAAACAATGAAATTTTATTAAATCAATTAAAATGAACAAGTATATAACAACAGAGAGATGATTCCCACATGAAAACATGGACAACCAGAGCTAAAGGTGTAACAAGCGGCACTGTGTACTTGGGCTAAAGCACAACTGTAGCAGAAAACATTAGTAATTAGGAATAAATGTGCCAGCAGCCAGCTATCAAACACTGGACAGCCGCTGGGTAACGCATGCAATGATGATAAGTATGCTGTATAATGTCTCTATATCGGACAACTGGGACAACAGCCCAAGAAAATGGTACACATGAGGGACTACAGCTATACATATATGTGTATATCTACATCTCAGGATGCAACTGTTTGTAGCACCATACGAAAAATACATGCATGTCACTTACCCATTGTAAAGTAGCTGGTGTCCACCCCGACGCGCGTTTCGGCCCGGAAGCCTTCGTCTGGGGGTGGTGTCATGAAGTGACCGACGGCCTTATAAATTACCCCTCACCAATCCCCATAGGGGAAGGAAGCACAGTTACCAGATAACTGTGCGCTGCTGCTCGCGGGACGGCACGACAACATCCGGGTCACAGACCCGGAAGCAGACAGCGTGAGGAACACGTGTCAATCGTCCGAGTCCGGAACAGGACGCCGAGGGCCGAGGCGCGGGATCCCGCAGGCGCACGGCAGGACTGGTTGTGTGCCAGAAAATGCCGGCAACAGCAAACAGCGCCCTCTAGTGGTGCGCCATCGTCCCAACATCAGAACCAAATAATGAAAAATAAAGAAACCCACAGATGAATGAATAGATTATAGTAGCTGTCCCTATCTTTTCCCTACATAGCATTGTACAGAAGGGAGAGGACAGGAAAGAGATGAAGTATAAGAATCATTGTGTTATTTAGAATAATTGGCCATTGAAAAAATTTAATAATAAATAGATAGTAGAACACGTATGGAATGAATAGAACCCGCGGTTTTAAGCGTTACGTATCAATACTGCATGCATCCCCACAGCAAGAAGCCGAGTTTTATATATTACAATGCCAGACGCCCCCAGCATTTATAGCCAAATGGCATATGTCTTTACAGTATATCTATATACACATAATGCAATATGCTTAAATGGCAGTGTAGTAAAAAGATGTACAAGTATTATTGGTTAGCAACACAGTTAATACGAGAGGTATTTATCTGTATATGTGGAGGAACAGTCAATTAGATAATATAAGAAATTGTGGAACAGCACCAAGTGTATGTCAGTTTATACCGATATTGTATATATGAATCAATTTAATGCTAATGCATGTGCGTGCATATGTGCAACAAATCTGGTCCTGTCGCAACTAATGATTAGTGACAGAAATGTGAACGGACTGCAAAAAACAACCCATATATTGTGACCAACTAGTATTTATAAGGAAGGTGAACATGTGAAAAAAACAATGAAAAATAGATAGTGACAAGGGAATTCGCAAATTGAGGCCGTGATCAGTGAACACTAACGTGTGAAGTCATTAGGTCGGTGACTAAAATAATAAGACACAAGTGTGAAATATGTAGTGTGGGATGTGAGTGGATAATAGTAAGTGGTGTGAGTAAGATGTGAGATACAAGGATATAACGTGATAAAAATAATGTGAAACGGTGATGATACTGTGCAGTAACCAATGGTTTAATAAGAAGAAGTATATAAAAACAATCATAAATAGAGTGTATAATAAATACATGTCCAGAGCATCATCAGGACTAAAACTGCCATAAATGCAGAAATGTGTAATTAGTGCAAATTTATCTATCACAAATTAATACATACATGCAAAAAATAACAATTGATAAAATCAAGTCAATAGATACGTGAAAAAAAATGTAAAATACAAAATAGTAAAATTTACTTGGATTAGTACATCATAAAGTGCCTATCAGACATTAAAAATTGAGAACTAGCACTCACACAGCATCAACGGTGGTACAATAGAGAAAAGTCAAAGTGACATAAATGCAGTAAATAACCACGTACATGAATGTAACGTATTGTTATCTACTCAGACCAGATGATAAGATGAAAAATAAAACTAATAAAAAGTGGGTATATTCGAATATTAGGCCAGGATGCAGATTCATACTGCCAGAGTAGGTGGTCCACAAAAGATACTCCGATATATTGGACATCCATTAGGTGGTGGAGGAAAAGAAGTCGTCATAGGCGCAGAAGGTCAATAAAATGTTGTGTCACAGCAAGTGCACCATACAAAGATGGCAATCTAGAACAACTAAAAACAATCATATGTTAAAAAATGGCTATTACTGTAGACATAACACATTAGTTAAAAACAACAACAACACCGTGGAAGATCCCAACACCCTTACAGGAAAGCTGCAAACCCGAGGGTTTCATTCAAACCCTTTGGTTGTAATGTTTTGAGTTTCCAAATCCACTTGGATTCAACTCGCAACAGTTTTTGCATTAACGAGCCACCTCTCAAATTAAGCTCCACATGGTCAATGCCTTTAATTTTGAGGTCTTTAGATACACAATTATGGTACAGGAAGAAATGTCGTGGCAGAGTTTTCAGGAGATCAATTTTGTCAGGAGACATGCCCCTGGCTGCCTCAATGCTGTTGACATGTTCCCTCGTTCTTAGTTTAAGTTCTCTTGTAGTGAGGCCTATGTAGATTTTTGGGCAAGGGCAGCATGCATAATATATTACTCCCTTTGTATTACAATTGATGGGCCAGGTAATCGTATACGTTTTCTCCCCCATAGAGTCCACAAAGTCATCTCCACTGACAATGTTTGGACACGCTATGCATCGACCACATGGGCGGCACCCCCATCGTGGTTTTGATGCACCAAAAATCGGTTTGGACAATTTTGGTTGATGGTGACTATGAACTAGTGTGTCCCGGAGGTTTCTTGCTCTCCTTGATGCTACTGCAGGTCTCGGAGGCAAAATTTCCGATAGAATGCCGTCCGTTTGTAAAACAGACCAGTGTTTGGACAAACACTTGCGCATTTCCCCCCATCTTTCGTGGTATTTAGTTACATACCTAATTTTACTATTGTGAAGGATGATTTATTTGCTTATATTCTCTGTATGAAATTACATTGTGAATTATCAAGCAGGATGCCGAATTACTAAGATATGTGTTACGTGAAAGTGATGATAATGTTTAAATGATTTAGTTTCGTGCAGCAGCCATCTTGTCTGGAGTTCCCATCTTGGTTCTTTTGTAGTGAATAGGAAAGTCATTGTTCCTTTAATACAAGTAATGTTGATTTCGTATGTTTTATCTTTGACCTTGGTTCCCATGCGAAGTTGGGAAGGGAGTGAGATGGGAGTGAGATGGGAGGATGGCAAGTATGCGTGAAGAAAGGTCTCCCCCCATCTCCACGAGGACATTCTGTCCAAAAGAGAGATAAGAAACCTGTAAACATAATGTGTGAAGAATTATAATGATGTATTTTATTGTATGCTTTTTACTGAATAACAAATATTGTTACATTGTCTCTGATTGGTTTACCTCAAGCCTACACCCCTTCTGAATTTCAGTTTAACAGTTTGAGTTTGGTAATAAATCCTTCAGAGGAGCGTTTTGAACATTATCAGCAGCGTCTGTGTGTTTTCTTCTCCTCTCTCGATATATATCGGTGAAATATCCTAATTAGGATTCTGACTAATGGAGTCTGGCCTTGAGAGTCTGTTGGGACTCGTATAAATTTCAGTCTAATATATTTTGAGCGATGGATTTCCACGACACTATCATCTGATTTCCTATTGACAGGGTGGAGTAATTGAATCCGCGTGGATCTACATGCCCTCTCGTATGCCTTGTTAATGCATCTTTTAGTATAACCTCTATCCAGAAACCGTTGTCTGAGGTCGGATGCTTGTTTCTCAAAATCATCCCTAGAGGAACATAATCTCCTGATCCTTAGGAACTGGCCCACCGGAATCGAGTTGATCATGTGTCTAGGATGTGAAGAGGAGGCATGCAGGTATGAGTTGACTGATGTATCTTTCCGATGTACATCAGTCTGAACAAAGCCAATATCATCACGCTTAATGAGTATGTCCAAGAAATCAATGGCCATACGGTTCACCTTCCACGTTAGGCGTATGTTGGAATCATTGACGTTTAATTCACCCATAAATCCATCGAATTCATCCTGAGTGCCCTGCCATATGATAAAGATATCATCAATGAATCTGGTCCAAAGGACAACTTGACTCATTGATGATATCCGATCCGATAAGAAAAGGTCCCTCTCCCACAGCCCCAGGAAAAGGTTGGCATATGAGGGTGTGCAAGCCGCCCCCATCGCCGTTCCCTGGAGCTGAAGGTAGAAGGAACCATTGAAGGTAAAGAAGTTGTGTGTGAGCACAAACTCCATGAGGGTGAGAATGAACTGAGCCTTGGTAGAGTCAATATCAGACATCCTCAGGAAATACGCCACCGCCTGTAGGCCATCTTGATGCCTGATGTTCGTGTACAGTGATTCAACATCACAAGTGGCAAACAGCATGTTGGATTCAAGTTGAACCCCCTCCAGTTTCTTGAGGAGATCCGCCGAATCTCTCAGATAGGATGGCAATGTCTCTACTATGGTTTTCAAGTTTGCGTTAATGTACTTACAGACATTGTCGCAGATGTTCTTCCTCCCAGAAATAATGGGACGACCCGGAGGTAGTTTCGAATTTTTATGGACCTTCGGCAGAAGGTATAAGGTTGCTGCAACCGGGTCCTGTACCATGAGACATTCTAAAAGCGCAGTAGAGATGGTGCCAGCATTTGAGGCCTCCCTCAAGATGTTGGAAAGGGAGGTACTGAAGGAAGAAAGAGGATTGAAAGTCAATTTCTTATAACAAGTAGCATTCCTTAACTGCCGAAACGCCTCCCTTTCATACATTTCTCTCGGCCATATCACTATATTGCCTCCCTTGTCGGCCGGCTTATACACAATGTCTTTGAGCGATTTCAATCTTTTCAGACTGCTTCGTTCAACCACAGTCAAGTTGTCATGACTGATGCCAGTGGATAACTTCTCCAAATCTTTAGAGACTAGTTTGACAAATAGGTCAACTGCCGGGCATATTGCAACAGGGGGAAATCTCGTAGATTTTTTTCGTAATTACCTGCGGAATCATGCTTGAAGACGGATTCTCTTGTTCGTTAAGTAATTGTTGTAGCGCTTGAAGTGCCTCTCTTTCCTCTGGTGTATTGAAGATGTTGTCATCCTTCCTGTGGAACCATCACTTAAAGATCAAGCCTCTGGCAAAGAGGTGCAGGTCCTTCACCGCTGTAAAAGCATCAAAATGGGTTGATGGCGCAAATGTCAGCCCCCTAGATAATACCCCAATATCTACAGGCGACAAGTAGTGGCTAGAGAGGTTAATTACCTTCATGCGTTGGTTATCGGGTATTTGATTTCGCCTGATTTCAGCTCTTTGTCTCATCGTGGGGTCAAAATCGTAAGGTTGCATACGTCGCTCATCTGTGCGAAATCTCTGCCGTCCCCTTTTGTTTGATGTATATTGTCTTCTGTAATCAATGCCACTTCTTGTTCTGCCTCTCAATGTATCGTCCTCAGGTTCCGACATGGAACTCGCTGAGGAAACTGAGGGAGATCTACTCATGTCACCCCGATTCTGTTTGGCATATTGCCACTTGTACATTCGGTTGGTGATTTTGTCATTGAAATCCCGCTGGAATTTACGACTCTTGATTTCTTGTATATTTTTCTCACATTTGTCCATTTCCGAGTCAAGATGTTGGAGAGTATTTTTCCACTCATCATCACTCAGTTTGGATTGTAGTTGGGCCTGTACTTTTTCAATTTCACTATCAAGGGATTCAAGGGACTGCTTGTCTAAACCTATTAGTAACTCCATGAAGGTCTGGGATGATACCCTACAGTTCTCCTCCCATCGACTAATGAAACTGTCATCTAATGTGTTGAGGGACGGAAATACTTGAATCCGTAACCCCCTGGGTATAAGACCCCTTTGTATATATTTTTCCAGAAACGCTTTGTTCCACCATGTTTTAGTGCGTTTGTGGAGCAATGTTTTTAAGCTATTTTTAATGGCAGCTGAATTTCCACGGGTGTCAGGATCTCCCATTGTGGGTTCATCTCTAAAGACCGTATCTATTTTGGTCAACCAGGCTTTTTCCCTGGCCTTGAAGTCCATGCTGGTGGACCTCCCAGAGTCTGCAAAAGGAAACAGAAGAAATGCCAATACTATACCTAGATGGAGGACACCAAAGAGCTCCCTAGAAGATTCGTTGGGTATGACCCTTCACTGGTGAATATATGGGCTCTAAAGGGAACCGGGCCACAGGCCCATGAATAGACATGGTTAGAACTTAAACTAAGAACGAGGGAACATGTCAACAGCATTGAGGCAGCCAGGGGCACGTCTCCTGACAAAATTGATCTCCTGAAAACTCTGCCACGACATTTCTTCCTGTACCATAATTGTGTATCTAAAGACCTCAAAATTAAAGGCATTGACCATGTGGAGCTTAATTTGAGAGGTGGCTCGTTAATGCAAAAACTGTTGCGAGTTGAATCCAAGTGGATTTGGAAATTCAAAACATTACAACCAAAGGGTTTGAATGAAACCCTCGGGTTTGCAGCTTTCCTATAAGGGTGTTGGGATCTTCCACGGTGTTGTTGTTGTTTTTAACTAATGTGTTATGTCTACAGTAAGGGTATGTTCACACGGCCTATTTACGGACGTAAATCGGGCGTTTTTGCCCCGAATTACGCCCAAAAATAGCGCCTCAATAGCGCTGACAAACATCTGCCCATTGAAAGCAATGGGCAGACGTTTGTCTGTTCACACGAGGCGTATATTTACGCGCCGCTGTCAAAAGACGGCGCGTAAATAGACGCCCGCGTCAAAGAAGTGACCTGTCACTTCTTTGGCCGTAATTAGAGCCGTTATTCATTGACTCCAATGAATAGCAGCTCTAATTACGCCCGTAATTGACGCGGCGTTCAAGCGCCTGCACATGCCGGTACGGCTGAAATTACGGGGATGTTTTCAGGCTGAAACATCCCCGTAATTTCAGCCGTAACGGACGCCCTCGTGTGAACATACCCTAATAGCCATTTTTTAACATATGATTGTTTTTAGTTGTTCTAGATTGCCATCTTTGTATGGTGCACTTGCTGTGACACAACATTGTATTGACCTTCTGCGCCTATGACGACTTCTTTTCCTCCACCACCTAATGGATGTCCAATATATCGGAGTATCTTTTGTGGACCATCTACTCTGGCAGTATGAATCTGCATCCTGGCCTAATATTCGAATATACCCACTTTTTATTAGTTTTATTTTTCATCTTATCATCTGGTCTGAGTAGATAACAATACGTTACATTCATGTACGTGGTTATTTACTGCATTTATGTCACTTTGACTTTTCTCTATTGTACCACCGTTGATGCTGTGTGAGTGCTAGTTCTCAATTTTTAATGTCTGATAGACACTTTATGATGTACTAATCCAAGTAAATTTTACTATTTTGTATTTTACATATTTTTTTCACGTATCTATTGACTTGATTTTATCAATTGTTATTTTTTGCATGTATGTATTAATTTGTGATAAATAAATTTGCACTAATTACACATTACTGCATTTATGGCAGTTTTAGTCCTGATGATGCTCTGGACATGTATTTATTATACACTCTATTTATGATTGTTTTTATATACTTCTTCTTATTAAACCATTGGTTACTGCACAGTATCATCACCGTTTCACATTATTTTTATCACGTTATATCCTTGTATCTCACATCTTACTCACACCACTCACTATTATCCACTCACATCCCACACTACATATTTCACACTTGTGTCTTATTATTTTAGTCACCGACCTAATGACTTCACACGTTAGTGTTCACTGATCACGGCCTCAATTTGCGAATTCCCTTGTCACTATCTATTTTTCATTGTTTTTTTCACATGTTCACCTTCCTTATAAATACTAGTTGGTCACAATATATGGGTTGTTTTTTGCAGTCCGTTCACATTTCTGTCACTAATCATTAGTTGCGACAGGACCAGATTTGTCGCACATATGCACGCACATGCATTAGCATTAAATTGATTCATATATACAATATCGGTATAAACTGACATACACTTGGTGCTGTTCCACAATTTCTTATATTATCTAATTGACTGTTCCTCCACATATACAGATAAATACCTCTCGTATTGACTGTGTTGCTAACCAATAATACTTGTACATTTTTTTACTACACTGCCATTTAAGCATATTGCATTATGTGTATATAGATATACTGTAAAGACATATGCCATTTGGCTATAAATGCTGGGGGCGTCTGGCATTGTAATATATAAAACTCGGCTTCTTGCTGTGAGGATGCAGTACGTAACGCTTAAAACCGCGGGTTCTATTCATTCCATACGTGTTCTACTATCTATTTATTATTAAATTTTTTCAATGGCCAATTATTCTAAATAACACAATGATTCTTATACTTCATCCCTTTCCTGTCCTCTCCCTTCTGTACAATGCTATGTAGGGAAAGGATAGGGACAGCTACTATCATCTATTCATTCATCTGTGGGTTTCTTTATTTTTCGTTTTTTGGTTCTGATGTTGGGACCATGGCGCGCCACTAGAGGGCGCTGTTTGCTGTTGCCGGCATTTTCTGGCACACAACCAGTCCTGTCGTGCGCCTGCGCGATCCCGCGCCTCGGCCCTCGGCGTCCTGTTCCAGACTCGGACGATTGACACGTGTTCCTCACGCTGTCTGCTTCCGGGTCTGTGACCCGGATGTTGTCGTGCCGTCCCGCGAGCCGCAGCGCACAGTTATCTGGTAACTGTGCTTCCTTCCCCTATGGGGATTGGTGAGGGGTAATTTATAAGGCCGTCGGTCACTTCATGACACCACCCCCAGACGAAGGCTCTCGGGCCGAAACGCGCGTCGGGGTGGACACCAGCTACTTTACAATGGGTAAGTGACATGCATGTATTTTTCGTATGGTGCTACAAACAGTTGCATCCTGATATGTAGATATACACATATATGTATAGCTGTAGTCCCTCATGTGTACCATTTTCTTGGACTGTTGTCCCAGTTGTCCGATATAGAGACATTATACAGCATACTTATCATCATTGCATGCGTTACCCAGCGGCTGTCCAGTGTTTGATAGCTGGCTGCTGGCACATTTATTCCTAATTACTAATGTTTTCTGCTACAGTTGTGCTTTAGCCCAAGTACACAGTGCCGCTTGTTACACCTTTAGCTCTGGTTGTCCATGTTTTCATGTGGGAATCATCTCTCTGTTGTTATATACTTGTTCATTTTAATTGATTTAATAAAATGTCATTGTTTTATTTATTATGCGTGTGTCAGACTCCAATTTATAGGTTGTTATTGTACATTTAGCGGGTGCACCGTTATAACCATGTCTATACATGGGCCTGTGGCCCGGTTCCCTATAGAGCCCATATATTCACCAGTGAAGGGTCATACCCAACGAATCTTCTAGGGAGCTCTTTGGTGTCTTCCATCTAGGTATAGTAATGGCCTAGCATATGCCTGTCTGTTTTAAACGGACAGGCATAATACACTTCAATACAAAAGTATTTCAGTGTAATATAAATGCGATCGGATGATCGCATATTAAAGTCCCCTAGTGGGACTAGTAAAAAAAAAAGTTTAATAAAGTCTCATCCCACTGACACCCGGTGATAAGATCGCAGAGTGTCTGTGTCTCCGATGGCAGCCAGGGGCCTAATAAAGGCCCCCAGGTCTGCCTGTAGTGAATGACTGCTAGGTCATGTCAGAGGCATGGCCTAGCATATGCCTGTCTGTTTTAAACGGACAGGCATAATACACTGCAATACAAAAGTATTTCAGTGTAATATAAATGCGATCGGAGGATCGCATATTAAAGTCCCCTAGTGGGACTAGTAAAAATAAAAAGTTTAATAAAGTTAATAAAAAAAATGTGGAAAAAAAAAAGAAAAACCCACTTTTTCCTGATACAAAATGCTTTAATATTAAAAAAAAACCCAAAAGAAAGCAAAAAAGTTACACATATTTGGTATCGCCGCGTCCGTAATGACCCCGACTATAAAGCGATTACATCATTTAAACTGCACAGTGAACGCCGTAAAAAATAAAAAACAATGGAAAAATTGCTGTTTTCTGTGAATCCGAACTTAAAAAAATTTGATAAAAAGTGATCAAAAAGTCGCATCTACTCCAAAATGGTGCTATAAAAAAAGACAAATTGTCCCACAAAAAAGAAGATTTTATGCAGCTATGTCGACGCAAAAATAAAAAAGTTATAGCTCTTCGAATGTGACGATGGAAAAAACGATAAAAATTGCTTGGTCATTAGGGCCCAGAATGCAAGCAGGGGGAAGGGGTTAAACATCAGAAAATGGGCAAATAGCTGAAGATCATTTATAGCTACAAATAAATCAAACACCGATGTGGGGGAAAAGGTTAGCCCCTTTTCAAGTACATGCAAATCACATGGAGATATATAATGAGAGGAAAGATGAATTACCTTAGATTCTGATTGTCAGGGTTTTGAGTGTTGGTTTTAACATTTTTATATTTGTTAAAGGAATGATTGTACTCTTTCTTCCTTTTCCCATTCCATCTGACATTACCATTACGTAAGATCATTTAGTACTGTTCACCTTGTGAGGACAGAGATGACATTGAGGATGTTCTGCTATGTGGCTCAGCCATGTTCCTCCTGTTCCATTTGTATATTCTTTTAAGTTGAAAATCACTCTTATTCTTTGAGAATCTCTTGATCTTTGTATCCTGTATTTCTTTTTCCAAAATGGGGTATTGAGATTCCAATTGGCTGCCAAATGCTAGAACTGCATCAGGAGGTATAGCCGCCTTCAATTGTTGTTGAAGTGGCTCTAATTCAATATCAATATTGATAAGGGATTTCTTATTTAAGCCAATCAGGAGTTCCATCATTTTGTTTGAGCAAGTTGTAAAGGGAAGTTTCCCTATATATATATATATATATATATATATATATATATATATATATATATATATATATATAGTGGCAAAGGGGGTGGGGTAATAGCGGGGTTCACCGGCTGGTGTCACCCACTAGCACTACCTCCTTTATAATCAGGGTCACTAGGGTTATGCCTAGTTCCCCTACCTTTTCTTTATACTAACATCGCTCTAATTGCTTTGCTGCTACTTAAAGGAACAGTGTCATCACAATTTTTTTTTTAATATGTTAAAGATGTTAGTGCTTCATTAAAAACGTTTATATTTATTTGTGTGTTTGTGTTTTACTTTTTCTTATTTTTACACTTTTTTTTCCCTATGGGGGCTGCCATTTTTTTTCCATTTCTGTATGTGTCGATTAACGACACATACAGACATGGAATACGGCAGCCACAGTCCCATAGGGACTGCGAACGGGTCCCATCCCATCCACATCTGTGTACGCCGTCTGTGTGGGAACTGCGCATGCGCCGCTCCCACACAGTCCAATTGGAAATGCGCGCCGTCCGGCGCCATTTTCCTGTGGACCGGAAGTCGCGGCCGGACAGTAAGATTACTACTTCCGGTCGCGGCATCCGGACTTGTGCACTTGGACCAGCGGCAGCAGACGGAGCAGACGGGCCGGAGGGAGCCACGGCGGCAGGAGCAGGTAAGAGATTTCTTTCTGCAAGGGAAGTGCTTTTACAATGTCTTCTATTTCCGACAGTTGTATCGGGGAATTTAGGGCCTCCAGCTGTCGTTTAGGAAGGATAGGTAGGTTTAATTTTGTTAGAAATTGGCTAATAGAAGTCACAGGGACAGATGGGGAATTTGACGACCCATCCAAATTGTAAAGACTAGAGTAAAATTTCATAAACTCATTGGCTATATCTCGGGGGTCATAAATCTTGGACTGTGTAGGTCTTCGATATAAAAAGGGGATCCTAGTCTTATATGATTTTGCCTTTAACCGTTGAGCCAGTAATCTGCCTGCTTTATTATTTTGTGAGTAGTACTGGGCTTTAAGTCTGGTGAGGGATTTTTCATATTCATGTAGTAAACAATCTCTCAATTGTATTCGTAGATCTCTAAGTTGTGACACCTGTTCTGCGGATACTGAAGATTTGTTTAGATCTTCTAATGTACGGATGTTCTGCATGATATCTTGCATCTTTTTTTCCCTTTCTACCTTAGCTCTGTGTCCTAATTTAATGAATACTCCCCTGATTATGGCTTTATGAGCATTCCAAATTGTGAAGGGGCTAGTAACTGAACCCACATTTAACTGGAAGTATTCTTTTAAGGCCGATTCTATCTCAGTTCTATATTCCGTGTGGGCTAATAGGAAGGGATTACATCGCCATAAAGACGTATTGGATGCCACATAGGATTCTTCGATTTGAAGTGATATGGAGGCATGATCTGACCATTTAATAAGGTCAATGGTAGTGTTAGTAACAGTATGCAACAAGGACTTCTGTATCAAAAACATGTCTATGCATGAATAGGTTGCATGTGCGGAGGAGAAAAATGTATAATCCCTCTCATTTTCATGGTGAATGCGCCATATGTCATATAACTCATTCGTGTGTAAAAATCCGCCCAAGGGTTGGGAGGCCGATCTCTGCTCCGCTGTAGAGTCCAGAGCCTTATCGTGGATAGTATTAAAATCTCCACACATGACTAAATGACCTTGTTGAACTTTTTTAAGTTTCCGAAAAAATTTACCCAAGAACCGGGTTTGATGCTGGTTAGGGGCATACACCACCCCCAGTGTGTACAGAGTGTTGTTCAAATTGCAGACATGTATGATAAATCTGCCATTTGGATCTACAATTGTCTCAATAGACTTATGAGCGACTGTGTCTTTAATTGCCAACATTACGCCTGTTTGTTTTTTAATGTGGTGTGATTGTATAATACACGGGAACTTATAATGTTTGAGTCTATGTGCATCCTTAGCAATGATGTGCGTTTCTTGCGCACACAATACATCTCCCCTGGATTGGATAGCCTCTTTCCACATATACGAGCGTTTATGCGGACTATTCAGTCCTTTGACATTTAAAGAAAGAAATTTAAGAACCATGAGGACTATAAATACCAGATATTACTACCATCATTACATCTGCATAAAAAGCTTTAGAAGATAATCGGTACCTAGATATGCTCTCTAAGAAAAGGTATAGGAATAGAGACCCTTCTTTGAATTCGCACCCATTACTCTGCGTACACAAAATCTTTCCGTTTTATACATCCTGCAATGCCCAAAAGAAAAAAAACAAACCTGTGAAACAATAACAAAGGAGAACAAAAGAAAATGGTAAAACATATACAGCCTCATCTGCTGTATCCATAGAAACGGGTACCCACTCACGGTTACACACCGAGAGGGTCAGAGAACTCTCAATGCACCATTTGAAGTAGCGAACAGAGTTCAATGCTTGGTGCGTCTTCCATGTGTCACGGTATGCCATTCTTGATGTATACGAGTCGATGATCCTCCATTATCTCCACTTTTCTCTGGTGCTGGAAGATTCCACATCTGCAGTAATTTAGCACCTTCCTCCAGTGATGAAATAGAATGCATAGTCCCCTGGCGTAGAATCAGGATTTTGACCGGGAATCCCCAACGATATGCCACTTTTTGATCACGTAGTACGGTCGTAATAGGCGCAAGTTGCCTCCTCAAGCGTAGCGTAGCTGCAGATAGGTCCGCATATAACTTCACATGCTGATACGGAGTTGGAAGATCTTTTGTTTTCCTTGCAATATCCATAAGATACTCCTTAATGTGGAAGAAATGTATTCTCGCCAGAACATCCCTCGGCGTTGTCTCTGGCAGATGCTTTGGCCGGGGGATTCTGTGAGCTCTATCTATAATCACATCATGCAGGGAGCACATAGGCATCATTGCTTTAATGAAGGATTGCAAATACTGTTGTATCTCCTGCTGTGTCACCTCCTCCGAGATTCCTCGAAATTTAATATTATTTCGCCTAGAGCGATCTTCCAGGTCATTGATTTTCATATGGATCTGCTCTATGTCTTCCGATAAAGCATTGTGCGAATCGACCAGATTATTATGAGAGGATGCAAAATCCGCCATTTTATTTTCCACATGATCAACTCTCACTTCTAGTTCATTAACTGTGGTGTGAATTGGTAAAAGAAGCTGTGCAAATTCTTTGTGCATGGATGCACTAAACGCTACCAACATGTCCCTCAGTAAAGTGCCAGAAGCTGGTGCATCAGTAGTGTGAAAACTCTGCAGCGTTGCATTGACATGTGCTGGGGAGGATCTCACCTCAGATAGTGAACCCGGCTGCTCCTGGAGCTTCTGCTTCTGTTGGGCAGGAGCATGAGCTTTACCATCAGCCCGCTCGGGGGAAGGGACATGCCTGTTCTCAGAGTTTAAACTCCCCTCTCTCTCTGCATGCTGTCGACAGCAGCCAGCACTACTGTTTCCCTCCTCTGCTCCTACCTCTTGTGATGATTCCGGTTGCTCTTGTCTGGGCGAGGAGCACGACGGGGAGATGTCCCAGAGTGAGAGGAAGATGGCGACCTGCCCGATTTCGCGCCTTTCACTCCCCGCTCTTTATCAAAGAAGAACTCCAGTTTCTCCTGCTTTTGATGCTGCCTCTTGCCGCGGGTCATCATTAGGGATGAATCTGCTTCACCGGATGAAGGTTTGTAGAAAGTGAAAGTAGCTTTATACGCTGTGTCAGTCGCTCGGTGCCGGAGCTCTCTGTTCAAGCTGCCATCAGTCTCGGCTGCCAAGCCACGCCAGGTAAGAGATTTCTATGTATGTTCGTGTTTGTGTGTGTTTACTACTGTATTTAAACCTACTACACTGTGTGTTAGCTCAAAAAATGGCGACACACAGTGTAGGAGGTTAGACCGTTCAAACCCCTCGTTTATCCCGGCACTAGCCAGGATAAAGGAGGGGGGGATTCTCAGAGCTCACTAGAGCGAGTGCTTTTTTCCCAATTTTGCAATGCTGCAATTTTGGGAATAGCTCCATCTAGTGACCAGCGATGGGAAATATTATAAATTAGAATCTAATTTATAATATTTCCTGACTCGTGAAAAAAATGTGAACAATGTTTAATCACCTACACACTAAATGTTTAATTAAAAAAAACAAACATGTTTTGCTGGCAACACATTCCCTTTAAGGGAATAAGACTGTACAGTAAATAAAAGGTAATATTTATTAACATACAGTAATCACTCTCATATACACCACAGTAACTAATCACAGTACAGTATAAACACGGTATCACAAACGTAATCTATACCGCCACCCACTTACCTAAACATACATAAAAGTTACGTTACAATACAATACACATAAGTTACTTGTAATTCTCACACGCTCACTATCTCTGTCCCATTCCCTCCTAATATAACTGTCCCTGTACGCTAAGGGTTAATCAGGTAAAGGATTAACAGTGGGAAGGATTAAATGTTTTAAGGGTTTACCAGGGATACAACAGGGGATGAACAGGTCAGCAAGGGGTTAACTGAGGGACTGCAAGGGGTAGTAAGGGTTAACTCAGGGACTCGGGCAGCAATGGGTTTACACAGGGACAGCAAGGGTTAACACAGGGACAGCAAGGGTTAACACGGACAGCAAGGGTTAACACAGGGGTTAACACAGGGCAGCAAGGGTCAACAGGAACTTAGGGACACCAAGGGTTACTCAGGGATGCAAGGGTTAACAGGTACAGACAGGGAGAGTTAAAGTGTAGCCATGGATGTACTATGATACTTAGCGTTTCGTTGGTGTAGCAGGGGAGCAGAGGCAGGAGCCGGAGCAGGTCGTTGGTGGTGTGATGAGGTCCCAGCTGGACAGGTGAAATTCATTGGTGGTGTGGTGGCAGGATACAGCTAGCTCCAGCTGCTGAGCATACCGACACAAGGCTATTTAACCCTGTCGGTACGCTCGCAGGAAGGGACGAGTGGCGGGCTAAGCCATTCCACGGCTGACCCTGTGAGGGCACAAGTAGCCTTACATGGGTCAGCATGCTAAAATTGGATCGGCTGCTGGAAAGACCTGCTGACGCTGCTAAAGAAAGATCAAGATCCAAGAAAAAAAAGAAGATCCAGGACTTTGAGCTTCGTTCTATGGACTATGCTATGGACTTTGAGGCTTCGTTCTATGGACTAGGCAACTTCGTTCTATGGACATTGAGGCTTTGTTCTATGGACTAGGAGATTCCATTCCAACTTCATTCTATGGACTGTGAGGTTTCGTTTCTTTGGACACTAGACTCTAGAGTCTTAGGACTGGCTGGAAGGTGTCCTTGAGGAGATAGGTGATGTCGAGTATCTAGGTCCAATAGTATACTGACCATTACCAGTAACCAGGGAGGTTGAGGGGGCAATTAGAACCCCACAAACACTTCCCCAAATTGCATTGTCGAGTCCCCGACAACAGGGGGATTGTAAAGGGAAGTGTCCCTATATATATGTTTATACACATACAGTCTCATGATCTCCTGTCTCCATTTAAAATTTCCTGCGCGCGATTACGCGCGGGCGCTCACGAGTCGGCTGGTGATATGTTATCACCATGCCGACCCATGTTAGCTGGGGGCGAGCGCCACTTGTCCCTTGCTTTGAGCATACCGGCAGGGTTAAATAGCCCTGCGTCGGTACGCTCAGCAGCTGGAGCTAGCTGGGTCCTGCCACCACATCACTAATGAACCTCACCTGTCCAGCTGGGACCTCACCACACCACCAACGACCTGCTCCGGCTCCTGTCTCTGCTCCCCTAACTCTCCCTGTTAACCCTTGCTGCCCTGAGTAACCCTTGGTGTCCCTAAGTTCCTGCTAACCCTTGCTGTCCCTGAGTAACCTTTGCTGTCCCTGAGTTAACCCATTGCTGCCCAAGTCCCTGAGTTAACCCTTACTATCCCTTGCAGTCCCTGAGATAACCACTTGCTGACCTGCTAATCCGCTGGTTAACCCTTAAACGTTTAACCCTTCCCACTGTTAATCCTTTACCTGATTAACCCTTAGCGTACAGGGACAGTTATATTAGGAGGGAGTGGGACAGAGATAGTGAGCGTGTGAGAATTACAAGTAACTCATGTGAATTGTATTATAACGTAACTCCTATGTATGTTTAGGTAAGTGGGTGGCAGTATAGATTAGGATTGTGATACAGTGTTTATACTGTACTGTGATTAGTTACTGTGTTTGGTGTATTTTATATATGAGAGTGATTACTTTATGTTAATAAACATTACCTTTATTTACTGTACGGTCTTATTCCCTTGAGTAGCAAGCAGAGCGACGTTAGTATAAAGGAAAAGTAGGGTAACTAGGCATAACCCTAGTGACCCTGATTATAAAGGAGGTAGTAATAGTGGGTGACACTAGCAGGTGAAACCCCACTATTACCCCACTCCCTTTTACACAAGTATTACAGTTCTCTTCCCATTCAGTGATAAATAATTGATCATCTATAGGTAAGGAAGGGAATATTTGAACTCTTAATCCTCTAGGAATCAGATTTATCTGCAGGTAATTCTCCAGAAAAGCACTATTCCACCATATTTTCATCCGTTTATGGGTGAGGCTTTTAATTGAATTCTGCAACTCCGTGGCTTTTCTTTGATCATGAGCATTAGCGGACGTGGACTCTTCATTAAAAACATTCACTACATGTGAAAGCCAGGAGATTTCTCTGGCTTTGAAATCCATAGATGTGCTGCTATAGGGTGTGAACACAACACAGAAATATATCAATGTAACCAGAAAGATATAGTAGTGATCACCCACCAAATATAAATAATTTATATATCAGAGAAATAGTTTTGTTAGGAGGGTTGATCAAAGGGAATCAATTCAGTAATATGATAAAAATAACCATCCTGACCCATAAAGTGCTGACCCATAAAGTGCTGAGGTAAATGTGAATTTTTGAGCCATAACTTTTTTATTTTTCAGTCAAAAAAGCTGTGCAAGGGCTTGTTTTTTGCGGGACGGGTGTTCGTTTTTACAGGTACTATTTTGGGGTACATGCAACTTTTTGATCACTTTTTATAGTTTGGGTCGTTACGAATGTGGCGATACCAAATATGTGTACTTTTTTTTTTTAAGTTTTCATTTTTTCCTATAATAAAAGACTTATTATAGCAAAAAAATAACCTTTTTATTTTTACACTTTTATAAAAGTTTATTAACTTCTTTTTTTCGACCTGTAGCACTAATCACTGGTAGAATACATTACACTACCTAGTAGTGTAATGTATTCCAACTGTCAGTGTGACATCACAGTCACTCTGACAGCGAGCATATAAGGACCAGCCAGAAGAAGCCATTCTTTGGCCTCCAATTGCCACACCAACCATCGGCAAACCCCGCGATTTCAGAGTGGGGTCTGCCGATGTGAAAGAAACCCCTAAAATGCGGCGATCACAACCAATCACCACACTTAAGGGGCTAATTACCGAAATCAGCGGCAAAGGACCGCTGGCCGGCAAGATTTGAGTTTCTCCCGGTCCCCGATGCACACTATCACGCGACAACGTAGAGTTACTGAGTGGTGCGGCTAGGGGTTAAAGTGTACACCGTGCAGTATAAATGACATGTTCACTCCATCCGGCGAGTCAGTACGTTTACAGCAATGTTTATATAGGTGTTTTTTTTTGTTGTTTTACTACAGGAAAGAAGGTTTCCCTCTGGCCTGCACATCAGGATATTATTTCCACCACGCTTTACTAGAACCATAGCTTTTTTATTTTTCAGTCAATGGAGCTGTGTGAGGGCTTGTTTTTATGGGACAAGATGTTGTTTTTATTAGTACCATTTTGGTACACATGCAACATTTTCATCACATTTTATAAATTGTTTTGAAAAAAGAGATGTCCAAAATCCAGCAATTCTGGAATTGCTTTTTATTCTTTTGTTTTCGCCACTCACCATGCACCATAAAATACATGTTAACTTTATTCTGTGGGTCGATACGATTACAGTGATACCAACTTTGTATAGTTTTTTTTTATGCAGTATAGTTTTAGACAATAAAATCATTATTTAAAAAAAAAAACATTTGTTTTCTGTGTCACAAAAATAAAGTTATATCTTTCAGAATATAGTGTCGACAAAGCTGTTTAAAGGACCAGTGTCACGAAAAAAAAATTTTTTATATCAATTTGCTTTTAGTGTTTTATTAAAAAATGTTTTATTTGTGTGTTTGTGTTTTACTTTTTTTATTTTGTAACTTTTTCTTGTCTATGGGGGCTGCCATTTTTTTTCCATCTCTGTATGTGTCGATTAACGACACATACAGACATGGAATATGGCACATACAGCCCCATAGCGAATGCGAACGGGGCCCGTTCCATCCACTATGCTGTACGCCGTCTGTGTGGGGTAACGGCGCATGCGCCGCTCCCACACAGTCCAAATTGAAAATCTTCGGCCGAGCGACGTCCAGCGCCATTTTCTTGTGGACCGGAAGCCGCGGCCGGACAGTAAGATTACTACTTCCGGTCGCGGCTTCCGGACTTGTGCACTTGGAGCGGAGGGAGCAGATGGAGCGGACGATCCGGAGCGGCGGCGGCAGGAGCAGGTAAGTTAGGACTGTGTATGTACATGTTTTACTGTGTGTTTACTACTGTATGTAAACCTACTACACTGTGTGTTAGCT
Source organism: Rhinoderma darwinii (assembly GCF_050947455.1). Taxonomy (NCBI): domain Eukaryota; kingdom Metazoa; phylum Chordata; class Amphibia; order Anura; family Rhinodermatidae; genus Rhinoderma; species Rhinoderma darwinii. Next base: position 59,897,431 of record NC_134689.1, read on the forward strand.
CAAAAAATGGCGACACACAGTGTAGGAGGTTTGACCGTTCAATGCCCTCCTTTCTCCTGGCACTAGCCAGGAGAAAGGAGGGGGGATTCTGTGAGCTCACTAGAGTGAGTGAGTTTTCTCAAATTTTGCAGCATAAAGCAATGTGGTTGCTTTAAAACATGCCAATGCTGCAATTTTGGGAATTGCTCCCTCTAGTGACCAGCACAGGGAAATGTTATAAATTAGAATCTAATTTATAATATTTCCTGACTCGTGAAAAAATGTAGAACAATGTTTAATCACTTATACACTAACTGTTTAACTAAAAAAAAAATATATATTTTTCTAGCGTCACATTCCCTTTAACTGGTTGCCGACACAGGACGAGTATGCTCGTCCTGAGCGGCGAGCACTTCGCGCATTAGGACGAGCATACTCGTCCTGTGTGACAGCCGTCCCTGCTGTCTCTGTGTGCAATCGAGAGCGGGGCAACGGCTGTAATACACAGCCACGGCCCTGCTCTGACAGCGGAGAGGAGAGAAACATCTTCTCTCTGCTGTTAACCCTTTGAACGCCGCGATGACAGCTGATCGCGGCGTTCAAGGAGAGGGGACTGCACATTGATCGCGTCACATAAAATAACTGTGACGCGATCAAAGCCAACAACTCGTATGGCCAGACAGCCCAGGGTCCAGTGAAGGACCCCAGGGCTGTCTGAACATATTTCCTGTTGTTACGGCATACTGAGGTATGCCCTAACAACTGCCTGTGTACGATCAGTAACAGGCTAATGTATTGGCATATAGATCTATGCCAGTACATTACAGTTACAAAATAAAAATCAAAATGATAAATCCCTTTATGGGATTAAAAAAAAAAGTTCAATGAATGTAAAAAAAAAATAATGGTAAATAAATAAATAAAAAGTAAATAAAATAGACAGAAACACCCATTTTTTATAATAAATCAACTTTTTAAAATATAAGTCCCAAAACATGAAATAATATAGACATATTTGGTATCGCCACGACCGTAACAACCTGCACAACAAATGTATAACATTATTTATGATGATCGGTGTATGGTGTAAAAAAAATAATATTAAAACTGCTGCACAACTGCTTTTTTTAAAAATGTATAGAAATTAAACGATAATGTATTTGTACCAAAAAATGGTACCTACATAAAGTACAACTCGTCCCGCAAAAAACAAAGTCTCATACAACTACGTCGTACAAAAAATAAAAGCGTTATGAGCGTCGGGATGCAAAGAGGGAAATGTAAAAAAAATTGCTCTGTCCTCAAGGCTAAAATTGGCCGTGTCCTTAAGGGGTTAAGGGCTTGTTTTTTGCAGGACGGGCAGTTGTTTTTATTGGTACCCTGAAGTAAATGTGAATTTTTGATCACTTTTTATTCCATTTTTTTGGGAGGAGATGTGACCTAAAAACAGCAATTCAGCCATTGCATTTCAAGTTGTTTTTTTTACACCATTCAACAAGTGGAATACATTATGTGATGGTTTAATAGTTTGTGTCATTACGGATGCGTTGATACTAATTATGTATATTTTTTCTAATAAAAAAAAGACTTAGTATGGGAAAAAATTTGTTGTTTTTTTTTAACTTGAAACTTATATTTTTTTTAATGCATTGTTATGAACTAGGGGGCTAAAACAGCCTGCATCCCTGATTGCTGTTATAACACATTGCACTACCTACGTAGTGCAATGTATTAGAACTGTCAGTTTTACACGGTCAGCCAGCCTATTAGGTCCCGACTCTGCGATCACATCGGTTACAAACCAATTAGATGCCACGGCCACTATTGACTGCAGCATCTAAGGGGTTAATCGTCCAGATTGTAGGCTTGCTCTGGTCCTGGTTTCAACAGGGTGTCAGATGTAATATAGAGTTGACACCTACCGGTAATGGCGTGGGCTCAGCTTTTGAGCCCGCACCATCACTGCAACCCAACTGTACTGTGTTTTGCGGGATCCACTTCCCAACAGCACTGTATATATACGGCGCATGTCGTGAAGGGGTTATTTAGATTGTGTTTGTTTATAATTGTGACATAGATAACAGTCAAACCACATTTTATTAGTAATCAATGTAAAGCTAATTTCAAATGGTTCACTTACTTTTTCTTGTAGATGTTTTCTTGCAGATTGTAGATGTTTGTCAACAAAAATAAAAGTGATGATATACGAATGGAATTTGATTGCCCTGAGTGACATTTTGATGTGCCCACTATAGATCATGTGTAAACATGTTGTGCTATTATAGGCTACAGTAGAAAAGAAAGTAGGGAATCCTATTTCAACCCAGAATTAACCTTCCCATTAACCTTACGCAATTAATAGACTGCTGCAATTCATCAGGGGCTACTCATCATCTATGTAAAACCATTGAATGATATTAAAAATTAAAATTAGACACAGAGTATTGCCACTTATCAGTATAGATACAAGCAGGGTTCGGAAGCTGGAATGCTCATCGTAAATAAACATTGCCAGATAGCCATTCCTCCTGTCCTGTTTCAGCCTGCAGAACCAGACAACCAATGGAGTGGCAGTGAATGGACAGGTGATACGTTATTCCAGTCAGAGAAGGAGTCATCAATTTCTGCCAATGTTGGCTGCTCCATCCCCTCAAGCCACAATACCTCCCCTCTCTACCATACTATGTTGTTAAAGTAAGCTGTCAGAATAATTTCTCAGGCTTGCTGTTGACCTGTAAAGGTAGAGCATTAATATATCAACCAGCTAAAACGGTGTAATTTCAGTGAATAGTAGCACATACATTACTTTTACAGTTGTACCATAAGTCTCCAGGACGATACGCTATGGTGCAGTGCCATTCATGCAATATTTAGTCATGTATAACCAACTGGAAACAAATCTGAAAACTAGAACAGAATCACCTAGGATGCAAAATTAAAGGGGTTTTCCAGAACCAATTTACAAATTTCTATTTCACTGCACATATAAAAATAATGTAATTTGTAGTATACTTACGTTTTGATTTCATCTTCTAACACCCGAATCCAGCACTGGTTACGTGAAGCGTCTCCAGTAGCAAAATCCTTACTTCCAGCGCTAGCCCCTCCATGATCTCAGTTCCATTTTCCGGCTGGCTCAGTGTATTGGTACGTCATTCCTGACATCACTGTACACTGAAGGAAGTGGTGGACCGGATACTCCCTTTCTTCTGATAGTTTCCGGTCTGCTACTAGGTGAGAAAAACACTGCTAGTCTCTGAGCATGTGTGGTAAACACTGCCAGTCTCTGAGCATGCGTGGTTTCTACACTAGCAGTGTTTACCATGCATGCCAACTCCAGCACTATCACAGTGCCTGCGCGTGATGTCAGGAGCCAGTTGCTAGTAGCGCTCTGACAAGGACTCTGGCGCTGGGGTTAGAGCCGGAGTCCCAGGCAGAGCCATTTTATAGGCTCTGCTCTGGGACATCCCCTGACATCACTGTTCATATATGAAAAGTGTTGTCAGAGGCTTCCCCAGAGCCAGAGTCCCGGGCAGAGCGCTAGTATAGGTTCTGCTCCTGGCCTCTGTAGAATCCAGACATCACTGTCCCTATATGGACAGTGTTGTCACGGGCTTCCCCAACGCCAGAGTCCCGGGCAGAGCGCTAGTATAGGCTCTGCTCCAGGACTCTGTGGAATCCCCTGACCTCACTGTCCTTATATATGGACAGTGAGGTCAGGGGATTCCACAGAGTCCCAGAGCAGAGCCTATACTTGAGCTCTGCCTGGGACTCTGGTTCTGGGGAAGCCCCTGACAACACTGTCCACATATTGACAGTGATGGCAGGGGAGTCCCGGAGCAGAGCGTATACTAGCGCTCTGCCCGGGACTCTGACTCTGGGGAAGACCCTGACAACACTGTCCATATATGGACAGTGATGTCAGGGGATTCCCCAAAGAAGAGTCCCGGGCAGAGCCTATACTAGCACTCTGCCTTGCTCTGGAGTCAAATTAAGTTGTTTTTTTAACCATTATGTAAGAGAGTGTAGTTTGGTACAGCACTGATATGTTGCAGGTTTATCATTAGCTCTCACTGATCTAATGAGAGCAGTAAAATGGCAATGGAGATCGTGTATAGCTGGGTGTAGTAGGCGTGATGAGTGCCTGCTGTCAGCAGATTACATGCTGGGACAAGGGCGGTGCATGCCTGGAACTGTATGACCGGAAGAGCAAGACAACAAACAGAGTTAAACAATCCTCTCAATGTAAACAATAGAGCATAATGGTAAATTAAAAAATAAAAATGGAGATAACGATATTCAGGGGGCATTAATAGATAAATTGAGAAGCGTTGCAGTAATAAAAAAAAAAAAAAGAGGATTGGAAAACCCCTATAAGTATCTTTGATCAATTGAGACCACACCTCAAAAACTCTGAATGCAATCTTGTCTGATTTTTCGATGACTCTGATTTGGGGAATCAGTTGAGATTCTATTTACAGCTATCATTTTGTTGTCAATTGTGTCTCTTACTTTTAATTTAACCACACACTGATTTACTACTAAAATAGGACTGACAGCTCTGACCCATCAAAGCATAGACTTAACCAAACTTCTAAAGGAGTCCTGTAGTATCTGTCACCAAGACATTAGCAGTACTGTAGATACTTTAAGTCCTGTATATAGCGAGGTGAGGCCTCCATGGATCGAACATGTTTTTTCAGCACATTCCACAGATGTTTGGATTGAGATCTGGGGAATTTGGAGGGCAACACACTTGAACTGTCCTGTTCCTCAAACCATTTCTGAACAATGTTTGCAGTCTGGCAGGGTGCATTATTCTGCGGAAGTGGCCACTGCCATTAGGGAATACAGTTCCCATGAAGGGGCGTACTTGGTCTGCAACAATGTCAAAGTAACATCCACAAGAATGCCAGAACCCAAGAGTAGCTTATTTTTTTGTTCATAGTGCATCCTAGTGCCTTCTCTTCCTTAGGATAGTGACAAACACGCACCTGGCTATACACATGATGTCAAATAAAATGTGATTTATCAGACCAGGACACCTTCTTCCATTGCTTCATTGTCAAGTTGTAATACCAACATGCCAATTGTAGGTACTTGTAGCAGTCGTCAGCACTCATATCAGACTGTGGCTACATAGCCCCAAATGCAGCAAGCTGCGACGCACTGTGTGCACTCACACCTTTCTATCATAGCCGGCATTAACTTTTTCAGCAATTTCTACTACAGTAGCTCTTCTGTGTGATCTTACCAGTCAAGCTAGCGTTTGCTCCCCATACGCCTCAATGAGCCATGTTCCTGTTGCAGGCTGACTGGTTGTCCTTCCTTGGACCACTTTTGGTAGCTACTAACCACTGCATACACGGAACACCCCACAATACCTACAATTTTGGAGACACTCTGATCCATCATTTAGACATCACACTTTGCCCTTGTCAAAGTCACTCAGATCCTTTACGCTTGCCTATTAGTCCTGCTTCCAACACATTAACTTTAAAGATGCTCTGTCACCAGATTTTGCAACCCCTATCTGCTATTGCAGCAGATAGGCGCTGCAATGTAGATTACAGTAACGTTTTTATTTTTAAAAAACGAGCATTTTTGGCCAAGTTATGGCCATTTTCGTATTTATGCAAATGAGGCTTGCAAAAGTACAACTGGGCGTGTTGAAAAGTAAAAGTACAACTGGGCGTGTATTATGTGCGTACATCGGGGCGTGTTTACTACTTTTACTAGCTGGGCGTTCTGATGAGACGTATCATCCACTTCTCTTCACAACGCCCAGCTTCTGGCAGTGCAGACACAGCCGTGTTCTCCAGAGATCACGCTGTGTCGTCACTCACAGGTCCTGCATCGTGTCAGACGAGCGAGGACACATCGGCACCAGAGGCTACAGATGATTCTGCAGCAGCATCGGCGTTTGCAGGTAAGTCGATGTAGCTACTTACCTGTAAATGCTGATGCTGCTGCAGAATCAACTGTAGCCTCTGGTGCCGACACGATGCAGGACCTGTGAGTGACGTCACAGATCTGCACTGCCAGAAGCTGGGCGTTCTGAAGAGAAGTGGATGATACTTCTCGTCAGAACGCCCAGCTAGTAAAAGTAGTAAACACGCCCCGATGTACGCACATAATACACGCCCAGTTGTACTTTTACTTTTCAACACGCCCAGTTGTACTTTTGCAAGCCTCATTTGCATAAATACGAAAATGGTCATAATTTGGCCAAAAATGCTCGTTTTTTAAAAATAAAAACGTTACTGTAATCTACATTGCAGCGCCTATCTGCTGCAATAGCAGATAGGGGTTGCAAAATCTGGTGACAGAGCCTCTTTAAGCACTGACTACTCACTCGCTGCCTTAAATATCCCATCCTTTCACAGATGCGATTGTTACGAAATAATAAACGTTATGCACTTCACCTGTCACTGATTTCAATCTTATGGCTGAACAGTGTATAAAAATTGTGATTCTAAAGAAACAGGAAACTCTTTTGTTTTGGGGACGGGCTAATTTGGTGGGTGTAATTCTAACCATTTGTATAATTATTAGGGTGTCATACTCTTCCTTACTTAACTAAGCACATTATATTTATTGCTATAACTCTAAGGCCTAACGCACATGACCATGGGGATTTTGCGGTCCGAAAACGATGGATATGTTGTTAGTATTTGTGTTCTATTTGTTAACAAAACAAACTTCTGAAGTGCATCTGTTATCAGTATTCATGGATCAGCAATTAATAAATTAAAAAAAGGCAGCTGGAATTGACATCACCAGTTTGACCCAACCTCCTCAGTAGGTCACATGATCCGTAAAGATGGACAGTAAAATTACATGTACAGAGTTTTTGCGCCCCCACCCCCACGGATCCGTGAACATCAAGGTCGTGGGGCCATATAAATGAATTGGTCCGTGTGCTATCTGCAAAATTGCGGATAGTACACGGACAAAAAACCATGGTCGTGTGCATTAGGCCTAAGGCTCTGTTTAGCACAGTCATTATTTTTTCTACAGCTGCATCCATATTCTAACCATAAAGAAACAGTATCAATATAAGACACCATTAACATCAAAATAATCTGTCAGGATTCACCCCTATCCATTCTAAAACTAATCCAGCATAGGTGTCATGACAAGGGGGTGTAGCTAAAGGCTCATGGGCCCCAGTGCAAATGTACTGCTTGGGTTTTCAGCTGCATCGCTGGGTCTCCTAAGCCAGGGGCGTTGCTAAGGTCTTTAAACATCAGGGACAATAGCCTCAAGACATGTTTTCCCTCAAAAAATGTGTGTGAATGAATATATATATATATATATATATATATATATATAGACAAATCCAATACACAGGTCAGCACTCCAGAGTAAAGTGAAAAATAAGGATCCTTTATTCACCACAAGCGCAACGTTTCAGCCCTGCTCAATGGGGCCTTTCTCAAGCGCTTGAGAAAGGCCCCATTGAGCAGGGCTGAAACGTTGCGCTTGTGGTGAATAAAGGATCCTTATTTTTCACTTTACTCTGGAGTGCTGACCTGTGTAATGGATTTGTCTGTGGATTTATGACACTGGTCGTGTGTCTGAACAGGGACTTGCACCCCACACTGGAAGAACGGTGCTGCTTTTACTTTACTTGCTTATATATATATATATATATATATATATATATATATATATATATATATATATATATATATATATTATATCTTACATGAACACAAAAGTTTGAACACCACATTCCAGAAAAATGAAACAAAGCGTGTATACAGGTGGAAAAACGCCTGTGACTGCAAATTTATACAGCACACAAGAAAATGGCGACAGCACTCTGCGAACACCAACGCCACCTAAACCACTAAATATAAATAATTACTGAATTACTAAGTCTACTTACAATAGGACTGTTCTTCGTGTACATTTTGTTAAAATCGTGTGAGCCCACCTACCACGACAAGGCGACCTCTATGAGGTGGGTACCAACGCTGCACATACACCCACAACTGGGACTCAGCAAAATCACCCAAAGCAGAATGGGAGGAGTGCAAGATCAAAAAATGGAGGCAGTCACTAACCCCACATATATGAATCACATAAACAACACCAAAGTTTGAACAACAAGTTCAAACTTTTGTGTTGTTTATGTGATTCATATATGTGGGGTTAGTGACTGCCTCACACTCCTCCCATTCTGCCCTGGGTGATTTTAATTAGTTTAATGCTAGTTCCTACCATCCCCAAATATATGTAGGCTTAGTCCCAGTTCTGGGTGTACTACTTCGATGACCGCATATTTTTTTTATCTCAATAAAATGGTTAACGCAGGTCTTACCAGGTTAACTGTTTTTTTATTTCATGAAAATATTTTATCTGTGTGTCTGTATTTTTTATTTTTTTTAAGGCTATTACTACTGCCTTACTAATGGCTGCTGGCTGATTGACAGCGTCCATTACTAAGGTGGGGCTTAGTGTTAGCCGATCAGAGGCTAACACTACCTCCCCATTATTACCCCGGTACCCACCACGACCAGGGGCACAGGGAAAATCCGGGTGTGATGCAGTACATGTTCATCTGTAGTGATAGTCGGGAACTGGTATCATTAACCTTGGAAAGGCCAGAAACCATGGCCCTTCCTACCTTGCTAATGCTAGCCTGCTGCTGCTATGTTGTATCTAGCTGGTTATGAAAAATCGGGGGAGGGGGGACCCGCCATTTTTCATAACTAGACAGATATAAAATAGCAGCAGCAGGCTAGCATTACCAGGGTGGGAAGGGCCACAGCTTCTGGCCTTCCTGAGCCTGATAATGCCAGCCTACGGCCGCCCCAGTACTAATAAAGTTTAAAGAAAAAAACAGACACACAGAAACAATATTTTATTGAAACAAAAAAAACACATAACCCTTGATTAACCCTTTTATTGAATATAAAAAAAAACGTGGTCATCGAAGTAGTCCTCGGATCCAACGTAATCCAACAACCGAATCTGTAACAAAACAAAAACATTAGCAACATATAAAAAGCAAAACAATTATTATACTCACCTTTCCTGGTTCTGTCACAGTTAACGAAGCAGTGACAGCTCTAAGTGGTCATTGGTTAGTTTACATCACGTGGTCCCAAGTTATCCTCAGGTCATTGGCCTACTTTTAAAAGCAGGATAATTAGCTGAGGTAACTGCGCACCGCGTGATGTACTAACAGCTAGAGAGTCTAGAGCTGATAATGCTTAGTTTACTGATACTTATAAGGGGTGCAGGATCACCCGTGATGTGCCACTAAGCATGCACCACTAAAAAGACCTAGTGTGGGGACTCGGTATGTAGGTGAATGATTGCTAGTCACCAGGTAAAACCCTGTTCATATCTGCGTTCAGCATTCAGTTATTCTGCTCTGTCAGAGGAGCAGAACGATGAAAATGACGGAAGTGAAGGAGACAACGGGCACCCGACATTGACTTTAAATAGGTTCCATCGTGGTGTCTATGGTTTCACCACAAACAATAGCGCAGCATGCTGCGCTATTGTTTGCAGTATTTCAGTTGGAATCTGCAATGGAGACCCCTAACGGAGCCTCCAACGCAGATGTGAGCTAGGCCTGGGAGACTATGGGTGATGGATGCAACTGTATGGCATCCGTCACAGGTATACATTAAACGTAATCCTCGGGGAGATATATGGACATATATGGACAGTGACGTCGGGAGCAGTGCTGGAGTGCCCGGGCAGAGCGCTAGTGCTGAGTGGCAAATACGGGCCTGGATACAGGACCCAGCCGACAGGATCACCACATGTGTGATCCTGTCGGCTGGGCCCTGTATCTAAGCCTACCACAAGGTAGATCTAGATACAGGGCCCAGATTGACAGGATCACACAATATGGGTGATCTTGTCTGCTGGGTCTTGTATCTAAATCTACCACATGGTAGGCTTACATACAGGGCCCCAGCAGACAATAATCATATACTTACCCTCCTCTTCGGCTCCGGACGCAGCACAGGTTCTGACGCCATTTTGCCGTTATTTTGTTCTATGGTCGTTTTTATATTCAATTTGGGGAACTGATTCATCCTCTGGTAAAGAGCACATGGCCTAATATATAGGTATGCTGGAGTGCTGTGCTCATCAGCTTTTGGACTGTATATATATATATACACACACAAAAATATATAAAAAAATAAAGTGTTCTTTTTCAAATTTTTTGTGATTTGTCTGCTCATAATAAAAATGTAAAACATGGAATTAAACTAAATCTATAAAATTAAAGCCTCATAAGTCTTGTAAAAATTAAAAATAGGATATTCAAAGCGGTTGCAAAGTTATTATTGTTTAAAGAAGTGCAAATCAGAAATGGAAAATTTAACCTGGACACAGGGGAATCAATGATCCTTGGTCATGAAAGGGTTAAAGTTAATAAAATCAAAACCTGATTTCTCAATTTATGTAAAATGTGGCACCCGATTAGCGTGTTTTAACCCCTTCCCGACATTTGACGTATCCATACGCCAAAGTCGGGTAAGGAAGGCCCCCAGGTCCACCATCTTTGTGTTCCTAGGGTTTAATTAGAAGCCTGTCAGAATCACGATATTCTCCAATACATTAGTATTGCAGTATATCGTGCAAGCGATGTAACAATCTCTGGTTGAAGTCCCCTAGGGCGACTAATAAAAAAAGTAAAATTAGTAAAATAAAGTTGTTTTTTTTTATGTAAAAAAAATTAAAAGTCCAAAAAAAAAACCTTTTGCCATTTTTCCCCTAGAGCATAGTAAAAAAAAAAGAAGAAAAAACATAATTGGTATCACCGCGTCCGTAAAAGTCTGACCTATTACAATATATCATTATTTAACCTGCACGGTAAACGCCGTAAAAAAAAAAAATGTAAACGGCAGAATCTCTATTTTTGGGTCACCTCTTCTCCCACAAAAAAATGAAATAAAAAGTGATCAAAATGTTGCATGTACCCCAAAATGGTATCATTAAAAAGTACAGCTTATCCCGCAAAAAATAAGCCCTCATACCACTTAATCGACGGAAAAATAAAAAGTTATGGCTCTCGAAATTTGGCGACACAAAATACATTTTATTTTTTATACTTCGGTTTTTTCTTCTAAAAGTAGTAAAATATAAAAAAAACTATATGTATTTGGTATCGCTGTAATCGCATTGACCCACAGAATAAAGTTAACATGTTGTTTTAATTGCACAGTGAATTCCGTAAAAACGAAGCGCAAAATACAATGGAGGAATCACTGTTTTTTTCATTTTCTACCACTCAAATAATTATTTTTTTCCCTTTTCCTAGTACATTATATGGCACAATAAATGGTGCTACGAAACACTACAACTCGTCCCGCAAAAATAAAGCCCCCATAGGACTATATTGACGGAAAAATAAAAAAGTTATGGCTTTTGGAATGTGGGGAGGAAAAAACAAAAATGAAAATCTGAAAAAGGGCTGCAGTGGGAAGG